>NC_134433.1:304062-608125 GCF_030867145.1 Opisthocomus hoazin
ACCGCAAGGTAAACAAATCCTCTGCGGTGAAACGATGCAAGGCAAAGAGATCCTCTGCGGTGCAACAACGCAAACAGATCCTCTGCGTTGCAAGGATGCAATGCAAAGAGATCCTCTGCGGTGAACCTACGCGACGCAAACAAATCCTCTGCGAATAAATGACGCGAGGCAATCAGATCCTCTGCGGTGCAACGACGCAAAGAGATCCTCTGCGGTGCAACGACACGAGGCAAAGAGATCCTCTGCGGTGAAACGACGCGAGGCAAGACATCCTTTGCAGTGCAACAACGCAAAAAAATCCTCTGCGGTGCAAGGACACAAGGCAAAGATATCCTCTGCGGTGCAATGACACAAACATAGTCTCTGCGATGCAATGCAAAGAAATCCTCTGAAAGGCAAATACGCGACACAAACAGAAGCTCTGCGGATGAACGACGTGAGACAAACAGATCCTCTGAGGTGAAATGATGCAAGGCAAACAGATCCTCTGCGGTGTCACGACGCAAGGATATCCTCTGTGATGCAACGACACAAGGAGATCCTCTGCGGTGCAACGATGCAAACAGATCCTCTGCGGTGCAACGATGCAAGCAAAGAGATCCTCTGCTGTGCAACGACGCGAGGCAAAGAGATCCTCTGCAGTGCAACGATGCAAGGAGATCCTGTGCGGTGCAACACCGCGAGGTAAACAAATCCTCTGCGGTGAAACGATGCAAGGCAAGGAGATCCTCTGCGCTGCAACAACGCAAACAGATCCTCTGTGTTGCAAGGATGCAATGCAAAGAGATCCTCTGCGGTGAACCTACGCGACGCAAACAAATCCTCTGCGAATAAATGACGCGAGGCAAACAGATCCTCTGCGGTGCGACGACGCAAAGAGATCCTCTGCGGTGCAATGACGTGAGGCAAACAGATCCTCTGCGGTGTAACGACGCAAAGAGATCCTCTGCGGTGCAACGATGCAAACAGATCCTCTGCGGTGCAACGATGCGAGGAAAAGAGATCCTCTGCTGTGCAACGACGCGAGGCAAAGAGATCCTCTGCAGTGCAACGATGCAAGGAGATCCTGTGCGGTGCAACACCGCGAGGTAAACAAATCCTCTGCGGTGAAACGATGCAAGGCAAAGAGATCCTCTGCGGTGCAACAACGCAAACAGATCCTCTGCGTTGCAAGGATGCAATGCAAAGACATCCTCTGCGGTGAACCTACGCGATGCAAACAAATCCTCTGCGAATAAATGACGTGACGCAAACAGATCCTCTGAGGTGTAAGGATGCGATGCAAAGACATCCTCTGGGGTGCAACTACTCAAAGGCATCCTCTGCGTTGCAAAGACGCGAGGCAAACAGATCCTCTGCGGTGCAACGACGCAAAGAGATCCTCTGCGGTGCAACAACGCAAGGCTATCAGATCCTCTGCGGTGCAACGACGCAAAGAGATCCTCTGCGGTGCAACGACGCGAGGCAAAGAGATCCTCTGCGGTGCAACGACGCAAAGAGATCCTCTGCGGTGCAACGACGCGAGGGAAAGAGATCCTCTGCGGTGCAATGACGCGAGGCAAGACATCCTCTGCAATGCAACGACGCAAAGAGATCCTCTGCGGTGCAATGACGCAAGGCAAAGATATCCTCTGTGATGCAATGATGCAAGGAGATCCTCTGCGGTGCAACGACACAAACAGATTCTCTGCGATGCAAGGATGTGATACAAACAAATCCTCTGAAAGGCAAATACGCGACACAAACAGATGCTCTGCGGAGGAACGACGTGAGGCAAACAGATCCTCTGCGGTGCAACGACGCGAGGCAAAGAGATCCTCTGCGGTGCGACTATGCAAAGAGTTCCTCTGCGGTGCAACGAAGCAAGGAGATCCTGTGCAGTGCAACGATGCGAGGCAAAGATATCCTCTACGGTGCAATGATGCAAGGAGATCCTCTGCGGTGCAACGACACGAGGCAAACAGATCCTCTGCGGTGCAATGACGCGAGGCAAAGAGATCCTCTGGGTGCAACAACTCAAACAGATCCTCTGCGGTGCAATGACGCGAGGCAAAGACATCCTCTGTGGTGCAACGACATGACGCAAGGTGATCCTTTGCAGTGCCACAACGCAAACAGATCCTCTGCGGTGTAAGGATGCGATGCAAAGACATCCTCTGTGGTGCAACTACGCAAAGAGATCCTCTGCGTTGCAAAGACGCGAGGCAATCAGATCCTCTGCGGTGCAACGACGCAAAGAGATCCTCTGCGGTGCAACGACACAAGGCAAGACATCCTTTGCAGTGCAACAACGCAAACAAATCCTCTGCGGTGCAAGGACACAAGGCAAAGATATCCTCTGCGGTGCAATGACACAAACATAGTCTCTGCGATGCAATGCAAAGAAATCCTCTGAAAGGCAAATACGCGACACAAACAGAAGCTCTGCGGATGAACGACGTGAGACAAACAGATCCTCTGAGGTGAAATGATGCAAGGCGAACAGATCCTCTGCGGTGTCACGACGCAAGGATATCCTCTGTGGCGCAACGACACAAGGAGATCCTCTGCGGTGCAACGATGCAAAGAGATCCTCTGCGGTGCAACGATGCAAGCAAAGAGATCCTCTGCTGTGCAACGACGCGAGGCAAAGAGATCCTCTGCAGTGCAACGATGCAAGGAGATCCTGTGCGGTGCAACACCGCAAGGTAAACAAATCCTCTGCGGTGAAACGATGCAAGGCAAAGAGATCCTCTGCGGTGCAACAACGCAAACAGATCCTCTGCGTTGCAAGGATGCAATGCAAAGAGATCCTCTGCTATGAACCTACGCGACGCAAACAAATCCTCTGCGAATAAATGACGCGAGGAAAACAGATCCTCTGCGGTGTAAGGATGCGATGCAAAGACATCCTCTGCGCTGCAACTACACAAAGACATCCTCTGCGTTGCAAAGACGCGAGGCAAACAGATCCTCTGCTGTGCAACGACGCGAGTGAAAGAGATCCTCTGCGGTGCAACGACACAAACAGATTCTCTGCGACGCTAGGATGTGATACAAACAAATCCTCTGAAAGGCAAATACGCGACACAAACAGATGCTCTGCGGAGGAACGACGTGAGGCAAACAGATCCTCTGCGTGCAATGACGCGAGGCAAAGAGATCCTCTGCGGTGCGACTATGCAAAGAGTTCCTCTGCGGTGCAACGAAGCAAGGAGATCCTGAGCAGTGCAACGATGCGAGGCAAAGATATCCTCTACGGTGCAATGATGCAAGGAGATCCTCTGCGGTGCAACGACACGAGGCAAACAGATCCTCTGCGGTGCAATGACGCGAGGCAAAGAGATCCTCTGGGTGCAACAACTCAAACAGATCCTCTGCGGTGTAAGGATGCGATGCAAAGACATCCTCTGCGGTGCAATGACACAAAGAGATCCTCTGCGTTGCAAAGACGCGAGGCAATCAGATCCTCTGCGGTGCAACGACGCAAAGAGATCCTCTGCGATGCAACGACACGAGGCAAAGAGATCCTCTGCGGTGAAACGACACGAGGCAAGACATCCTTTGCAGTGCAACAACGCAAACAAATCCTCTGCGGTGCAAGGACACAAGGCAAAGATATCCTCTGCGGTGCAATGACACAAACATAGTCTCTGCGATGCAATGCAAAGAAATCCTCTGAAAGGCAAATACGCGACACAAACAGAAGCTCTGCGGATGAACGACGTGAGACAAACAGATCCTCTGAGGTGAAATGATGCAAGGTGAACAGATCCTCTGCGGTGTAACGACGCAAGGATATCCTCTGTGGCGCAACGACACAAGGAGATCCTCTGCGGTGCAACGATGCAAACAGATCCTCTGCGGTGCAACGATGCAAGCAAAGAGATCCTCTGCTGTGCAACGACGCGAGGCAAAGAGATCCTCTGCAGTGCAACGATGCAAGGAGATCCTGTGCGGTGCAACACCGCGAGGTAAACAGATCCTCTGCGGTGCAACGACGCAAAGAGATCCTCTGCGGTGCAACAACGGAAGGCAAAGAAATCCTCTGCGGTGCAACGACGCAAAGAGATCCTCTGCGGTGCAACAACGCAAAAAGATCCTCTGCGGTGCAATGACGCAAGGCAAAGATATCCTCTGTGATGCAATGATGCAAGGAGATCCTCTGCGGTGCAACGACACAAACAGATTCTCTGCAATGCAAGGATGTGATACAAACAAATCCTCTGAAAGGCAAATACGCGACACAAACAGATGCTCTGCGGAGGAACGACGCGAGGCAAACAGATCCTCTGCGGTGCAACGACGCGAGGCAAAGAGATCCTCTGCGGTGCGACTATGCAAAGAGTTCCTCTGCGGTGCAACGAAGCATAGAGATCCTGTGCAGTGCAACGATGCGAGGCAAAGATATCCTCTGCAGTGCAACGATGCAAGGAGATCCTCTGCGGTGCAACGACATGAGGCAAACAGATCCTCTGCGGTGCAATGACACAAGGAGATCCTCTACAGTGCAACGACACGAGGCAAACAGATCCTCTGCAGTGCAATGACGCGAGGCAAAGAGATCCTCTGGGTGCAACAACGCAAACAGATCCTCTGCGGTGCAATGACGCAAGGCAAAGATATCCTCTGCGGTGCGACTATGCAAAGAGTTCCTCTGCGGTGCAACGACACAAGGAGATCCTCTGCGGTGCAACGATGCAAACAGATCCTCTGCGGTGCAACGATGCGAGGCAAAGAGATCCTCTGCTGTGCAACGACGCGAGGCAAAGAGATCCTCTGCAGTGCAACGATGCAAGGAGATCCTGTGCGGTGCAACACCGCGAGGTAAACAAATCCTCTGCGGTGAAACGATGCAAGGCAAAGAGATCCTCTGCGGTGCAACAACGCAAACAGATCCTCTGCATTGCAAGGATGCAATGCAAAGAGATCCTCTGCGGTGAACCTACGCGATGCAAACAAATCCTCTGCGAATAAATGACGTGACGCAAACAGATCCTCTGAGGTGTAAGGATGCGATGCAAAGACATCCTCTGGGGTGCAACTACTCAAAGGCATCCTCTGCGTTGCAAAGACGCGAGGCAAACAGATCCTCTGCGGTGCAACGACGCAAAGAGATCCTCTGCGGTGCAACAACGCAAGGCTATCAGATCCTCTGCGGTGCAACGACGCAAAGAGATCCTCTGCGGTGCAACGACGCGAGGCAAAGAGATCCTCTGCGGTGCAACGACGCAAAGAGATCCTCTGCGGTGCAACGACGCGAGGGAAAGAGATCCTCTGCGGTGCAATGACGCGAGGCAAGACATCCTCTGCAATGCAACGACGCAAAGAGATCCTCTGCGGTGCAATGACGCAAGGCAAAGATATCCTCTGTGATGCAATGATGCAAGGAGATCCTCTGCGGTGCAACGACACAAACAGATTCTCTGCGATGCAAGGATGTGATACAAACAAATCCTCTGAAAGGCAAATACGCGACACAAACAGATGCTCTGCGGAGGAACGACGTGAGGCAAACAGATCCTCTGCGGTGCAACGACGCGAGGCAAAGAGATCCTCTGCGGTGCGACTATGCAAAGAGTTCCTCTGCGGTGCAACGAAGCAAGGAGATCCTGTGCAGTGCAACGATGCGAGGCAAAGATATCCTCTACGGTGCAATGATGCAAGGAGATCCTCTGCGGTGCAACGACACGAGGCAAACAGATCCTCTGCGGTGCAATGACGCGAGGCAAAGAGATCCTCTGGGTGCAACAACTCAAACAGATCCTCTGCGGTGCAATGACGCGAGGCAAAGACATCCTCTGTGGTGCAACGACATGACGCAAGGTGATCCTTTGCAGTGCCACAACGCAAACAGATCCTCTGCGGTGTAAGGATGCGATGCAAAGACATCCTCTGCGGTGCAATGACACAAAGAGATCCTCTGCGTTGCAAAGACGCGAGGCAATCAGATCCTCTGCGGTGCAACGACGCAAAGAGATCCTCTGCGATGCAACGACACGAGGCAAAGAGATCCTCTGCGGTGAAACGACACGAGGCAAGACATCCTTTGCAGTGCAACAACGCAAACAAATCCTCTGCGGTGCAAGGACACAAGGCAAAGATATCCTCTGCGGTGCAATGACACAAACATAGTCTCTGCGATGCAATGCAAAGAAATCCTCTGAAAGGTAAATACGCGACACAAACAGAAGCTCTGCGGATGAACGACGTGAGACAAACAGATCCTCTGAGGTGAAATGATGCAAGGCGAACAGATCCTCTGCGGTGTCACGACGCAAGGATATCCTCTGTGGCGCAACGACACAAGGAGATCCTCTGCGGTGCAACGATGCAAACAGATCCTCTGCGGTGCAACGATGCAAGCAAAGAGATCCTCTGCTGTGCAACGACGCGAGGCAAAGAGATCCTCTGCAGTGCAACGATGCAAGGAGATCCTGTGCGGTGCAACACCGCAAGGTAAACAAATCCTCTGCGGTGAAACGATGCAAGGCAAAGAGATCCTCTGCGGTGCAACAACGCAAACAGATCCTCTGCGTTGCAAGGATGCAATGCAAAGAGATCCTCTGCGATGAACCTACGCGATGCAAACAAATCCTCTGCGAATAAATGACGCGAGGCAAACAGATCCTCTGCGGTGTAAGGATGCGATGCAAAGACATCCTCTGCGCTGCAACTACACAAAGACATCCTCTGCGTTGCAAAGACGCGAGGCAAACAGATCCTCTGCTGTGCAACAACGCGAGTGAAAGAGATCCTCTGCGGTGCAACGACGCGAGGCAAAGAGATCCTCTGCGGTGCAACGACGCGAGGCAAGACATCCTCTGCAATGCAACGACGCAAAGAGATCCTCTGCGGTGCAACAACGCAAGGCAAGCAGATCCTCTGCGGTGCAACGATGCAAAGAGATCCTCTGCGGTGCAACGACACGAGGCAAACAGATCCTCTGCGGTGCAACGACGCAAAGAGATCCTCTGCGGTGCAACAACGGAAGGCAAAGAAATCCTCTGCGGTGCAACGACGCAAAGAGATCCTCTGCGGTGCAACAACGCAAAAAGATCCTCTGCGGTGCAATGACGCAAGGCAAAGATATCCTCTGTGATGCAATGATGCAAGGAGATCCTCTGCGGTGCAACGACACAAACAGATTCTCTGCAATGCAAGGATGTGATACAAACAAATCCTCTGAAAGGCAAATACGCGACACAAACAGATGCTCTGCGGAGGAACGACGCGAGGCAAACAGATCCTCTGCGGTGCAACGACGCGAGGCAAAGAGATCCTCTGCGGTGCGACTATGCAAAGAGTTCCTCTGCGGTGCAACGAAGCATAGAGATCCTGTGCAGTGCAACGATGCGAGGCAAAGATATCCTCTGCAGTGCAACGATGCAAGGAGATCCTCTGCGGTGCAACGACACGAGGCAAACAGATCCTCTGCGGTGCAATGACACAAGGAGATCCTCTACAGTGCAACGACACGATGCAAACAGATCCTCTGCAGTGCAATGACGCGAGGCAAAGAGATCCTCTGGGTGCAACAACGCAAACAGATCCTCTGCGGTGCAATGACGCAAGGCAAAGATATCCTCTGCGGTGCGACTATGCAAAGAGTTCCTCTGCGGTGCAACGACACAAGGAGATCCTCTGCGGTGCAACGATGCAAACAGATCCTCTGCGGTGCAACGATGCGAGGCAAAGAGATCCTCTGCTGTGCAACGACGCGAGGCAAAGAGATCCTCTGCAGTGCAACGATGCAAGGAGATCCTGTGCGGTGCAACACCGCGAGGTAAACAAATCCTCTGCGGTGAAACGATGCAAGGCAAAGAGATCCTCTGCGGTGCAACAACGCAAACAGATCCTCTGCGTTGCAAGGATGCAATGCAAAGAGATCCTCTGCGGTGAACCTACGCGATGCAAACAAATCCTCTGCGAATAAATGACGTGACGCAAACAGATCCTCTGAGGTGTAAGGATGCGATGCAAAGACATCCTCTGGGGTGCAACTACTCAAAGGCATCCTCTGCGTTGCAAAGACGCGAGGCAAACAGATTCTCTGCGGTGCAACGACGCAAAGAGATCCTCTGCGGTGCAACAACGCAAGGCAAGCAGATCCTCTGCGGTGCAACGACGCAAAGAGATCCTCTGCGGTGCAACGACACGAGGGAAAGAGATCCTCTGCGGTGCAATGACGCGAGGCAAGACATCCTCTGCAATGCAACGACGCAAAGAGATCCTCTGCGGTGCAATGACGCAAGGCAAAGATATCCTCTGTGATGCAATGATGCAAGGAGATCCTCTGCGGTGCAACGACACAAACAGATTCTCTGCGATGCAAGGATGTGATACAAACAAATCCTCTGAAAGGCAAATACGCGACACAAACAGATGCTCTGCGGAGGAACGACGTGAGGCAAACAGATCCTCTGCGGTGCAACGACGCGAGGCAAAGAGATCCTCTGCGGTGCGACTATGCAAAGAGTTCCTCTGCGGTGCAACGAAGCAAGGAGATCCTGTGCAGTGCAACGATGCGAGGCAAAGATATCCTCTACGGTGCAATGATGCAAGGAGATCCTCTGCGGTGCAACGACACGAGGCAAACAGATCCTCTGCGGTGCAATGACGCGAGGCAAAGAGATCCTCTGGGTGCAACAACTCAAACAGATCCTCTGCGGTGCAATGACGCGAGGCAAAGACATCCTCTGTGGTGCAACGACATGACACAAGGTGATCCTCTGCAGTGCCACAACGCAAACAGATCCTCTGCGGTGTAAGGATGCGATGCAAAGACATCCTCTGTGGTGCAACTACGCAAAGAGATCCTCTGCGTTGCAAAGACGCGAGGCAATCAGATCCTCTGCGGTGCAACGACGCAAAGAGATCCTCTGCGGTGCAACGACACGAGGCAAAGAGATCCTCTGCGGTTAAACGACACGAGGCAAGACATCCTTTGCAGTGCAACAACGCAAACAAATCCTCTGCGGTGCAAGGACACAAGGCAAAGATATCCTCTGCGGTGCAATGACACAAACATAGTCTCTGCGATGCAATGCAAAGAAATCCTCTGAAAGGCAAATACGCGACACAAACAGAAGCTCTGCGGATGAACGACGTGAGACAAACAGATCCTCTGAGGTGAAATGATGCAAGGCAAACAGATCCTCTGCGGTGTCACGACGCAAGGATATCCTCTGTGGCGCAACGACACAAGGAGATCCTCTGCGGTGCAACGATGCAAACAGATCCTCTGCGGTGCAACGATGCAAGCAAAGAGATCCTCTGCTGTGCAACGACGCGAGGCAAAGAGATCCTCTGCAGTGCAACGATGCAAGGAGATCCTGTGCGGTGCAACACCGCGAGGTAAACAAATCCTCTGCGGTGAAACGATGCAAGGCAAGGAGATCCTCTGCGCTGCAACAACGCAAACAGATCCTCTGTGTTGCAAGGATGCAATGCAAAGAGATCCTCTGCGGTGAACCTATGCGACGCAAACAAATCCTCTGCGAATAAATGACGCGAGGCAAACAGATCCTCTGCGGTGCAACGACGCAAAGAGATCCTCTGCGGTGCAATGACGTGAGGCAAACAGATCCTCTGCGGTGTAACGACGCAAAGAGATCCTCTGCGGTGCAACGATGCAAACAGATCCTCTGCGGTGCAACGATGCGAGGAAAAGAGATCCTCTGCTGTGCAACGACGCGAGGCAAAGAGATCCTCTGCAGTGCAACGATGCAAGGAGATCCTGTGCGGTGCAACACCGCGAGGTAAACAAATCCTCTGCGGTGAAACGATGCAAGGCAAAGAGATCCTCTGCGGTGCAACAACGCAAACAGATCCTCTGCGTTGCAAGGATGCAATGCAAAGACATCCTCTGCGGTGAACCTACGCGATGCAAACAAATCCTCTGCGAATAAATGACGTGACGCAAACAGATCCTCTGAGGTGTAAGGATGCGATGCAAAGACATCCTCTGGGGTGCAACTACACAAAGACATCCTCTGCGTTGCAAAGACGCGAGGCAAACAGATCCTCTGCGGTGCAACGACGCAAAGAGATCCTCTGCGGTGCAACAACGCAAGGCTATCAGATCCTCTGCGGTGCAACGACGCAAAGAGATCCTCTGCGGTGCAACGACGCGAGGCAAAGAGATCCTCTGCGGTGCAACGACGCAAAGAGATCCTCTGCGGTGCAACGACGCGAGGGAAAGAGATCCTCTGCGGTGCAATGACGCGAGGCAAGACATCCTCTGCAATGCAACGACGCAAAGAGATCCTCTGCGGTGCAATGACGCAAGGCAAAGATATCCTCTGTGATGCAATGATGCAAGGAGATCCTCTGCGGTGCAACGACACAAACAGATTCTCTGCGATGCAAGGATGTGATACAAACAAATCCTCTGAAAGGCAAATACGCGACACAAACAGATGCTCTGCGGAGGAACGACGTGAGGCAAACAGATCCTCTGTGGTGCAACGACGCGAGGCAAAGAGATCCTCTGCGGTGCGACTATGCAAAGAGTTCCTCTGCGGTGCAACGAAGCAAGGAGATCCTGTGCAGTGCAACGATGCGAGGCAAAGATATCCTCTACGGTGCAATGATGCAAGGAGATCCTCTGCGGTGCAACGACACGAGGCAAACAGATCCTCTGCGGTGCAATGACGCGAGGCAAAGAGATCCTCTGGGTGCAACAACTCAAACAGATCCTCTGCGGTGCAATGACGCGAGGCAAAGACATCCTCTGTGGTGCAACGACATGACGCAAGGTGATCCTTTGCAGTGCCACAACGCAAACAGATCCTCTGCGGTGTAAGGATGCGATGCAAAGACATCCTCTGTGGTGCAACTACGCAAAGAGATCCTCTGCGTTGCAAAGACGCGAGGCAATCAGATCCTCTGCGGTGCAACGACGCAAAGAGATCCTCTGCGGTGCAACGACACGAGGCAAAGAGATCCTCTGCGGTTAAACGACACAAGGCAAGACATCCTTTGCAGTGCAACAACGCAAACAAATCCTCTGCGGTGCAAGGACACAAGGCAAAGATATCCTCTGCGGTGCAATGACACAAACATAGTCTCTGCGATGCAATGCAAAGAAATCCTCTGAAAGGCAAATACGCGACACAAACAGAAGCTCTGCGGATGAACGACGTGAGACAAACAGATCCTCTGAGGTGAAATGATGCAAGGCAAACAGATCCTCTGCGGTGTCACGACGCAAGGATATCCTCTGTGGCGCAACGACACAAGGAGATCCTCTGCGGTGCAACGATGCAAACAGATCCTCTGCGGTGCAACGATGCAAGCAAAGAGATCCTCTGCTGTGCAACGACGCGAGGCAAAGAGATCCTCTGCAGTGCAACGATGCAAGGAGATCCTGTGCGGTGCAACACCGCAAGGTAAACAAATCCTCTGCGGTGAAACGATGCAAGGCAAAGAGATCCTCTGCGGTGCAACAACGCAAACAGATCCTCTGCGTTGCAAGGATGCAATGCAAAGAGATCCTCTGCTATGAACCTACGCGACGCAAACAAATCCTCTGCGAATAAATGACGCGAGGAAAACAGATCCTCTGCGGTGTAAGGATGCGATGCAAAGACATCCTCTGCGCTGCAACTACACAAAGACATCCTCTGCGTTGCAAAGACGCGAGGCAAACAGATCCTCTGCTGTGCAACGACGCGAGTGAAAGAGATCCTCTGCGGTGCAACGACACAAACAGATTCTCTGCGACGCTAGGATGTGATACAAACAAATCCTCTGAAAGGCAAATACGCGACACAAACAGATGCTCTGCGGAGGAACGACGTGAGGCAAACAGATCCTCTGCGTGCAATGACGCGAGGCAAAGAGATCCTCTGTGGTGCGACTATGCAAAGAGTTCCTCTGCGGTGCAACGAAGCAAGGAGATCCTGAGCAGTGCAACGATGCGAGGCAAAGATATCCTCTACGGTGCAATGATGCAAGGAGATCCTCTGCGGTGCAACGACACGAGGCAAACAGATCCTCTGCGGTGCAATGACGCGAGGCAAAGAGATCCTCTGGGTGCAACAACTCAAACAGATCCTCTGCGGTGTAAGGATGCGATGCAAAGACATCCTCTGCGGTGCAATGACACAAAGAGATCCTCTGCGTTGCAAAGACGCGAGGCAATCAGATCCTCTGCGGTGCAACGACGCAAAGAGATCCTCTGCGATGCAACGACACGAGGCAAAGAGATCCTCTGCGGTGAAACGACACGAGGCAAGACATCCTTTGCAGTGCAACAACGCAAACAAATCCTCTGCGGTGCAAGGACACAAGGCAAAGATATCCTCTGCGGTGCAATGACACAAACATAGTCTCTGCGATGCAATGCAAAGAAATCCTCTGAAAGGCAAATACGCGACACAAACAGAAGCTCTGCGGATGAACGACGTGAGACAAACAGATCCTCTGAGGTGAAATGATGCAAGGCGAACAGATCCTCTGCGGTGTCACGACGCAAGGATATCCTCTGTGGCGCAACGACACAAGGAGATCCTCTGCGGTGCAACGATGCAAACAGATCCTCTGCGGTGCAACGATGCAAGCAAAGAGATCCTCTGCTGTGCAACGACGCGAGGCAAAGAGATCCTCTGCAGTGCAACGATGCAAGGAGATCCTGTGCGGTGCAACACCGCAAAGTAAACAAATCCTCTGCGGTGCAACGATGCAAGGCAAAGAGATCCTCTGCGGTGCAACGACGCGAGGCAAGACATCCTCTGCAATGCAACGACGCAAAGAGATCCTCTGCGGTGCAACAACGCAAGGCAAGCAGATCCTCTGCGGTGCAACGATGCAAAGAGATCCTCTGTGGTGCAACGACATGAGGCACACAGATCCTCTGCGGTGCAACGACGCAAAGAGATCCTCTGCGGTGCAACAACGGAAGGCAAAGAAATCCTCTGCGGTGCAACGACGCAAAGAGATCCTCTGCGGTGCAACAACGCAAAAAGATCCTCTGCGGTGCAATGACGCAAGGCAAAGATATCCTCTGTGATGCAATGATGCAAGGAGATCCTCTGCGGTGCAACGACACAAACAGATTCTCTGCAATGCAAGGATGTGATACAAACAAATCCTCTGAAAGGCAAATACGCGACACAAACAGATGCTCTGCGGAGGAACGACGCGAGGCAAACAGATCCTCTGCGGTGCAACGACGCGAGGCAAAGAGATCCTCTGCGGTGCGACTATGCAAAGAGTTCCTCTGCGGTGCAACGAAGCATAGAGATCCTGTGCAGTGCAACGATGCGAGGCAAAGATATCCTCTGCAGTGCAACGATGCAAGGAGATCCTCTGCGGTGCAACGACATGAGGCAAACAGATCCTCTGCGGTGCAATGACACAAGGAGATCCTCTACAGTGCAACGACACGAGGCAAACAGATCCTCTGCAGTGCAATGACGCGAGGCAAAGAGATCCTCTGGGTGCAACAACGCAAACAGATCCTCTGCGGTGCAATGACGCAAGGCAAAGATATCCTCTGCGGTGCGACTATGCAAAGAGTTCCTCTGCGGTGCAACGACACAAGGAGATCCTCTGCGGTGCAACGATGCAAACAGATCCTCTGCGGTGCAACGATGCGAGGCAAAGAGATCCTCTGCTGTGCAACGACGCGAGGCAAAGAGATCCTCTGCAGTGCAACGATGCAAGGAGATCCTGTGCGGTGCAACACCGCGAGGTAAACAAATCCTCTGCGGTGAAACGATGCAAGGCAAAGAGATCCTCTGCGGTGCAACAACGCAAACAGATCCTCTGCATTGCAAGGATGCAATGCAAAGAGATCCTCTGCGGTGAACCTACGCGATGCAAACAAATCCTCTGCGAATAAATGACGTGACGCAAACAGATCCTCTGAGGTGTAAGGATGCGATGCAAAGACATCCTCTGGGGTGCAACTACTCAAAGGCATCCTCTGCGTTGCAAAGACGCGAGGCAAACAGATCCTCTGCGGTGCAACGACGCAAAGAGATCCTCTGCGGTGCAACAACGCAAGGCAAGCAGATCCTCTGCGGTGCAACGACGCAAAGAGATCCTCTGCGGTGCAACGACACGAGGGAAAGAGATCCTCTGCGGTGCAATGACGCGAGGCAAGACATCCTCTGCAATGCAACGACGCAAAGAGATCCTCTGCGGTGCAATGACGCAAGGCAAAGATATCCTCTGTGATGCAATGATGCAAGGAGATCCTCTGCGGTGCAACGACACAAACAGATTCTCTGCGATGCAAGGATGTGATACAAACAAATCCTCTGAAAGGCAAATACGCGACACAAACAGATGCTCTGCGGAGGAACGACGTGAGGCAAACAGATCCTCTGCGGTGCAACGACGCGAGGCAAAGAGATCCTCTGCGGTGCGACTATGCAAAGAGTTCCTCTGCGGTGCAACGAAGCAAGGAGATCCTGTGCAGTGCAACGATGCGAGGCAAAGATATCCTCTACGGTGCAATGATGCAAGGAGATCCTCTGCGGTGCAACGACACGAGGCAAACAGATCCTCTGCGGTGCAATGACGCGAGGCAAAGAGATCCTCTGGGTGCAACAACTCAAACAGATCCTCTGCGGTGCAATGACGCGAGGCAAAGACATCCTCTGTGGTGCAACGACATGACACAAGGTGATCCTCTGCAGTGCCACAACGCAAACAGATCCTCTGCGGTGTAAGGATGCGATGCAAAGACATCCTCTGTGGTGCAACTACGCAAAGAGATCCTCTGCGTTGCAAAGACGCGAGGCAATCAGATCCTCTGCGGTGCAACGACGCAAAGAGATCCTCTGCGGTGCAACGACACGAGGCAAAGAGATCCTCTGCGGTTAAACGACACGAGGCAAGACATCCTTTGCAGTGCAACAACGCAAACAAATCCTCTGCGGTGCAAGGACACAAGGCAAAGATATCCTCTGCGGTGCAATGACACAAACATAGTCTCTGCGATGCAATGCAAAGAAATCCTCTGAAAGGCAAATACGCGACACAAACAGAAGCTCTGCGGATGAACGACGTGAGACAAACAGATCCTCTGAGGTGAAATGATGCAAGGCAAACAGATCCTCTGCGGTGTCACGACGCAAGGATATCCTCTGTGGCGCAACGACACAAGGAGATCCTCTGCGGTGCAACGATGCAAACAGATCCTCTGCGGTGCAACGATGCAAGCAAAGAGATCCTCTGCTGTGCAACGACGCGAGGCAAAGAGATCCTCTGCAGTGCAACGATGCAAGGAGATCCTGTGCGGTGCAACACCGCAAGGTAAACAAATCCTCTGCGGTGAAACGATGCAAGGCAAAGAGATCCTCTGCGGTGCAACAACGCAAACAGATCCTCTGCGTTGCAAGGATGCAATGCAAAGAGATCCTCTGCGGTGAACCTACGCGACGCAAACAAATCCTCTGCGAATAAATGACGCGAGGCAATCAGATCCTCTGCGGTGCAACGACGCAAAGAGATCCTCTGCGGTGCAACGACACGAGGCAAAGAGATCCTCTGCGGTGAAACGACGCGAGGCAAGACATCCTTTGCAGTGCAACAACGCAAAAAAATCCTCTGCGGTGCAAGGACACAAGGCAAAGATATCCTCTGCGGTGCAATGACACAAACATAGTCTCTGCGATGCAATGCAAAGAAATCCTCTGAAAGGCAAATACGCGACACAAACAGAAGCTCTGCGGATGAACGACGTGAGACAAACAGATCCTCTGAGGTGAAATGATGCAAGGCGAACAGATCCTCTGCGGTGTCACGACGCAAGGATATCCTCTGTGATGCAACGACACAAGGAGATCCTCTGCGGTGCAACGATGCAAACAGATCCTCTGCGGTGCAACGATGCAAGCAAAGAGATCCTCTGCTGTGCAACGACGCGAGGCAAAGAGATCCTCTGCAGTGCAACGATGCAAGGAGATCCTGTGCGGTGCAACACCGCGAGGTAAACAAATCCTCTGCGGTGAAACGATGCAAGGCAAGGAGATCCTCTGCGCTGCAACAACGCAAACAGATCCTCTGTGTTGCAAGGATGCAATGCAAAGAGATCCTCTGCGGTGAACCTACGCGACGCAAACAAATCCTCTGCGAATAAATGACGCGAGGCAAACAGATCCTCTGCGGTGCGACGACGCAAAGAGATCCTCTGCGGTGCAATGACGTGAGGCAAACAGATCCTCTGCGGTGTAACGACGCAAAGAGATCCTCTGCGGTGCAACGATGCAAACAGATCCTCTGCGGTGCAACGATGCGAGGAAAAGAGATCCTCTGCTGTGCAACGACGCGAGGCAAAGAGATCCTCTGCAGTGCAACGATGCAAGGAGATCCTGTGCGGTGCAACACCGCGAGGTAAACAAATCCTCTGCGGTGAAACAATGCAAGGCAAAGAGATCCTCTGCGGTGCAACAACGCAAACAGATCCTCTGCGTTGCAAGGATGCAATGCAAAGACATCCTCTGCGGTGAACCTACGCGATGCAAACAAATCCTCTGCGAATAAATGACGTGACGCAAACAGATCCTCTGAGGTGTAAGGATGCGATGCAAAGACATCCTCTGGGGTGCAACTACTCAAAGGCATCCTCTGCGTTGCAAAGACGCGAGGCAAACAGATCCTCTGCGGTGCAACGACGCAAAGAGATCCTCTGCGGTGCAACAACGCAAGGCTATCAGATCCTCTGCGGTGCAACGACGCAAAGAGATCCTCTGCGGTGCAACGACGCGAGGCAAAGAGATCCTCTGCGGTGCAACGACGCAAAGAGATCCTCTGCGGTGCAACGACGCGAGGGAAAGAGATCCTCTGCGGTGCAATGACGCGAGGCAAGACATCCTCTGCAATGCAACGACGCAAAGAGATCCTCTGCGGTGCAATGACGCAAGGCAAAGATATCCTCTGTGATGCAATGATGCAAGGAGATCCTCTGCGGTGCAACGACACAAACAGATTCTCTGCGATGCAAGGATGTGATACAAACAAATCCTCTGAAAGGCAAATACGCGACACAAACAGATGCTCTGCGGAGGAACGACGTGAGGCAAACAGATCCTCTGCGGTGAAACGACGCGAGGCAAAGAGATCCTCTGCGGTGCGACTATGCAAAGAGTTCCTCTGCGGTGCAACGAAGCAAGGAGATCCTGTGCAGTGCAACGATGCGAGGCAAAGATATCCTCTACGGTGCAATGATGCAAGGAGATCCTCTGCGGTGCAACGACACGAGGCAAACAGATCCTCTGCGGTGCAATGACGCGAGGCAAAGAGATCCTCTGGGTGCAACAACTCAAACAGATCCTCTGCGGTGCAATGACGCGAGGCAAAGACATCCTCTGTGGTGCAACGACATGACGCAAGGTGATCCTTTGCAGTGCCACAACGCAAACAGATCCTCTGCGGTGTAAGGATGCGATGCAAAGACATCCTCTGTGGTGCAACTACGCAAAGAGATCCTCTGCGTTGCAAAGACGCGAGGCAATCAGATCCTCTGCGGTGCAACGACGCAAAGAGATCCTCTGCGGTGCAACGACACGAGGCAAAGAGATCCTCTGCGGTTAAACGACACAAGGCAAGACATCCTTTGCAGTGCAACAACGCAAACAAATCCTCTGCGGTGCAAGGACACAAGGCAAAGATATCCTCTGCGGTGCAATGACACAAACATAGTCTCTGCGATGCAATGCAAAGAAATCCTCTGAAAGGCAAATACGCGACACAAACAGAAGCTCTGCGGATGAACGACGTGAGACAAACAGATCCTCTGAGGTGAAATGATGCAAGGCGAACAGATCCTCTGCGGTGTCACGACGCAAGGATATCCTCTGTGGCGCAACGACACAAGGAGATCCTCTGCGGTGCAACGATGCAAACAGATCCTCTGCGGTGCAACGATGCAAGCAAAGAGATCCTCTGCTGTGCAACGACGCGAGGCAAAGAGATCCTCTGCAGTGCAACGATGCAAGGAGATCCTGTGCGGTGCAACACCGCGAGGTAAACAAATCCTCTGCGGTGAAACGATGCAAGGCAAAGAGATCCTCTGCGATGAACCTACGCGATGCAAACAAATCCTCTGCGAATAAATGACGCGAGGCAAACAGATCCTCTGCGGTGTAAGGATGCGATGCAAAGACATCCTCTGCGCTGCAACTACACAAAGACATCCTCTGCGTTGCAAAGACGCGAGGCAAACAGATCCTCTGCTGTGCAACAACGCGAGTGAAAGAGATCCTCTGCGGTGCAACGACGCGAGGCAAAGAGATCCTCTGCGGTGCAACGACGCGAGGCAAGACATCCTCTGCAATGCAACGACGCAAAGAGATCCTCTGCGGTGCAACAACGCAAGGCAAGCAGATCCTCTGCGGTGCAACGATGCAAAGAGATCCTCTGCGGTGCAACGACACGAGGCAAACAGATCCTCTGCGGTGCAACGACGCAAAGAGATCCTCTGCGGTGCAACAACGGAAGGCAAAGAAATCCTCTGCGGTGCAACGACGCAAAGAGATCCTCTGCGGTGCAACAACGCAAAAAGATCCTCTGCGGTGCAATGACGCAAGGCAAAGATATCCTCTGTGATGCAATGATGCAAGGAGATCCTCTGCGGTGCAACGACACAAACAGATTCTCTGCAATGCAAGGATGTGATACAAACAAATCCTCTGAAAGGCAAATACGCGACACAAACAGATGCTCTGCGGAGGAACGACGCGAGGCAAACAGATCCTCTGCGGTGCAACGACGCGAGGCAAAGAGATCCTCTGCGGTGCGACTATGCAAAGAGTTCCTCTGCGGTGCAACGAAGCATAGAGATCCTGTGCAGTGCAACGATGCGAGGCAAAGATATCCTCTGCAGTGCAACGATGCAAGGAGATCCTCTGCGGTGCAACGACACGAGGCAAACAGATCCTCTGCGGTGCAATGACACAAGGAGATCCTCTACAGTGCAACGACACGAGGCAAACAGATCCTCTGCAGTGCAATGACGCGAGGCAAAGAGATCCTCTGGGTGCAACAACGCAAACAGATCCTCTGCGGTGCAATGACGCAAGGCAAAGATATCCTCTGCGGTGCGACTATGCAAAGAGTTCCTCTGCGGTGCAACGACACAAGGAGATCCTCTGCGGTGCAACGATGCAAACAGATCCTCTGCGGTGCAACGATGCGAGGCAAAGAGATCCTCTGCTGTGCAACGACGCGAGGCAAAGAGATCCTCTGCAGTGCAACGATGCAAGGAGATCCTGTGCGGTGCAACACCGCGAGGTAAACAAATCCTCTGCGGTGAAACGATGCAAGGCAAAGAGATCCTCTGCGGTGCAACAACGCAAACAGATCCTCTGCATTGCAAGGATGCAATGCAAAGAGATCCTCTGCGGTGAACCTACGCGATGCAAACAAATCCTCTGCGAATAAATGACGTGACGCAAACAGATCCTCTGAGGTGTAAGGATGCGATGCAAAGACATCCTCTGGGGTGCAACTACTCAAAGGCATCCTCTGCGTTGCAAAGACGCGAGGCAAACAGATCCTCTGCGGTGCAACGACGCAAAGAGATCCTCTGCGGTGCAACAACGCAAGGCTATCAGATCCTCTGCGGTGCAACGACGCAAAGAGATCCTCTGCGGTGCAACGACGCGAGGCAAAGAGATCCTCTGCGGTGCAATGACGCGAGGCAAGACATCCTCTGCAATGCAACGACGCAAAGAGATCCTCTGCGGTGCAATGACGCAAGGCAAAGATATCCTCTGTGATGCAATGATGCAAGGAGATCCTCTGCGGTGCAACGACACAAACAGATTCTCTGCGATGCAAGGATGTGATACAAACAAATCCTCTGAAAGGCAAATACGCGACACAAACAGATGCTCTGCGGAGGAACGACGTGAGGCAAACAGATCCTTTGCGGTGCAACGACGCGAGGCAAAGAGATCCTCTGCGGTGCGACTATGCAAAGAGTTCCTCTGCGGTGCAACGACACGAGGCAAAGAGATCCTCTGCGGTTAAACGACACAAGGCAAGACATCCTTTGCAGTGCAACAACGCAAACAAATCCTCTGCGGTGCAAGGACACAAGGCAAAGATATCCTCTGCGGTGCAATGACACAAACATAGTCTCTGCGATGCAATGCAAAGAAATCCTCTGAAAGGCAAATACGCGACACAAACAGAAGCTCTGCGGATGAACGACGTGAGACAAACAGATCCTCTGAGGTGAAATGATGCAAGGCGAACAGATCCTCTGCGGTGTCACGACGCAAGGATATCCTCTGTGGCGCAACGACACAAGGAGATCCTCTGCGGTGCAACGATGCAAACAGATCCTCTGCGGTGCAACGATGCAAGCAAAGAGATCCTCTGCTGTGCAACGACGCGAGGCAAAGAGATCCTCTGCAGTGCAACGATGCAAGGAGATCCTGTGCGGTGCAACACCGCAAGGTAAACAAATCCTCTGCGGTGAAACGATGCAAGGCAAAGAGATCCTCTGCGGTGCAACAACGCAAACAGATCCTCTGCGTTGCAAGGATGCAATGCAAAGAGATCCTCTGCTATGAACCTACGCGACGCAAACAAATCCTCTGCGAATAAATGACGCGAGGAAAACAGATCCTCTGCGGTGTAAGGATGCGATGCAAAGACATCCTCTGCGCTGCAACTACACAAAGACATCCTCTGCGTTGCAAAGACGCGAGGCAAACAGATCCTCTGCTGTGCAACGACGCGAGTGAAAGAGATCCTCTGCGGTGCAACGACACAAACAGATTCTCTGCGACGCTAGGATGTGATACAAACAAATCCTCTGAAAGGCAAATACGCGACACAAACAGATGCTCTGCGGAGGAACGACGTGAGGCAAACAGATCCTCTGCGTGCAATGACGCGAGGCAAAGAGATCCTCTGCGGTGCGACTATGCAAAGAGTTCCTCTGCGGTGCAACGAAGCAAGGAGATCCTGAGCAGTGCAACGATGCGAGGCAAAGATATCCTCTACGGTGCAATGATGCAAGGAGATCCTCTGCGGTGCAACGACACGAGGCAAACAGATCCTCTGCGGTGCAATGACGCGAGGCAAAGAGATCCTCTGGGTGCAACAACTCAAACAGATCCTCTGCGGTGTAAGGATGCGATGCAAAGACATCCTCTGCGGTGCAATGACACAAAGAGATCCTCTGCGTTGCAAAGACGCGAGGCAATCAGATCCTCTGCGGTGCAACGACGCAAAGAGATCCTCTGCGATGCAACGACACGAGGCAAAGAGATCCTCTGCGGTGAAACGACACGAGGCAAGACATCCTTTGCAGTGCAACAACGCAAACAAATCCTCTGCGGTGCAAGGACACAAGGCAAAGATATCCTCTGCGGTGCAATGACACAAACATAGTCTCTGCGATGCAATGCAAAGAAATCCTCTGAAAGGCAAATACGCGACACAAACAGAAGCTCTGCGGATGAACGACGTGAGACAAACAGATCCTCTGAGGTGAAATGATGCAAGGCGAACAGATCCTCTGCGGTGTCACGACGCAAGGATATCCTCTGTGGCGCAACGACACAAGGAGATCCTCTGCGGTGCAACGATGCAAACAGATCCTCTGCGGTGCAACGATGCAAGCAAAGAGATCCTCTGCTGTGCAACGACGCGAGGCAAAGAGATCCTCTGCAGTGCAACGATGCAAGGAGATCCTGTGCGGTGCAACACCGCGAGGTAAACAAATCCTCTGCGGTGAAACGATGCAAGGCAAAGAGATCCTCTGCGGTGCAACAACGCAAACAGATCCTCTGCGTTGCAAGGATGCAATGCAAAGAGATCCTCTGCGATGAACCTACGCGATGCAAACAAATCCTCTGCGAATAAATGACGCGAGGCAAACAGATCCTCTGCGGTGTAAGGATGCGATGCAAAGACATCCTCTGCGCTGCAACTACACAAAGACATCCTCTGCGTTGCAAAGACGCGAGGCAAACAGATCCTCTGCTGTGCAACAACGCGAGTGAAAGAGATCCTCTGCGGTGCAACGACGCGAGGCAAAGAGATCCTCTGCGGTGCAACGACGCGAGGCAAGACATCCTCTGCAATGCAACGACGCAAAGAGATCCTCTGCGGTGCAACAACGCAAGGCAAGCAGATCCTCTGCGGTGCAACGATGCAAAGAGATCCTCTGCGGTGCAACGACACGAGGCAAACAGATCCTCTGCGGTGCAACGACGCAAAGAGATCCTCTGCGGTGCAACAACGGAAGGCAAAGAAATCCTCTGCGGTGCAACGACGCAAAGAGATCCTCTGCGGTGCAACAACGCAAAAAGATCCTCTGCGGTGCAATGACGCAAGGCAAAGATATCCTCTGTGATGCAATGATGCAAGGAGATCCTCTGCGGTGCAACGACACAAACAGATTCTCTGCAATGCAAGGATGTGATACAAACAAATCCTCTGAAAGGCAAATACGCGACACAAACAGATGCTCTGCGGAGGAACGACGCGAGGCAAACAGATCCTCTGCGGTGCAACGACGCGAGGCAAAGAGATCCTCTGCGGTGCGACTATGCAAAGAGTTCCTCTGCGGTGCAACGAAGCATAGAGATCCTGTGCAGTGCAACGATGCGAGGCAAAGATATCCTCTGCAGTGCAACGATGCAAGGAGATCCTCTGCGGTGCAACGACACGAGGCAAACAGATCCTCTGCGGTGCAATGACACAAGGAGATCCTCTGCGGTGCAACGACACGAGGCAAACAGATCCTCTGCGGTGCAATGACGCGAGGCAAAGAGATCCTCTGGGTGCAACAACTCAAACAGATCCTCTGCGGTGCAATGACGCGAGGCAAAGACATCCTCTGTGGTGCAACGACATGACGCAAGGTGATCCTTTGCAGTGCCACAACGCAAACAGATCCTCTGCGGTGTAAGGATGCGATGCAAAGACATCCTCTGCGGTGCAATGACACAAAGAGATCCTCTGCGTTGCAACGACACGAGGCAAAGAGATCCTCTGCGGTGAAACGACACGAGGCAAGACATCCTTTGCAGTGCAACAACGCAAACAAATCCTCTGCGGTGCAAGGACACAAGGCAAAGATATCCTCTGCGGTGCAATGACACAAACATAGTCTCTGCGATGCAATGCAAAGAAATCCTCTGAAAGGCAAATACGCGACACAAACAGAAGCTCTGCGGATGAACGACGTGAGACAAACAGATCCTCTGAGGTGAAATGATGCAAGGCGAACAGATCCTCTGCGGTGTCACGACGCAAGGATATCCTCTGTGGCGCAACGACACAAGGAGATCCTCTGCGGTGCAACGATGCAAACAGATCCTCTGCGGTGCAACGATGCAAGCAAAGAGATCCTCTGCTGTGCAACGACGCGAGGCAAAGAGATCCTCTGCAGTGCAACGATGCAAGGAGATCCTGTGCGGTGCAACACCGCAAGGTAAACAAATCCTCTGCGGTGAAACGATGCAAGGCAAAGAGATCCTCTGCGGTGCAACAACGCAAACAGATCCTCTGCGTTGCAAGGATGCAATGCAAAGAGATCCTCTGCTATGAACCTACGCGACGCAAACAAATCCTCTGCGAATAAATGACGCGAGGAAAACAGATCCTCTGCGGTGTAAGGATGCGATGCAAAGACATCCTCTGCGCTGCAACTACACAAAGACATCCTCTGCGTTGCAAAGACGCGAGGCAAACAGATCCTCTGCTGTGCAACGACGCGAGTGAAAGAGATCCTCTGCGGTGCAACGACACAAACAGATTCTCTGCGACGCTAGGATGTGATACAAACAAATCCTCTGAAAGGCAAATACGCGACACAAACAGATGCTCTGCGGAGGAACGACGTGAGGCAAACAGATCCTCTGCGTGCAATGACGCGAGGCAAAGAGATCCTCTGCGGTGCGACTATGCAAAGAGTTCCTCTGCGGTGCAACGAAGCAAGGAGATCCTGAGCAGTGCAACGATGCGAGGCAAAGATATCCTCTACGGTGCAATGATGCAAGGAGATCCTCTGCGGTGCAACGACACGAGGCAAACAGATCCTCTGCGGTGCAATGACGCGAGGCAAAGAGATCCTCTGGGTGCAACAACTCAAACAGATCCTCTGCGGTGTAAGGATGCGATGCAAAGACATCCTCTGCGGTGCAATGACACAAAGAGATCCTCTGCGTTGCAAAGACGCGAGGCAATCAGATCCTCTGCGGTGCAACGACGCAAAGAGATCCTCTGCGATGCAACGACACGAGGCAAAGAGATCCTCTGCGGTGAAACGACACGAGGCAAGACATCCTTTGCAGTGCAACAACGCAAACAAATCCTCTGCGGTGCAAGGACACAAGGCAAAGATATCCTCTGCGGTGCAATGACACAAACATAGTCTCTGCGATGCAATGCAAAGAAATCCTCTGAAAGGCAAATACGCGACACAAACAGAAGCTCTGCGGATGAACGACGTGAGACAAACAGATCCTCTGAGGTGAAATGATGCAAGGCGAACAGATCCTCTGCGGTGTCACGACGCAAGGATATCCTCTGTGGCGCAACGACACAAGGAGATCCTCTGCGGTGCAACGATGCAAACAGATCCTCTGCGGTGCAACGATGCAAGCAAAGAGATCCTCTGCTGTGCAACGACGCGAGGCAAAGAGATCCTCTGCAGTGCAACGATGCAAGGAGATCCTGTGCGGTGCAACACCGCGAGGTAAACAAATCCTCTGCGGTGAAACGATGCAAGGCAAAGAGATCCTCTGCGGTGCAACACCGCGAGGTAAACAAATCCTCTGCGGTGAAACGATGCAAGGCAAAGAGATCCTCTGCGGTGCAACAACGCAAACAGATCCTCTGCGTTGCAAGGATGCAATGCAAAGAGATCCTCTGCGATGAACCTACGCGATGCAAACAAATCCTCTGCGAATAAATGACGCGAGGCAAACAGATCCTCTGCGGTGTAAGGATGCGATGCAAAGACATCCTCTGCGCTGCAACTACACAAAGACATCCTCTGCGTTGCAAAGACGCGAGGCAAACAGATCCTCTGCTGTGCAACGACGCGAGTGAAAGAGATCCTCTGCAGTGCAACGACACAAACAGATTCTCTGCGACGCTAGGATGTGATACAAACAAATCCTCTGAAAGGCAAATACGCGACACAAACAGATGCTCTGCGGAGGAACGACGTGAGGCAAACAGATCCTCTGCGTGCAATGACGCGAGGCAAAGAGATCCTCTGCGGTGCGACTATGCAAAGAGTTCCTCTGCGGTGCAACGAAGCAAGGAGATCCTGAGCAGTGCAACGATGCGAGGCAAAGATATCCTCTACGGTGCAATGATGCAAGGAGATCCTCTGCGGTGCAACGACACGAGGCAAACAGATCCTCTGCGGTGCAATGACGCGAGGCAAAGAGATCCTCTGGGTGCAACAACTCAAACAGATCCTCTGCGGTGTAAGGATGCGATGCAAAGACATCCTCTGCGGTGCAATGACACAAAGAGATCCTCTGCGTTGCAAAGACGCGAGGCAATCAGATCCTCTGCGGTGCAACGACGCAAAGAGATCCTCTGCGATGCAACGACACGAGGCAAAGAGATCCTCTGCGGTGAAACGACACGAGGCAAGACATCCTTTGCAGTGCAACAACGCAAACAAATCCTCTGCGGTGCAAGGACACAAGGCAAAGATATCCTCTGCGGTGCAATGACACAAACATAGTCTCTGCGATGCAATGCAAAGAAATCCTCTGAAAGGCAAATACGCGACACAAACAGAAGCTCTGCGGATGAACGACGTGAGACAAACAGATCCTCTGAGGTGAAATGATGCAAGGCGAACAGATCCTCTGCGGTGTCACGACGCAAGGATATCCTCTGTGGCGCAACGACACAAGGAGATCCTCTGCGGTGCAACGATGCAAACAGATCCTCTGCGGTGCAACGATGCAAGCAAAGAGATCCTCTGCTGTGCAACGACGCGAGGCAAAGAGATCCTCTGCAGTGCAACGATGCAAGGAGATCCTGTGCGGTGCAACACCGCGAGGTAAACAAATCCTCTGCGGTGAAACGATGCAAGGCAAAGAGATCCTCTGCGGTGCAACAACGCAAACAGATCCTCTGCGTTGCAAGGATGCAATGCAAAGAGATCCTCTGCGATGAACCTACGCGATGCAAACAAATCCTCTGCGAATAAATGACGCGAGGCAAACAGATCCTCTGCGGTGTAAGGATGCGATGCAAAGACATCCTCTGCGCTGCAACTACACAAAGACATCCTCTGCGTTGCAAAGACGCGAGGCAAACAGATCCTCTGCTGTGCAACAACGCGAGTGAAAGAGATCCTCTGCGGTGCAACGACGCGAGGCAAAGAGATCCTCTGCGGTGCAACGACGCGAGGCAAGACATCCTCTGCAATGCAACGACGCAAAGAGATCCTCTGCGGTGCAACAACGCAAGGCAAGCAGATCCTCTGCGGTGCAACGATGCAAAGAGATCCTCTGCGGTGCAACGACACGAGGCAAACAGATCCTCTGCGGTGCAACGACGCAAAGAGATCCTCTGCGGTGCAACAACGGAAGGCAAAGAAATCCTCTGCGGTGCAACGACGCAAAGAGATCCTCTGCGGTGCAACAACGCAAAAAGATCCTCTGCGGTGCAATGACGCAAGGCAAAGATATCCTCTGTGATGCAATGATGCAAGGAGATCCTCTGCGGTGCAACGACACAAACAGATTCTCTGCAATGCAAGGATGTGATACAAACAAATCCTCTGAAAGGCAAATACGCGACACAAACAGATGCTCTGCGGAGGAACGACGCGAGGCAAACAGATCCTCTGCGGTGCAACGACGCGAGGCAAAGAGATCCTCTGCGGTGCGACTATGCAAAGAGTTCCTCTGCGGTGCAACGAAGCATAGAGATCCTGTGCAGTGCAACGATGCGAGGCAAAGATATCCTCTGCAGTGCAACGATGCAAGGAGATCCTCTGCGGTGCAACGACACGAGGCAAACAGATCCTCTGCGGTGCAATGACACAAGGAGATCCTCTGCGGTGCAACGACACGAGGCAAACAGATCCTCTGCGGTGCAATGACGCGAGGCAAAGAGATCCTCTGGGTGCAACAACTCAAACAGATCCTCTGCGGTGCAATGACGCGAGGCAAAGACATCCTCTGTGGTGCAACGACATGACGCAAGGTGATCCTTTGCAGTGCCACAACGCAAACAGATCCTCTGCGGTGTAAGGATGCGATGCAAAGACATCCTCTGCGGTGCAATGACACAAAGAGATCCTCTGCGTTGCAAAGACGCGAGGCAATCAGATCCTCTGCGGTGCAACGACGCAAAGAGATCCTCTGCGATGCAACGACACGAGGCAAAGAGATCCTCTGCGGTGAAACGACACGAGGCAAGACATCCTTTGCAGTGCAACAACGCAAACAAATCCTCTGCGGTGCAAGGACACAAGGCAAAGATATCCTCTGCGGTGCAATGACACAAACATAGTCTCTGCGATGCAATGCAAAGAAATCCTCTGAAAGGCAAATACGCGACACAAACAGAAGCTCTGCGGATGAACGACGTGAGACAAACAGATCCTCTGAGGTGAAATGATGCAAGGCGAACAGATCCTCTGCGGTGTCACGACGCAAGGATATCCTCTGTGGCGCAACGACACAAGGAGATCCTCTGCGGTGCAACGATGCAAACAGATCCTCTGCGGTGCAACGATGCAAGCAAAGAGATCCTCTGCTGTGCAACGACGCGAGGCAAAGAGATCCTCTGCAGTGCAACGATGCAAGGAGATCCTGTGCGGTGCAACACCGCAAGGTAAACAAATCCTCTGCGGTGAAACGATGCAAGGCAAAGAGATCCTCTGCGGTGCAACAACGCAAACAGATCCTCTGCGTTGCAAGGATGCAATGCAAAGAGATCCTCTGCGATGAACCTACGCGATGCAAACAAATCCTCTGCGAATAAATGACGCGAGGCAAACAGATCCTCTGCGGTGTAAGGATGCGATGCAAAGACATCCTCTGCGCTGCAACTACACAAAGACATCCTCTGCGTTGCAAAGACGCGAGGCAAACAGATCCTCTGCTGTGCAACAACGCGAGTGAAAGAGATCCTCTGCGGTGCAACGACGCGAGGCAAAGAGATCCTCTGCGGTGCAATGACGCGAGGCAAGACATCCTCTGCAATGCAACGACGCAAAGAGATCCTCTGCGGTGCAACAACGCAAGGCAAGCAGATCCTCTGCGGTGCAACGATGCAAAGAGATCCTCTGCGGTGCAACGACACGAGGCAAACAGATCCTCTGCGGTGCAACGACGCAAAGAGATCCTCTGCGGTGCAACAACGGAAGGCAAAGAAATCCTCTGCGGTGCAACGACGCAAAGAGATCCTCTGCGGTGCAACAACGCAAAAAGATCCTCTGCGGTGCAATGACGCAAGGCAAAGATATCCTCTGTGATGCAATGATGCAAGGAGATCCTCTGCGGTGCAACGACACAAACAGATTCTCTGCAATGCAAGGATGTGATACAAACAAATCCTCTGAAAGGCAAATACGCGACACAAACAGATGCTCTGCGGAGGAACGACGCGAGGCAAACAGATCCTCTGCGGTGCAACGACGCGAGGCAAAGAGATCCTCTGCGGTGCGACTATGCAAAGAGTTCCTCTGCGGTGCAACGAAGCATAGAGATCCTGTGCAGTGCAACGATGCGAGGCAAAGATATCCTCTGCAGTGCAACGATGCAAGGAGATCCTCTGCGGTGCAACGACACGAGGCAAACAGATCCTCTGCGGTGCAATGACACAAGGAGATCCTCTACAGTGCAACGACACGAGGCAAACAGATCCTCTGCAGTGCAATGACGCGAGGCAAAGAGATCCTCTGGGTGCAACAACGCAAACAGATCCTCTGCGGTGCAATGACGCAAGGCAAAGATATCCTCTGCGGTGCGACTATGCAAAGAGTTCCTCTGCGGTGCAACGACACAAGGAGATCCTCTGCGGTGCAACGATGCAAACAGATCCTCTGCGGTGCAACGATGCGAGGCAAAGAGATCCTCTGCTGTGCAACGACGCGAGGCAAAGAGATCCTCTGCAGTGCAACGATGCAAGGAGATCCTGTGCGGTGCAACACCGCGAGGTAAACAAATCCTCTGCGGTGAAACGATGCAAGGCAAAGAGATCCTCTGCGGTGCAACAACGCAAACAGATCCTCTGCGTTGCAAGGATGCAATGCAAAGAGATCCTCTGCGGTGAACCTACGCGATGCAAACAAATCCTCTGCGAATAAATGACGTGACGCAAACAGATCCTCTGAGGTGTAAGGATGCGATGCAAAGACATCCTCTGGGGTGCAACTACTCAAAGGCATCCTCTGCGTTGCAAAGACGCGAGGCAAACAGATTCTCTGCGGTGCAACGACGCAAAGAGATCCTCTGCGGTGCAACAACGCAAGGCAAGCAGATCCTCTGCGGTGCAACGACGCAAAGAGATCCTCTGCGGTGCAACGACACGAGGGAAAGAGATCCTCTGCGGTGCAATGACGCGAGGCAAGACATCCTCTGCAATGCAACGACGCAAAGAGATCCTCTGCGGTGCAATGACGCAAGGCAAAGATATCCTCTGTGATGCAATGATGCAAGGAGATCCTCTGCGGTGCAACGACACAAACAGATTCTCTGCGATGCAAGGATGTGATACAAACAAATCCTCTGAAAGGCAAATACGCGACACAAACAGATGCTCTGCGGAGGAACGACGTGAGGCAAACAGATCCTCTGCGGTGCAACGACGCGAGGCAAAGAGATCCTCTGCGGTGCGACTATGCAAAGAGTTCCTCTGCGGTGCAACGAAGCAAGGAGATCCTGTGCAGTGCAACGATGCGAGGCAAAGATATCCTCTACGGTGCAATGATGCAAGGAGATCCTCTGCGGTGCAACGACACGAGGCAAACAGATCCTCTGCGGTGCAATGACGCGAGGCAAAGAGATCCTCTGGGTGCAACAACTCAAACAGATCCTCTGCGGTGCAATGACGCGAGGCAAAGACATCCTCTGTGGTGCAACGACATGACGCAAGGTGATCCTTTGCAGTGCCACAACGCAAACAGATCCTCTGCGGTGTAAGGATGCGATGCAAAGACATCCTCTGTGGTGCAACTACGCAAAGAGATCCTCTGCGTTGCAAAGACGCGAGGCAATCAGATCCTCTGCGGTGCAACGACGCAAAGAGATCCTCTGCGGTGCAACGACACGAGGCAAAGAGATCCTCTGCGGTGAAACGACACAAGGCAAGACATCCTTTGCAGTGCAACAACGCAAACAAATCCTCTGCGGTGCAAGGACACAAGGCAAAGATATCCTCTGCGGTGCAATGACACAAACATAGTCTCTGCGATGCAATGCAAAGAAATCCTCTGAAAGGCAAATACGCGACACAAACAGAAGCTCTGCGGATGAACGACGTGAGACAAACAGATCCTCTGAGGTGAAATGATGCAAGGCAAACAGATCCTCTGCGGTGTCACGACGCAAGGATATCCTCTGTGGCGCAACGACACAAGGAGATCCTCTGCGGTGCAACGATGCAAACAGATCCTCTGCGGTGCAACGATGCAAGCAAAGAGATCCTCTGCTGTGCAACGACGCGAGGCAAAGAGATCCTCTGCAGTGCAACGATGCAAGGAGATCCTGTGCGGTGCAACACCGCAAGGTAAACAAATCCTCTGCGGTGAAACGATGCAAGGCAAAGAGATCCTCTGCGGTGCAACAACGCAAACAGATCCTCTGCGTTGCAAGGATGCAATGCAAAGAGATCCTCTGCTATGAACCTACGCGACGCAAACAAATCCTCTGCGAATAAATGACGCGAGGAAAACAGATCCTCTGCGGTGTAAGGATGCGATGCAAAGACATCCTCTGCGCTGCAACTACACAAAGACATCCTCTGCGTTGCAAAGACGCGAGGCAAACAGATCCTCTGCTGTGCAACGACGTGAGTGAAAGAGATCCTCTGCGGTGCAACGACACAAACAGATTCTCTGCGACGCTAGGATGTGATACAAACAAATCCTCTGAAAGGCAAATACGCGACACAAACAGATGCTCTGCGGAGGAACGACGTGAGGCAAACAGATCCTCTGCGTGCAATGACGCGAGGCAAAGAGATCCTCTGCGGTGCGACTATGCAAAGAGTTCCTCTGCGGTGCAACGAAGCAAGGAGATCCTGAGCAGTGCAACGATGCGAGGCAAAGATATCCTCTACGGTGCAATGATGCAAGGAGATCCTCTGCGGTGCAACGACACGAGGCAAACAGATCCTCTGCGGTGCAATGACGCGAGGCAAAGAGATCCTCTGGGTGCAACAACTCAAACAGATCCTCTGCGGTGTAAGGATGCGATGCAAAGACATCCTCTGCGGTGCAATGACACAAAGAGATCCTCTGCGTTGCAAAGACGCGAGGCAATCAGATCCTCTGCGGTGCAACGACGCAAAGAGATCCTCTGCGATGCAACGACACGAGGCAAAGAGATCCTCTGCGGTGAAACGACACGAGGCAAGACATCCTTTGCAGTGCAACAACGCAAACAAATCCTCTGCGGTGCAAGGACACAAGGCAAAGATATCCTCTGCGGTGCAATGACACAAACATAGTCTCTGCGATGCAATGCAAAGAAATCCTCTGAAAGGCAAATACGCGACACAAACAGAAGCTCTGCGGATGAACGACGTGAGACAAACAGGTCCTCTGAGGTGAAATGATGCAAGGCGAACAGATCCTCTGCGGTGTCACGACGCAAGGATATCCTCTGTGGCGCAACGACACAAGGAGATCCTCTGCGGTGCAACGATGCAAACAGATCCTCTGCGGTGCAACGATGCAAGCAAAGAGATCCTCTGCTGTGCAACGACGCGAGGCAAAGAGATCCTCTGCAGTGCAACGATGCAAGGAGATCCTGTGCGGTGCAACACCGCAAAGTAAACAAATCCTCTGCGGTGCAACGATGCAAGACAAAGAGATCCTCTGCGGTGCAACGACGCGAGGCAAGACATCCTCTGCAATGCAACGACGCAAAGAGATCCTCTGCGGTGCAACAACGCAAGGCAAGCAGATCCTCTGCGGTGCAACGATGCAAAGAGATCCTCTGCGGTGCAACGACATGAGGCAAACAGATCCTCTGCGGTGCAACGACGCAAAGAGATCCTCTGCGGTGCAACAACGGAAGGCAAAGAAATCCTCTGCGGTGCAACGACGCAAAGAGATCCTCTGCGGTGCAACAACGCAAAAAGATCCTCTGCGGTGCAATGACGCAAGGCAAAGATATCCTCTGTGATGCAATGATGCAAGGAGATCCTCTGCGGTGCAACGACACAAACAGATTCTCTGCAATGCAAGGATGTGATACAAACAAATCCTCTGAAAGGCAAATACGCGACACAAACAGATGCTCTGCGGAGGAACGACGCGAGGCAAACAGATCCTCTGCGGTGCAACGACGCGAGGCAAAGAGATCCTCTGCGGTGCGACTATGCAAAGAGTTCCTCTGCGGTGCAACGAAGCATAGAGATCCTGTGCAGTGCAACGATGCGAGGCAAAGATATCCTCTGCAGTGCAACGATGCAAGGAGATCCTCTGCGGTGCAACGACATGAGGCAAACAGATCCTCTGCGGTGCAATGACACAAGGAGATCCTCTACAGTGCAACGACACGAGGCAAACAGATCCTCTGCAGTGCAATGACGCGAGGCAAAGAGATCCTCTGGGTGCAACAACGCAAACAGATCCTCTGCGGTGCAATGACGCAAGGCAAAGATATCCTCTGCGGTGCGACTATGCAAAGAGTTCCTCTGCGGTGCAACGACACAAGGAGATCCTCTGCGGTGCAACGATGCAAACAGATCCTCTGCGGTGCAACGATGCGAGGCAAAGAGATCCTCTGCTGTGCAACGACGCGAGGCAAAGAGATCCTCTGCAGTGCAACGATGCAAGGAGATCCTGTGCGGTGCAACACCGCGAGGTAAACAAATCCTCTGCGGTGAAACGATGCAAGGCAAAGAGATCCTCTGCGGTGCAACAACGCAAACAGATCCTCTGCATTGCAAGGATGCAATGCAAAGAGATCCTCTGCGGTGAACCTACGCGATGCAAACAAATCATCTGCGAATAAATGACGTGACGCAAACAGATCCTCTGAGGTGTAAGGATGCGATGCAAAGACATCCTCTGGGGTGCAACTACTCAAAGGCATCCTCTGCGTTGCAAAGACGCGAGGCAAACAGATCCTCTGCGGTGCAACGACGCAAAGAGATCCTCTGCGGTGCAACAACGCAAGGCAAGCAGATCCTCTGCGGTGCAACGACGCAAAGAGATCCTCTGCGGTGCAACGACACGAGGGAAAGAGATCCTCTGCGGTGCAATGACGCGAGGCAAGACATCCTCTGCAATGCAACGACGCAAAGAGATCCTCTGCGGTGCAATGACGCAAGGCAAAGATATCCTCTGTGATGCAATGATGCAAGGAGATCCTCTGCGGTGCAACGACACAAACAGATTCTCTGCGATGCAAGGATGTGATACAAACAAATCCTCTGAAAGGCAAATACGCGACACAAACAGATGCTCTGCGGAGGAACAACGTGAGGCAAACAGATCCTCTGCGGTGCAACGACGCGAGGCAAAGAGATCCTCTGCGGTGCGACTATGCAAAGAGTTCCTCTGCGGTGCAACGAAGCAAGGAGATCCTGTGCAGTGCAACGATGCGAGGCAAAGATATCCTCTACGGTGCAATGATGCAAGGAGATCCTCTGCGGTGCAACGACACGAGGCAAACAGATCCTCTGCGGTGCAATGACGCGAGGCAAAGAGATCCTCTGGGTGCAACAACTCAAACAGATCCTCTGCGGTGCAATGACGCGAGGCAAAGACATCCTCTGTGGTGCAACGACATGACACAAGGTGATCCTCTGCAGTGCCACAACGCAAACAGATCCTCTGCGGTGTAAGGATGCGATGCAAAGACATCCTCTGTGGTGCAACTACGCAAAGAGATCCTCTGCGTTGCAAAGACGCGAGGCAATCAGATCCTCTGCGGTGCAACGACGCAAAGAGATCCTCTGCGGTGCAACGACACGAGGCAAAGAGATCCTCTGCGGTTAAACGACACAAGGCAAGACATCCTTTGCAGTGCAACAACGCAAACAAATCCTCTGCGGTGCAAGGACACAAGGCAAAGATATCCTCTGCGGTGCAATGACACAAACATAGTCTCTGCGATGCAATGCAAAGAAATCCTCTGAAAGGCAAATACGCGACACAAACAGAAGCTCTGCGGATGAACGACGTGAGACAAACAGATCCTCTGAGGTGAAATGATGCAAGGCAAACAGATCCTCTGCGGTGTCACGACGCAAGGATATCCTCTGTGGCGCAACGACACAAGGAGATCCTCTGCGGTGCAACGATGCAAACAGATCCTCTGCGGTGCAACGATGCAAGCAAAGAGATCCTCTGCTGTGCAACGACGCGAGGCAAAGAGATCCTCTGCAGTGCAACGATGCAAGGAGATCCTGTGCGGTGCAACACCGCAAGGTAAACAAATCCTCTGCGGTGAAACGATGCAAGGCAAAGAGATCCTCTGCGGTGCAACAACGCAAACAGATCCTCTGCGTTGCAAGGATGCAATGCAAAGAGATCCTCTGCTATGAACCTACGCGACGCAAACAAATCCTCTGCGAATAAATGACGCGAGGAAAACAGATCCTCTGCGGTGTAAGGATGCGATGCAAAGACATCCTCTGCGCTGCAACTACACAAAGACATCCTCTGCGTTGCAAAGACGCGAGGCAAACAGATCCTCTGCTGTGCAACGACGCGAGTGAAAGAGATCCTCTGCGGTGCAACGACACAAACAGATTCTCTGCGACGCTAGGATGTGATACAAACAAATCCTCTGAAAGGCAAATACGCGACACAAACAGATGCTCTGCGGAGGAACGACGTGAGGCAAACAGATCCTCTGCGTGCAATGACGCGAGGCAAAGAGATCCTCTGCGGTGCGACTATGCAAAGAGTTCCTCTGCGGTGCAACGAAGCAAGGAGATCCTGAGCAGTGCAACGATGCGAGGCAAAGATATCCTCTACGGTGCAATGATGCAAGGAGATCCTCTGCGGTGCAACGACACGAGGCAAACAGATCCTCTGCGGTGCAATGACGCGAGGCAAAGAGATCCTCTGGGTGCAACAACTCAAACAGATCCTCTGCGGTGTAAGGATGCGATGCAAAGACATCCTCTGCGGTGCAATGACACAAAGAGATCCTCTGCGTTGCAAAGACGCGAGGCAATCAGATCCTCTGCGGTGCAACGACGCAAAGAGATCCTCTGCGATGCAACGACACGAGGCAAAGAGATCCTCTGCGGTGAAACGACACGAGGCAAGACATCCTTTGCAGTGCAACAACGCAAACAAATCCTCTGCGGTGCAAGGACACAAGGCAAAGATATCCTCTGCGGTGCAATGACACAAACATAGTCTCTGCGATGCAATGCAAAGAAATCCTCTGAAAGGCAAATACGCGACACAAACAGAAGCTCTGCGGATGAACGACGTGAGACAAACAGATCCTCTGAGGTGAAATGATGCAAGGCGAACAGATCCTCTGCGGTGTCACGACGCAAGGATATCCTCTGTGGCGCAACGACACAAGGAGATCCTCTGCGGTGCAACGATGCAAACAGATCCTCTGCGGTGCAACGATGCAAGCAAAGAGATCCTCTGCTGTGCAATGACGCGAGGCAAAGAGATCCTCTGCAGTGCAACGATGCAAGGAGATCCTGTGCGGTGCAACACCGCAAAGTAAACAAATCCTCTGCGGTGAAACGATGCAAGGCAAAGAGATCCTCTGCGGTGCAACAACGCAAACAGATCCTCTGCGTTGCAAGGATGCAATGCAAAGAGATCCTCTGCGATGAACCTACGCGATGCAAACAAATCCTCTGCGAATAAATGACGCGAGGCAAACAGATCCTCTGCGGTGTAAGGATGCGATGCAAAGACATCCTCTGCGCTGCAACTACACAAAGACATCCTCTGCGTTGCAAAGACGCGAGGCAAACAGATCCTCTGCTGTGCAACAACGCGAGTGAAAGAGATCCTCTGCGGTGCAACGACGCGAGGCAAAGAGATCCTCTGCGGTGCAACGACGCGAGGCAAGACATCCTCTGCAATGCAACGACGCAAAGAGATCCTCTGCGGTGCAACAACGCAAGGCAAGCAGATCCTCTGCGGTGCAACGATGCAAAGAGATCCTCTGCGGTGCAACGACACGAGGCAAACAGATCCTCTGCGGTGCAACGACGCAAAGAGATCCTCTGCGGTGCAACAACGGAAGGCAAAGAAATCCTCTGCGGTGCAACGACGCAAAGAGATCCTCTGCGGTGCAACAACGCAAAAAGATCCTCTGCGGTGCAATGACGCAAGGCAAAGATATCCTCTGTGATGCAATGATGCAAGGAGATCCTCTGCGGTGCAACGACACAAACAGATTCTCTGCAATGCAAGGATGTGATACAAACAAATCCTCTGAAAGGCAAATACGCGACACAAACAGATGCTCTGCGGAGGAACGACGCGAGGCAAACAGATCCTCTGCGGTGCAACGACGCGAGGCAAACAGATCCTCTGCGGTGCGACTATGCAAAGAGTTCCTCTGCGGTGCAACGAAGCATAGAGATCCTGTGCAGTGCAACGATGCGAGGCAAAGATATCCTCTGCAGTGCAACGATGCAAGGAGATCATCTGCGGTGCAACGACATGAGGCAAACAGATCCTCTGCGGTGCAATGACACAAGGAGATCCTCTACAGTGCAACGACATGAGGCAAACAGATCCTCTGCAGTGCAATGACGCGAGGCAAAGAGATCCTCTGGGTGCAACAACGCAAACAGATCCTCTGCGGTGCAATGACGCAAGGCAAAGATATCCTCTGCGGTGCGACTATGCAAAGAGTTCCTCTGCGGTGCAACGACACAAGGAGATCCTCTGCGGTGCAACGATGCAAACAGATCCTCTGCGGTGCAACGATGCGAGGCAAAGAGATCCTCTGCTGTGCAACGACGCGAGGCAAAGAGATCCTCTGCAGTGCAACGATGCAAGGAGATCCTGTGCGGTGCAACACCGCGAGGTAAACAAATCCTCTGCGGTGAAACGATGCAAGGCAAAGAGATCCTCTGCGGTGCAACAACGCAAACAGATCCTCTGCATTGCAAGGATGCAATGCAAAGAGATCCTCTGCGGTGAACCTACGCGATGCAAACAAATCCTCTGCGAATAAATGACGTGACGCAAACAGATCCTCTGAGGTGTAAGGATGCGATGCAAAGACATCCTCTGGGGTGCAACTACTCAAAGGCATCCTCTGCGTTGCAAAGACGCGAGGCAAACAGATCCTCTGCGGTGCAACGACGCAAAGAGATCCTCTGCGGTGCAACAACGCAAGGCAAGCAGATCCTCTGCGGTGCAACGACGCAAAGAGATCCTCTGCGGTGCAACGACACGAGGGAAAGAGATCCTCTGCGGTGCAATGACGCGAGGCAAGACATCCTCTGCAATGCAACGACGCAAAGAGATCCTCTGCGGTGCAATGACGCAAGGCAAAGATATCCTCTGTGATGCAATGATGCAAGGAGATCCTCTGCGGTGCAACGACACAAACAGATTCTCTGCGATGCAAGGATGTGATACAAACAAATCCTCTGAAAGGCAAATACGCGACACAAACAGATGCTCTGCGGAGGAACGACGTGAGGCAAACAGATCCTCTGCGGTGCAACGACGCGAGGCAAAGAGATCCTCTGCGGTGCGACTATGCAAAGAGTTCCTCTGCGGTGCAACGAAGCAAGGAGATCCTGTGCAGTGCAACGATGCGAGGCAAAGATATCCTCTACGGTGCAATGATGCAAGGAGATCCTCTGCGGTGCAACGACACGAGGCAAACAGATCCTCTGCGGTGCAATGACGCGAGGCAAAGAGATCCTCTGGGTGCAACAACTCAAACAGATCCTCTGCGGTGCAATGACGCGAGGCAAAGACATCCTCTGTGGTGCAACGACATGACACAAGGTGATCCTCTGCAGTGCCACAACGCAAACAGATCCTCTGCGGTGTAAGGATGCGATGCAAAGACATCCTCTGTGGTGCAACTACGCAAAGAGATCCTCTGCGTTGCAAAGACGCGAGGCAATCAGATCCTCTGCGGTGCAACGACGCAAAGAGATCCTCTGCGGTGCAACGACACGAGGCAAAGAGATCCTCTGCGGTTAAACGACACGAGGCAAGACATCCTTTGCAGTGCAACAACGCAAACAAATCCTCTGCGGTGCAAGGACACAAGGCAAAGATATCCTCTGCGGTGCAATGACACAAACATAGTCTCTGCGATGCAATGCAAAGAAATCCTCTGAAAGGCAAATACGCGACACAAACAGAAGCTCTGCGGATGAACGACGTGAGACAAACAGATCCTCTGAGGTGAAATGATGCAAGGCAAACAGATCCTCTGCGGTGTCACGACGCAAGGATATCCTCTGTGATGCAACGACACAAGGAGATCCTCTGCGGTGCAACGATGCAAACAGATCCTCTGCGGTGCAACGATGCAAGCAAAGAGATCCTCTGCTGTGCAACGACGCGAGGCAAAGAGATCCTCTGCAGTGCAACGATGCAAGGAGATCCTGTGCGGTGCAACACCGCAAGGTAAACAAATCCTCTGCGGTGAAACGATGCAAGGCAAAGAGATCCTCTGCGGTGCAACAACGCAAACAGATCCTCTGCGTTGCAAGGATGCAATGCAAAGAGATCCTCTGCTATGAACCTACGCGACGCAAACAAATCCTCTGCGAATAAATGACGCGAGGAAAACAGATCCTCTGCGGTGTAAGGATGCGATGCAAAGACATCCTCTGCGCTGCAACTACACAAAGACATCCTCTGCGTTGCAAAGACGCGAGGCAAACAGATCCTCTGCTGTGCAACGACGCGAGTGAAAGAGATCCTCTGCGGTGCAACGACACAAACAGATTCTCTGCGACGCTAGGATGTGATACAAACAAATCCTCTGAAAGGCAAATACGCGACACAAACAGATGCTCTGCGGAGGAACGACGTGAGGCAAACAGATCCTCTGCGTGCAATGACGCGAGGCAAAGAGATCCTCTGCGGTGCGACTATGCAAAGAGTTCCTCTGCGGTGCAACGAAGCAAGGAGATCCTGAGCAGTGCAACGATGCGAGGCAAAGATATCCTCTACGGTGCAATGATGCAAGGAGATCCTCTGCGGTGCAACGACACGAGGCAAACAGATCCTCTGCGGTGCAATGACGCGAGGCAAAGAGATCCTCTGGGTGCAACAACTCAAACAGATCCTCTGCGGTGTAAGGATGCGATGCAAAGACATCCTCTGCGGTGCAATGACACAAAGAGATCCTCTGCGTTGCAAAGACGCGAGGCAATCAGATCCTCTGCGGTGCAACGACGCAAAGAGATCCTCTGCGATGCAACGACACGAGGCAAAGAGATCCTCTGCGGTGAAACGACACGAGGCAAGACATCCTTTGCAGTGCAACAACGCAAACAAATCCTCTGCGGTGCAAGGACACAAGGCAAAGATATCCTCTGCGGTGCAATGACACAAACATAGTCTCTGCGATGCAATGCAAAGAAATCCTCTGAAAGGCAAATACGCGACACAAACAGAAGCTCTGCGGATGAACGACGTGAGACAAACAGATCCTCTGAGGTGAAATGATGCAAGGCGAACAGATCCTCTGCGGTGTCACGACGCAAGGATATCCTCTGTGGCGCAACGACACAAGGAGATCCTCTGCGGTGCAACGATGCAAACAGATCCTCTGCGGTGCAACGATGCAAGCAAAGAGATCCTCTGCTGTGCAATGACGCGAGGCAAAGAGATCCTCTGCAGTGCAACGATGCAAGGAGATCCTGTGCGGTGCAACACCGCAAAGTAAACAAATCCTCTGCGGTGAAACGATGCAAGGCAAAGAGATCCTCTGCGGTGCAACAACGCAAACAGATCCTCTGCGTTGCAAGGATGCAATGCAAAGAGATCCTCTGCGATGAACCTACGCGATGCAAACAAATCCTCTGCGAATAAATGACGCGAGGCAAACAGATCCTCTGCGGTGTAAGGATGCGATGCAAAGACATCCTCTGCGCTGCAACTACACAAAGACATCCTCTGCGTTGCAAAGACGCGAGGCAAACAGATCCTCTGCTGTGCAACAACGCGAGTGAAAGAGATCCTCTGCGGTGCAACGACGCGAGGCAAAGAGATCCTCTGCGGTGCAACGACGCGAGGCAAGACATCCTCTGCAATGCAACGACGCAAAGAGATCCTCTGCGGTGCAACAACGCAAGGCAAGCAGATCCTCTGCGGTGCAACGATGCAAAGAGATCCTCTGCGGTGCAACGACACGAGGCAAACAGATCCTCTGCGGTGCAACGACGCAAAGAGATCCTCTGCGGTGCAACAACGGAAGGCAAAGAAATCCTCTGCGGTGCAACGACGCAAAGAGATCCTCTGCGGTGCAACAACGCAAAAAGATCCTCTGCGGTGCAATGACGCAAGGCAAAGATATCCTCTGTGATGCAATGATGCAAGGAGATCCTCTGCGGTGCAACGACACAAACAGATTCTCTGCAATGCAAGGATGTGATACAAACAAATCCTCTGAAAGGCAAATACGCGACACAAACAGATGCTCTGCGGAGGAACGACGCGAGGCAAACAGATCCTCTGCGGTGCAACGACGCGAGGCAAAGAGATCCTCTGCGGTGCGACTATGCAAAGAGTTCCTCTGCGGTGCAACGAAGCATAGAGATCCTGTGCAGTGCAACGATGCGAGGCAAAGATATCCTCTGCAGTGCAACGATGCAAGGAGATCATCTGCGGTGCAACGACATGAGGCAAACAGATCCTCTGCGGTGCAATGACACAAGGAGATCCTCTACAGTGCAACGACACGAGGCAAACAGATCCTCTGCAGTGCAATGACGCGAGGCAAAGAGATCCTCTGGGTGCAACAACGCAAACAGATCCTCTGCGGTGCAATGACGCAAGGCAAAGATATCCTCTGCGGTGCGACTATGCAAAGAGTTCCTCTGCGGTGCAACGACACAAGGAGATCCTCTGCGGTGCAACGATGCAAACAGATCCTCTGCGGTGCAACGATGCGAGGCAAAGAGATCCTCTGCTGTGCAACGACGCGAGGCAAAGAGATCCTCTGCAGTGCAACGATGCAAGGAGATCCTGTGCGGTGCAACACCGCGAGGTAAACAAATCCTCTGCGGTGAAACGATGCAAGGCAAAGAGATCCTCTGCGGTGCAACAACGCAAACAGATCCTCTGCATTGCAAGGATGCAATGCAAAGAGATCCTCTGCGGTGAACCTACGCGATGCAAACAAATCCTCTGCGAATAAATGACGTGACGCAAACAGATCCTCTGAGGTGTAAGGATGCGATGCAAAGACATCCTCTGGGGTGCAACTACTCAAAGGCATCCTCTGCGTTGCAAAGACGCGAGGCAAACAGATCCTCTGCGGTGCAACGACGCAAAGAGATCCTCTGCGGTGCAACAACGCAAGGCAAGCAGATCCTCTGCGGTGCAACGACGCAAAGAGATCCTCTGCGGTGCAACGACACGAGGGAAAGAGATCCTCTGCGGTGCAATGACGCGAGGCAAGACATCCTCTGCAATGCAACGACGCAAAGAGATCCTCTGCGGTGCAATGACGCAAGGCAAAGATATCCTCTGTGATGCAATGATGCAAGGAGATCCTCTGCGGTGCAACGACACAAACAGATTCTCTGCGATGCAAGGATGTGATACAAACAAATCCTCTGAAAGGCAAATACGCGACACAAACAGATGCTCTGCGGAGGAACGACGTGAGGCAAACAGATCCTCTGCGGTGCAACGACGCGAGGCAAAGAGATCCTCTGCGGTGCGACTATGCAAAGAGTTCCTCTGCGGTGCAACGAAGCAAGGAGATCCTGTGCAGTGCAACGATGCGAGGCAAAGATATCCTCTACGGTGCAATGATGCAAGGAGATCCTCTGCGGTGCAACGACACGAGGCAAACAGATCCTCTGCGGTGCAATGACGCGAGGCAAAGAGATCCTCTGGGTGCAACAACTCAAACAGATCCTCTGCGGTGCAATGACGCGAGGCAAAGACATCCTCTGTGGTGCAACGACATGACACAAGGTGATCCTCTGCAGTGCCACAACGCAAACAGATCCTCTGCGGTGTAAGGATGCGATGCAAAGACATCCTCTGTGGTGCAACTACGCAAAGAGATCCTCTGCGTTGCAAAGACGCGAGGCAATCAGATCCTCTGCGGTGCAACGACGCAAAGAGATCCTCTGCGGTGCAACGACACGAGGCAAAGAGATCCTCTGCGGTTAAACGACACGAGGCAAGACATCCTTTGCAGTGCAACAACGCAAACAAATCCTCTGCGGTGCAAGGACACAAGGCAAAGATATCCTCTGCGGTGCAATGACACAAACATAGTCTCTGCGATGCAATGCAAAGAAATCCTCTGAAAGGCAAATACGCGACACAAACAGAAGCTCTGCGGATGAACGACGTGAGACAAACAGATCCTCTGAGGTGAAATGATGCAAGGCAAACAGATCCTCTGCGGTGTCACGACGCAAGGATATCCTCTGTGATGCAACGACACAAGGAGATCCTCTGCGGTGCAACGATGCAAACAGATCCTCTGCGGTGCAACGATGCAAGCAAAGAGATCCTCTGCTGTGCAACGACGCGAGGCAAAGAGATCCTCTGCAGTGCAACGATGCAAGGAGATCCTATGCGGTGCAACACTGCAAGGTAAACAAATCCTCTGCGGTGAAACGATGCAAGGCAAAGAGATCCTCTGCGGTGCAACAACGCAAACAGATCCTCTGCGTTGCAAGGATGCAAGGCAAAGAGATCCTCTGCGGTGAACCTACGCGATGCAAACAAATCCTCTGCGAATAAATGACGCGACGCAAACAGATCCTCTGCGGTGTAAGGATGCGATGCAAAGACATCCTCTGGGGTGCAACTACGCAAAGACATTCTCTGGGTTGCAAAGACGCGAGGCAAACAGATCCTCTGCTGTGCAACGACGCGAGTGAAAGAGATCCTCTGCGGTGCAACGACGCAAAGAGATCCTCTGCGGTGCAACGACGCGAGGCAAAGACATCCTCTGCAATGCAACGACGCAAAGAGATCCTCTGCGGTGCAACAACGCAAGGCAAGCAGATCCTCTGCGGTGCAATAATGCAAACAGATCCTCTGCGGTGCAAGGACACAAGGCAAAGATATTCTCTGCGGTGCAACGATGCAAAGAGATCCTCTGCGGTGCAACGACACGAGGCAAACAGATCCTCTGCGGTGCAACGACGCAAACACATTCTCTGCGATGCTAGGATGTGATACAAACAAATCCTCTGAAAGGCAAATACGCGACACAAACAGATGCTCTGCGGAGGAACGACGTGAGGCAAACAGATCCTCTGCGTGCAATGACGCGAGGCAAAGAGATCCTCTGCAGTGCGACTATGCAAAGAGTTCCTCTGCGGTGCAACGAAGCAAGGAGATCCTGAGCAGTGCAACGATGCGAGGCAAAGATATCCTCTACGGTGCAATGATGCAAGGAGATCCTCTGCGGTGCAACGACACGAGGCAAACAGATCCTCTGCGGTGCAATGACGCGAGGCAAAGAGATCCTCTGGGTGCAACAACTCAAACAGATCCTCTGCGGTGTAAGGATGCGATGCAAAGACATCCTCTGCGGTGCAATGACACAAAGAGATCCTCTGCGTTGCAAAGACGCGAGGCAATCAGATCCTCTGCGGTGCAACGACGCAAAGAGATCCTCTGCGATGCAACGACACGAGGCAAAGAGATCCTCTGCGGTGAAACGACACGAGGCAAGACATCCTTTGCAGTGCAACAACGCAAACAAATCCTCTGCGGTGCAAGGACACAAGGCAAAGATATCCTCTGCGGTGCAATGACACAAACATAGTCTCTGCGATGCAATGCAAAGAAATCCTCTGAAAGGCAAATACGCGACACAAACAGAAGCTCTGCGGATGAACGACGTGAGACAAACAGATCCTCTGAGGTGAAATGATGCAAGGCGAACAGATCCTCTGCGGTGTCACGACGCAAGGATATCCTCTGTGGCGCAACGACACAAGGAGATCCTCTGCGGTGCAACGATGCAAACAGATCCTCTGCGGTGCAACGATGCAAGCAAAGGGATCCTCTGCTGTGCAACGACGCGAGGCAAAGAGATCCTCTGCAGTGCAACGATGCAAGGAGATCCTGTGCGGTGCAACACCGCAAGGTAAACAAATCCTCTGCGGTGAAACGATGCAAGGCAAAGAGATCCTCTGCGGTGCAACAACGCAAACAGATCCTCTGCGTTGCAAGGATGCAATGCAAAGAGATCCTCTGCGATGAACCTACGCGATGCAAACAAATCCTCTGCGAATAAATGACGCGAGGCAAACAGATCCTCTGCGGTGTAAGGATGCGATGCAAAGACATCCTCTGCGCTGCAACTACACAAAGACATCCTCTGCGTTGCAAAGACGCGAGGCAAACAGATCCTCTGCTGTGCAACAACGCGAGTGAAAGAGATCCTCTGCGGTGCAACGACGCGAGGCAAAGAGATCCTCTGCGGTGCAATGACGCGAGGCAAGACATCCTCTGCAATGCAACGACGCAAAGAGATCCTCTGCGGTGCAACAACGCAAGGCAAGCAGATCCTCTGCGGTGCAACGATGCAAAGAGATCCTCTGCGGTGCAACGACACGAGGCAAAGAGATCCTCTGCGGTGCGACTATGCAAAGAGTTCCTCTGCGGTGCAACGAAGCATAGAGATCCTGTGCAGTGCAACGATGCGAGGCAAAGATATCCTCTGCAGTGCAACGATGCAAGGAGATCCTCTGCGGTGCAACGACATGAGGCAAACAGATCCTCTGCGGTGCAATGACACAAGGAGATCCTCTACAGTGCAACGACACGAGGCAAACAGATCCTCTGCAGTGCAATGACGCGAGGCAAAGAGATCCTCTGGGTGCAACAACGCAAACAGATCCTCTGCGGTGCAATGACGCAAGGCAAAGATATCCTCTGCGGTGCGACTATGCAAAGAGTTCCTCTGCGGTGCAACGACACAAGGAGATCCTCTGCGGTGCAGCGATGCAAACAGATCCTCTGCGGTGCAACGATGCGAGGCAAAGAGATCCTCTGCTGTGCAACGACGCGAGGCAAAGAGATCCTCTGCAGTGCAACGATGCAAGGAGATCCTGTGCGGTGCAACACCGCGAGGTAAACAAATCCTCTGCGGTGAAACGATGCAAGGCAAAGAGATCCTCTGCGGTGCAACAACGCAAACAGATCCTCTGCATTGCAAGGATGCAATGCAAAGAGATCCTCTGCGGTGAACCTACGCGATGCAAACAAATCCTCTGCGAATAAATGACGTGACGCAAACAGATCCTCTGAGGTGTAAGGATGCGATGCAAAGACATCCTCTGGGGTGCAACTACTCAAAGGCATCCTCTGCGTTGCAAAGACGCGAGGCAAACAGATCCTCTGCGGTGCAACGACGCAAAGAGATCCTCTGCGGTGCAACAACGCAAGGCAAGCAGATCCTCTGCGGTGCAACGACGCAAAGAGATCCTCTGCGGTGCAACGACACGAGGGAAAGAGATCCTCTGCGGTGCAATGACGCGAGGCAAGACATCCTCTGCAATGCAACGACGCAAAGAGATCCTCTGCGGTGCAATGACGCAAGGCAAAGATATCCTCTGTGATGCAATGATGCAAGGAGATCCTCTGCGGTGCAACGACACAAACAGATTCTCTGCGATGCAAGGATGTGATACAAACAAATCCTCTGAAAGGCAAATACGCGACACAAACAGATGCTCTGCGGAGGAACGACGTGAGGCAAACAGATCCTCTGCGGTGCAACGACGCGAGGCAAAGAGATCCTCTGCGGTGCGACTATGCAAAGAGTTCCTCTGCGGTGCAACGAAGCAAGGAGATCCTGTGCAGTGCAACGATGCGAGGCAAAGATATCCTCTACGGTGCAATGATGCAAGGAGATCCTCTGCGGTGCAACGACACGAGGCAAACAGATCCTCTGCGGTGCAATGACGCGAGGCAAAGAGATCCTCTGGGTGCAACAACTCAAACAGATCCTCTGCGGTGCAATGACGCGAGGCAAAGACATCCTCTGTGGTGCAACGACATGACACAAGGTGATCCTCTGCAGTGCCACAACGCAAACAGATCCTCTGCGGTGTAAGGATGCGATGCAAAGACATCCTCTGTGGTGCAACTACGCAAAGAGATCCTCTGCGTTGCAAAGACGCGAGGCAATCAGATCCTCTGCGGTGCAACGACGCAAAGAGATCCTCTGCGGTGCAACGACACGAGGCAAAGAGATCCTCTGCGGTGAAACGACACGAGGCAAGACATCCTTTGCAGTGCAACAACGCAAACAAATCCTCTGCGGTGCAAGGACACAAGGCAAAGATATCCTCTGCGGTGCAATGACACAAACATAGTCTCTGCGATGCAATGCAAAGAAATCCTCTGAAAGGCAAATACGCGACACAAACAGAAGCTCTGCGGATGAACGACGTGAGACAAACAGATCCTCTGAGGTGAAATGATGCAAGGCAAACAGATCCTCTGCGGTGTCACGACGCAAGGATATCCTCTGTGGCGCAACGACACAAGGAGATCCTCTGCGGTGCAACGATGCAAACAGATCCTCTGCGGTGCAACGATGCAAGCAAAGAGATCCTCTGCTGTGCAACGACGCGAGGCAAAGAGATCCTCTGCAGTGCAACGATGCAAGGAGACCCTGTGCGGTGCAACACCGCAAGGTAAACAAATCCTCTGCGGTGAAACGATGCAAGGCAAAGAGATCCTCTGCGGTGCAACAACGCAAACAGATCCTCTGCGTTGCAAGGATGCAATGCAAAGAGATCCTCTGCGGTGAACCTACGCGACGCAAACAAATCCTCTGCGAATAAATGACGCGAGGCAATCAGATCCTCTGCGGTGCAACGACGCAAAGAGATCCTCTGCGGTGCAACGACACGAGGCAAAGAGATCCTCTGCGGTGAAACGACGCGAGGCAAGACATCCTTTGCAGTGCAACAACGCAAAAAAATCCTCTGCGGTGCAAGGACACAAGGCAAAGATATCCTCTGCGGTGCAATGACACAAACATAGTCTCTGCGATGCAATGCAAAGAAATCCTCTGAAAGGCAAATACGCGACACAAACAGAAGCTCTGCGGATGAACGACGTGAGACAAACAGATCCTCTGAGGTGAAATGATGCAAGGCAAACAGATCCTCTGCGGTGTCACGACGCAAGGATATCCTCTGTGATGCAACGACACAAGGAGATCCTCTGCGGTGCAACGATGCAAACAGATCCTCTGCGGTGCAACGATGCAAGCAAAGAGATCCTCTGCTGTGCAACGACGCGAGGCAAAGAGATCCTCTGCAGTGCAACGATGCAAGGAGATCCTGTGCGGTGCAACACTGCAAGGTAAACAAATCCTCTGCGGTGAAACGATGCAAGGCAAAGAGATCCTCTGCGGTGCAAGGATGCAAGGCAAAGAGATCCTCTGCGGTGAACCTACGCGATGCAAACAAATCCTCTGCGAATAAATGACGCGACGCAAACAGATCCTCTGCGGTGTAAGGATGCGATGCAAAGACATCCTCTGGGGTGCAACTACGCAAAGACATTCTCTGGGTTGCAAAGACGCGAGGCAAACAGATCCTCTGCTGTGCAACGACGCGAGTGAAAGAGATCCTCTGCGGTGCAACGACGCAAAGAGATCCTCTGCGGTGCAACGACGCGAGGCAAAGACATCCTCTGCAATGCAACGACGCAAAGAGATCCTCTGCGGTGCAACAACGCAAGGCAAGCAGATCCTCTGCGGTGCAATAATGCAAACAGATCCTCTGCGGTGCAAGGACACAAGGCAAAGATATTCTCTGCGGTGCAACGATGCAAAGAGATCCTCTGCGGTGCAACGACACGAGGCAAACAGATCCTCTGCGGTGCAACGACGCAAACAAATTCTCTGCGATGCTAGGATGTGATACAAACAAATCCTCTGAAAGGCAAATACGCGACACAAACAGATGCTCTGCGGAGGAACGACGTGAGGCAAACAGATCCTCTGCGTGCAATGACGCGAGGCAAAGAGATCCTCTGCGGTGCGACTATGCAAAGAGTTCCTCTGCGGTGCAACGAAGCAAGGAGATCCTGAGCAGTGCAACGATGCGAGGCAAAGATATCCTCTACGGTGCAATGATGCAAGGAGATCCTCTGCGGTGCAACGACACGAGGCAAACAGATCCTCTGCGGTGCAATGACGCGAGGCAAAGAGATCCTCTGGGTGCAACAACTCAAACAGATCCTCTGCGGTGTAAGGATGCGATGCAAAGACATCCTCTGCGGTGCAATGACACAAAGAGATCCTCTGCGTTGCAAAGACGCGAGGCAATCAGATCCTCTGCGGTGCAACGACGCAAAGAGATCCTCTGCGATGCAACGACACGAGGCAAAGAGATCCTCTGCGGTGAAACGACACGAGGCAAGACATCCTTTGCAGTGCAACAACGCAAACAAATCCTCTGCGGTGCAAGGACACAAGGCAAAGATATCCTCTGCGGTGCAATGACACAAACATAGTCTCTGCGATGCAATGCAAAGAAATCCTCTGAAAGGCAAATACGCGACACAAACAGAAGCTCTGCGGATGAACGACGTGAGACAAACAGATCCTCTGAGGTGAAATGATGCAAGGCGAACAGATCCTCTGCGGTGTCACGACGCAAGGATATCCTCTGTGGCGCAACGACACAAGGAGATCCTCTGCGGTGCAACGATGCAAACAGATCCTCTGCGGTGCAACGATGCAAGCAAAGAGATCCTCTGCTGTGCAACGACGCGAGGCAAAGAGATCCTCTGCAGTGCAACGATGCAAGGAGATCCTGTGCGGTGCAACACCGCAAGGTAAACAAATCCTCTGCGGTGAAACGATGCAAGGCAAAGAGATCCTCTGCGGTGCAACAACGCAAACAGATCCTCTGCGTTGCAAGGATGCAATGCAAAGAGATCCTCTGCGATGAACCTACGCGATGCAAACAAATCCTCTGCGAATAAATGACGCGAGGCAAACAGATCCTCTGCGGTGTAAGGATGCGATGCAAAGACATCCTCTGCGCTGCAACTACACAAAGACATCCTCTGCGTTGCAAAGACGCGAGGCAAACAGATCCTCTGCTGTGCAACAACGCGAGTGAAAGAGATCCTCTGCGGTGCAACGACGCGAGGCAAAGAGATCCTCTGCGGTGCAATGACGCGAGGCAAGACATCCTCTGCAATGCAACGACGCAAAGAGATCCTCTGCGGTGCAACAACGCAAGGCAAGCAGATCCTCTGCGGTGCAACGATGCAAGGAGATCCTCTGCGGTGCAACGACACGAGGCAAACAGATCCTCTGCGGTGCAACGACGCAAAGAGATCCTCTGCGGTGCAATAACGGAAGGCAAAGAAATCCTCTGCGGTGCAACGACGCAAAGAGATCCTCTGCGGTGCAACAACGCAAAAAGATCCTCTGCGGTGCAATGACGCAAGGCAAAGATATCCTCTGTGATGCAATGATGCAAGGAGATCCTCTGCGGTGCAACGACACAAACAGATTCTCTGCAATGCAAGGATGTGATACAAACAAATCCTCTGAAAGGCAAATACGCGACACAAACAGATGCTCTGCGGAGGAACGACGCGAGGCAAACAGATCCTCTGCGGTGCAACGACGCGAGGCAAAGAGATCCTCTGCGGTGCGACTATGCAAAGAGTTCCTCTGCGGTGCAACGAAGCATAGAGATCCTGTGCAGTGCAACGATGCGAGGCAAAGATATCCTCTGCAGTGCAACGATGCAAGGAGATCCTCTGCGGTGCAACGACACGAGGCAAACAGATCCTCTGCGGTGCAATGACACAAGGAGATCCTCTACAGTGCAACGACACGAGGCAAACAGATCCTCTGCAGTGCAATGACGCGAGGCAAAGAGATCCTCTGGGTGCAACAACGCAAACAGATCCTCTGCGGTGCAATGACGCAAGGCAAAGATCTCCTCTGCGGTGCGACTATGCAAAGAGTTCCTCTGCGGTGCAACGACACAAGGAGATCCTCTGCGGTGCAACGATGCAAACAGATCCTCTGCGGTGCAACGATGCGAGGCAAAGAGATCCTCTGCTGTGCAACGACGCGAGGCAAAGAGATCCTCTGCAGTGCAACGATGCAAGGAGATCCTGTGCGGTGCAACACCGCGAGGTAAACAAATCCTCTGCGGTGAAACGATGCAAGGCAAAGAGATCCTCTGCGGTGCAACAACGCAAACAGATCCTCTGCGTTGCAAGGATGCAATGCAAAGAGATCCTCTGCGGTGAACCTACGCGATGCAAACAAATCCTCTGCGAATAAATGACGTGACGCAAACAGATCCTCTGAGGTGTAAGGATGCGATGCAAAGACATCCTCTGGGGTGCAACTACTCAAAGGCATCCTCTGCGTTGCAAAGACGCGAGGCAAACAGATTCTCTGCGGTGCAACGACGCAAAGAGATCCTCTGCGGTGCAACAACGCAAGGCAAGCAGATCCTCTGCGGTGCAACGACGCAAAGAGATCCTCTGCGGTGCAACGACACGAGGGAAAGAGATCCTCTGCGGTGCAATGACGCGAGGCAAGACATCCTCTGCAATGCAACGACGCAAAGAGATCCTCTGCGGTGCAATGACGCAAGGCAAAGATATCCTCTGTGATGCAATGATGCAAGGAGATCCTCTGCGGTGCAACGACACAAACAGATTCTCTGCGATGCAAGGATGTGATACAAACAAATCCTCTGAAAGGCAAATACGCGACACAAACAGATGCTCTGTGGAGGAACGACGTGAGGCAAACAGATCCTCTGCGGTGCAACGACGCGAGGCAAAGAGATCCTCTGCGGTGCGACTATGCAAAGAGTTCCTCTGCGGTGCAACGAAGCAAGGAGATCCTGTGCAGTGCAACGATGCGAGGCAAAGATATCCTCTACGGTGCAATGATGCAAGGAGATCCTCTGCGGTGCAACGACACGAGGCAAACAGATCCTCTGCGGTGCAATGACGCGAGGCAAAGAGATCCTCTGGGTGCAACAACTCAAACAGATCCTCTGCGGTGCAATGACGCGAGGCAAAGACATCCTCTGTGGTGCAACGACATGACGCAAGGTGATCCTTTGCAGTGCCACAACGCAAACAGATCCTCTGCGGTGTAAGGATGCGATGCAAAGACATCCTCTGGGGTGCAACTACGCAAAGACATTCTCTGGGTTGCAAAGACGCGAGGCAAACAGATCCTCTGCTGTGCAACGACGCGAGTGAAAGAGATCCTCTGCGGTGCAACGACGCAAAGAGATCCTCTGCGGTGCAACGACGCGAGGCAAAGACATCCTCTGCAATGCAACGACGCAAAGAGATCCTCTGCGGTGCAACAACGCAAGGCAAGCAGATCCTCTGCGGTGCAATAATGCAAACAGATCCTCTGCGGTGCAAAGATGCAAAGAGATCCTCTGCGGTGCAACGACACGAGGCAAACAGATCCTCTGCGGTGCAACGACGCAAAGAGATCCTCTGCGGTGCAAAGACGCGAGGCAAAGAAATCCTCTGCGGTGTAACGACGCAAAGAGATCCTCTGCGGTGCAACAACGCAAACAGACCCTCTGCGTTGCAAGTATGCAATGCAAAGAGATCCTCTGTGGTGAACCTACGCGACGCAAACAAATCCTCTGCGAATAAATGACGCGAGGCAAACAGATCCTCTGCGGTGCAACGACGCAAAGAGATCCTCTGCGGTGCAATGACGTGAGGCAAACAGATCCTCTGCGGTGTAACGACGCAAAGAGATCCTCTGCGGTGCAACGACACGAGGCAAAGAGATCCTCTGCAGTGCAACGACGCAAAGAGATCCTCTGCGCTGCAATGACGGGAGGCAAAGAGATCCTCTGCGGTGCAACGACATGACGCAAGGTGATCCTCTGCGGTGCAACAACGCAAACAGATGCTCTGCAGTGTAAGGATGCGATGCAAAGACATCCTCTGCGGTGCAACTACGCAAAGAGATCCTCTGCGTTGCAAAGACGCGAGGCAATCAGATCCTCTGCGGTGCAACGACGCAAAGAGATCCTCTGCAGTGCAACGACACGAGGCAAATAAATCCTCTGCGGTGAAACGACGCGAGGCAAGACATCCTTTGCAGTGCAACAACGCAAACAAATCCTCTGCGGTGCAAGGACACAAGGCAAAGATATCCTCTGCGGTGCAACTACGCAAAGAGATCCTCTGCGTTGCAAAGACGCGAGGCAATCAGATCCTCTGCGGTGCAACGACGCAAAGAGATCCTCTGCAGTGCAACGACACGAGGCAAAGAGATCCTCTGCGGTGAAACGACGCGAGGCAAGACATCCTTTGCAGTGCAACAACGCAAACAAATCCTCTGCGGTGCAAGGACACAAACATAGTCTCTGCGATGCAATGCAAAGAAATCCTCTGAAAGGCAAATACGCGACACAAACAGAAGCTCTGCGGATGAACGACGTGAGACAAACAGATCCTCTGAGGTGAAATGATGCAAGGCAAACAGATCCTCTGTGGTGTCACGACGCAAGGATATCCTCTGTGGCGCAACGACACAAGGAGATCCTCTGCGGTGAAACGATGCAAACAGATCCTCTGCGGTGCAACGATGCAAGGAGATCCTGTGTGGTGCAACACCGCGAGGTAAACAAATCCTCTGCGGTGAAACGATGCGAGGCAAAGAGATCCTCTGCGGTGCAACGACGCAAAGAGATCCTCTGCGGTGCAACGACGCGAGGCAAAGAGATCCTCTGCGGTGCAATGACGCTAGGCAAGACATCCTCTGCAATGCAACGACGCAAAGAGATCCTCTGCGGTGCAACAACGCAAGGCAAGCAGATCCTCTGCGGTGCAACAACGCAAACAGATCCTCTGCGGTGCAAGGACACAAGGCAAAGATATTCTCTGCGGTGCAACGATGCAAAGAGATCCTCTGCGGTGCAACGACGCGAGGCAAAGAAATCCTCTGCGGTGCAACGACGCAAAGAGATCCTCTGCGGTGCAACGACGCAAAGAGATCCTCTGCGGTGCAATGACGCAAGGCAAAGATATCCTCTGTGATGCAATGATGCAAGGAGATCCTCTGTGGTGCAACGACACAAACAGATTCTCTGCGATGCAAGGATGTGATACAAACAAATCCTCTGAAAGGCAAATACGCGACACAAACAGATGCTCTGCGGAGGAACGACGTGAGGCAAACAGATCCTCTGCGGTGCAACGACGCGAGGCAAAGAGATCCTCTGCGGTGCAACGAAGCAAGGAGTTCCTGTGCAGTGCAACGATGCGAGGCAAAGATATCCTCTGCAGTGCAACGATGCAAGGATATCCTCTGCGGTGCAACGACGCGAGGCAAAGAGTTCCTCTGCGGTGCAGCTACGACGCAAAGAGATCCTCTGCGGTGCAACAACGCAAAGAGATCCTCTGCTGTGCAATGACACAAGGCAAAGATATCCTCTGCGGTGCAATGATGCAAGGAGATCCTCTGCGGTGCAACGACACGAGGCAAACAGATCCTCTGCGGTGCAATTACACATGGAGATCCTCTGCGGTGCAACGACACGAGGCAAACAGATCCTCTGCAGTGCAATCACGCGAGGCAAAGAGATCCTCTGGGTGCAACAACCCAAACAGATCCTCTGCAGTGCAATGACGCAAGGCAAAGATATCCTCTGTGATGCAATGATGCAAGGAGATCCTCTGCGATGCAACGACACAAACAGATTCTCTGCGATGCAAGGATGTGATACAAACAAATCCTCTGAAAGGCAAATACGCGACAGAAACAGAAGCTCTGCGGATGAACGACGTGAGACAAACAGATCCTCTGAGGTGAAATGATGCAAGGCAAACAGATCCTCTGCGGTGTCACGACGCAAGGATATCCTCTGTGGCGCAACGACACAAGGAGATCCTCTGCGGTGCAACGATGCAAACAGATCCTCTGCGGTGCAACGATGCAAGCAAAGAGATCCTCTGCTGTGCAACGATGCGAGGCAAAGAGATCCTCTGCAGTGCAACGATGCAAGGAGATCCTGTGCGGTGCAACACAGCGAGGTAAACAAATCCTCTGCTGTGAAACGATGCAAGGCAAAGAGATCCTCTGCGGTGCAACAACGCAAACAGATCCTCTGTGTTGCAAGGATGCAATGCAAAGAGATCCTCTGCGGTGAACCTACGTGATGCAAACAAATCCTCTGCGAATAAATGACGTGACGCAAACAGATCCTCTGAGTTGTAAGGATGCGATGCAAAGACATCCTCTGGGGTGCAACTACGCAAAGGCATCCTCTGCGTTGCAAAGACGCGAGGCAAACAGATCCTCTGCGGTGCAACGACGCAAAGAGATCCTCTGCGGTGCAACAACGCAAGGCAAGCAGATCCTCTGCGGTGCAACAACGCAAACAAATCCTCTGCGGTGCAAGGACACAAGGCAAAGATATTCTCTGCGGTGCAACGATGCAAAGAGATCCTCTGCGGTGCAACGACACGAGGCAAACAGATCCTCTGCGGTGCAACGACGCAAAGAGATCCTCTGCGGTGCAACGACGCGAGGCAAAGAAATCCTCTGCGGTGCAACGACGCAAAGAGATCCTCTGCGGTGCAACAACGCAAAAAGATCCTCTGCGGTGCAATGACGCAAGGCAAAGATATCCTCTGTGATGCAATGATGCAAGGAGATCCTCTGCGGTGCAACGACACAAACAGATTCTCTGCAATGCAAGGATGTGATACAAACAAATCCTCTGAAAGGCAAATACGCGACACAAACAGATCCTCTGCGGTGCAATGACGCGAGGCAAAGAGATCCTCTGCGGTGCGACTATGCAAAGAGTTCCTCTGCGGTGCAACGAAGCAAGGAGATCCTGTGCAGTGCAACGATGCGAGGCAAAGATATCCTCTGCAGTGCAACGATGCAAGGATATCCTCTGCGGTGCAACGACGCGAGGCAAAGAGTTCCTCTGCGGTGCAACTACTCAAAGAGATCCTCTGCGGTGCAACAACGCAAAGAGATCCTCTGCTGTGCAATGACACAAGGCAAAGATATCCTCTGCGGTGCAATGATGCAAGGAGATCCTCTGCGGTGCAACGACACGAGGCAAACAGATCCTCTGCGGTGCAATGACACAAGGAGATCCTCTGCAGTGCAACGACACGAGGCAAACAGATCCTCTGCAGTGCAATGACGCGAGGCAAGACATCCTTTGCAGTGCAACAACGCAAACAAATCCTCTGCGGTGCAAGGACACAAGGCAAAGATATCCTCTGTGATGCAATGATGCAAGGAGATCCTCTGCGATGCAACGACACAAACAGATTCTCTGCGATGCAAGGATGTGATACAAACAAATCCTCTGAAAGGCAAATACGCGACACAAACAGAAGCTCTGCGGATGAACGACGTGAGACAAACAGATCCTCTGAGGTGAAATGATGCAAGGCAAACAGATCCTCTGCGGTGTCACGACGCAAGGATATCCTCTGTGGCGCAACAACACAAGGAGATCCTCTGCGGTGCAACGATGCAAACAGATCCTCTGCGGTGCAACGATGCAAGCAAAGAGATCCTCTGCAGTGCAACGATGCAAGGAGATCCTGTGTGGTGCAACACCGCGAGGTAAACAAATCCTCTGCTGTGAAACGATGCGAGGCAAAGAGATCCTCTGCGGTGAACCTACGCGTCGCAAACAAATCCTCTGCGAATAAATGACGCGAGGCAAACAGATCCTCTGCGGTGCAACGACGCAAAGAGATCCTCTGCGGTGCAACGACGCGAGGCAAACAGATCCTCTGCGGTGCAACGACGCAAAGAGATCCTCTGCGGTGCAACAACGCAAGGCAAGCAGATCCTCTGCGGTGCAACAACGCAAACAGATCCTCTGCGGTGCAAGGACACAAGGCAAAGATATTCTCTGCGGTGCAACGATGCAAAGAGATCCTCTGCGGTGCAACGACGCGAGGCAAAGAGTTCCTCTGCGGTGCAACTACTCAAAGAGATCCTCTGCGGTGCAACAACGCAAAGAGATCCTCTGCTGTGCAATGACACAAGGCAAAGATATCCTCTGCGGTGCAATGATGCAAGGAGATCCTCTGCGGTGCAACGACACGAGGCAAACAGATCCTCTGCGGTGCAATGACACAAGGAGATCCTCTGCAGTGCAACGACACGAGGCAAACAGATCCTCTGCAGTGCAATGACGCGAGGCAAGACATCCTTTGCAGTGCAACAACGCAAACAAATCCTCTGCGGTGCAAGGACACAAGGCAAAGATATCCTCTGTGATGCAATGATGCAAGGAGATCCTCTGCGATGCAACGACACAAACAGATTCTCTGCGATGCAAGGATATGATACAAACAAATCCTCTGAAAGGCAAATACGCGACACAAACAGAAGCTCTGCGGATGAACGACGTGAGACAAACAGATCCTCTGAGGTGAAATGATGCAAGGCAAACAGATCCTCTGCGGTGTCACGACGCAAGGATATCCTCTGTGGCGCAACAACACAAGGAGATCCTCTGCGGTGCAACGATGCAAACAGATCCTCTGCGGTGCAACGATGCAAGCAAAGAGATCCTCTGCAGTGCAACGATGCAAGGAGATCCTGTGTGGTGCAACACCGCGAGGTAAACAAATCCTCTGCTGTGAAACGATGCGAGGCAAAGAGATCCTCTGCGGTGAACCTACGCGTCGCAAACAAATCCTCTGCGAATAAATGACGCGAGGCAAACAGATCCTCTGCGGTGCAACGACGCAAAGAGATCCTCTGCGGTGCAACGACGCGAGGCAAACAGATCCTCTGCGGTGCAACGACGCAAAGAGATCCTCTGCGGTGCAACAACGCAAGGCAAGCAGATCCTCTGCGGTGCAACAACGCAAACAGATCCTCTGCGGTGCAAGGACACAAGGCAAAGATATTCTCTGCGGTGCAACGATGCAAAGAGATCCTCTGCGGTGCAACGACACGAGGCAAACAGATCCTCTGCGGTGCAACGACGCGAGGCAAAGAAATCCTCTGCGGTGCAACGACGCAAAGAGATCCTCTGCGGTGCAACAACGCAAAAAGATCCTCTGCGGTGCAATGACGCAAGGCAAAGATATCCTCTGTGATGCAATGATGCAAGGAGATCCTCTGCGGTGCAACGACACAAACAGATTCTCTGCGATGCAAGGATGTGATACAAACAAATCCTCTGAAAGGCAAATACGCGACACAAACAGATGCTCTGCGGAGGAACGACGTGAGGCAAACAGATCCTCTGCGGTGCAACGACGCGAGGCAAAGAGATCCTCTGCGGTGCGACTATGCAAAGAGTTCCTCTGCGGTGCAACGAAGCAAGGAGACCCTGTGCAGTGCAACGATGCGAGGCAAAGATATCCTCTGCAGTGCAACGATGCAAGGAGATCCTCTGCGGTGCAACGACGCGAGGCAAAGAGTTCCTCTGCGGTGCAGCTACGCAAAGAGATCCTCTGCGGTGCAACAACGCAAAGAGATCCTCTGCTGTGCAATGACACAAGGCAAAGATATCCTCTGCGGTGCAATGATGCAAGGAGATCCTCTGCGGAGGAACGACACGAGGCAAACAGATCCTCTGCGGTGCAATGACGCGAGGCAAAGACATCATCTGTGGTGCAATGACATGACGCAAGGTGATCCTCTGCGGTGCAACAACGCAAACAGATCCTCTGCGGTGTAAGGATGCGATGCAAAGACATCCTTTGTGGTGCAACTACGCAAAGAGATCCTCTGCGTTGCAAAGACGCGAGGCAACCAGATCCTCTGCGGTGCAACGACGCAAAGAGATCCTCTGCGGTGCAACGACGCGAGGGAAAGAGATCCTCTGCAGTGCAACGACGCGAGGCAAAGAGATCCTGTGCGGTGCAACGACGCAAAGAGATCCTCTGCAGTGCAACAACGCAAACAGATCCTCTGCGGTGCAAGGACACAAGGCAAGGATATCCTCTGCGGTGCAACGACGCAAAGAGATCCTCTGCGGTGCAACGACACGAGGCAAACAGATCCTCGGCGGTGCAACGACGCAAAGAGATCCTCTGCGGTGCAACGACGCGAGGGAAAGAGATCCTCTGTGGTGCAACAACGCAAACAGATCCTCTGCGTTGCAAGGATGCAATGCAAAGAGATCCTCTGCGGTGAACCTACGCGACGCAAACAAATCCTCTGCGAATAAATGACGCGAGGCAAACAGATCCTCTGCGGTGCAACGACGCAAAGAGATCCTCTGCGTTGCAAAGACGCGAGGCAGAGAGATCCTCTGCGGTGCAATGACGCGAGGCAAGACATCCTCTGCGGTGCAACGACGCAAAGAGATCCTCTGCGGTGCAACGACACGAGGCAAACAGATCCTCTGCGGTGCAGCAACGCAAACAGATCCTCTGCGGTGCAAGGACACAAGGCAAAGATATTCTCTGCGGTGCAACGATTGAAAGAGATCCTCTGCAATGCAACGACACGAGGCAAACAGATCCTCTGCGGTGCAACGACGCAAAGAGATCCTCTGCGGTGCAATGACGCAAGGCAAAGATATCCTCTGTGATGCAATGATGCAAGGAGATCCTCTGCGGTGCAACGACACAAACAGATTCTCTGCGATGCAAGGATGTGATACAAACAAATCCTCTGAAAGGCAAATACGCGACACAAACAGATGCTCTGCGGAGGAACGACGTGAGGCAAAGAGATCCTCTGCGGTGCAACGACGCGAGGCAAAGAGATCCTCTGCGGTGCGACTATGCAAAGAGTTCCTCTGCGGTGCAACGAAGCAAGGAGATCCTGTGCAGTGCAGCGATGCGAGGCAAAGATATCCTCTGCGGTGCAACGATGCAAGGATATCCTCTGCGGTGCAACGACGCGAGGCAAAGAGTTCCTCTGCGGTGCAACTACGCAAAGAGATCCTCTGCGGTGCAGCAACGCAAAAAGATCCTCTGCTGTGCAATGACACAAGGCAAAGATATCCTCTGCGGTGCAATGATGCAAGGAGATCCTCTGCGGTGCAACGACACGAGGCAAACAGATCCTCTGCGGTGCAATGACACAGGGAGAACCTCTGCAGTGCAACGACACAAGGCAAACATATCCTCTGCGGTGCAATAACGCGAGGCAAAGAGATCCTCTGCAGTGCAACGACGCGAGGGAAAGAGATCCTCTGCGGTGCAACGACGCAAAGAGATCCTCTGAGGTGCAACGACGCGAGGGAAAGAGATCCTCTGCGATGCAAAGACGCGAGTCAAACAGATCCTCTGTGGTGCAACGACGCAAAGAGATCCTCTGCGGTGCAACGACGCGAGGCAAAGAGATCCTCTGCGGTGCAACGAAACAAGGAGTTCCTGTGCAGTGCAACGATGCGAGGCAAAGATATCCTCTGCAGTGCAACGATGCAAGGATATCCTCTGCGGTGCAACGACGCGAGGCAAACAGTTCCTCTGCGGTCCAGCTACGACGCAAAGAGATCCTCTGCGGTGCAACGACGCAAAGAGATCCTCTGCGTTGCAAAGACGCGAGGCAAACAGATCCTCTGTGGTGCAACGACGCAAAGAGATCCTCTGCGGTGCAACAACGCAAGGCAAGCAGATCCTCTGCGGTGCAACGACACAAAGAGATCCTCTGCGGTGCAACAACGCAAGGCAAGCAGATCCTCTGCGGTGCAACAACGCAAACAGATCCTCTGCGGTGCAAGGACACAAGGCAAAGATATTCTCTGCGGTGCAACGATGCAAAGAGATCCTCTGCGGTGCAACGACGCGAGGCAAAGAAATCCTCTGCGGTGCAACGACGCAAAGAGATCCTCTGCGGTGCAACGGCACAAACAGATTCTCTGCAATGCAAGGATGTGATACAAACAAATCCTCTGAAAGGCAAATACGCGACACAAACAGATCCTCTGCGGTGCAACGACGCGAGGCAAAGAGATCCTCTGCGGTGCGACTATGCAAAGAGTTCCTCTGCGGTGCAACGAAGCAAGGAGATCCTGTGCAGTGCAACGATGCGAGGCAAAGATATCCTCTGCAGTGCAACGATGCAAGGATATCCTCTGCTGTGCAACGACGCGAGGCAAAGAGTTCCTCTGCGGTGCAACTACTCAAAGAGATCCTCTGCGGTGCAACAACGCAAAGAGATCCTCTGCTGTGCAATGACACAAGGCAAAGATATCCTCTGCGGTGCAATGATGCAAGGAGATCCTCTGCGGTGCAACGACACGAGGCAAACAGATCCTCTGCGGTGCAATGACAGAAGGAGATCCTCTGCAGTGCAACGACACGAGGCAAACAGATCCTCTGCAGTGCAATGACGCGAGGCAAGACATCCTTTGCAGTGCAACAACGCAAACAAATCCTCTGCGGTGCAAGGACACAAGGCAAAGATATCCTCTGCGGTGCAATGACACAAACATAGTCTCTGCGATGCAATGCAAAGAAATCCTCTGAAAGGCAAATACGCGACACAAACAGAAGCTCTGCGGATGAACGACGTGAGACAAACAGATCCTCTGAGGTGAAATGATGCAAGGCAAACAGATCCTCTGCGGTGTCACGACGCAAGGATATCCTCTGTGGCGCAACGACACAAGGAGATCCTCTGCGGTGCAACGATGCAAACAGATCCTCTGCGGTGCAACGATGCAAGCAAAGAGATCCTCTGCTGTGCAACGACGCGAGGCAAATAGATCCTCTGAAGTGCAACGATGCAAGGAGATCCTCTGCGGTGCAACACCGCAAGGTAAACAAATCCTCTGCGGTGAAACGATGCAAGGCAAAGAGATCCTCTGCGGTGCAACAACGCAAACAGACCCTCTGCGTTGCAAGTATGCAATGCAAAGAGATCCTCTGTGGTGAACCTACGCGACGCAAACAAATCCTCTGCGAATAAATGACGCGAGGCAAACAGATCCTCTGCGGTGCAACGACGCAAAGAGATCCTCTGCGGTGCAATGACGTGAGGCAAACAGATCCTCTGCGGTGTAACGACGCAAAGAGATCCTCTGCGGTGCAACGACACGAGGCAAAGAGATCCTCTGCAGTGCAACGACGCAAAGAGATCCTCTGCGCTGCAATGACGCGAGGCAAAGAGATCCTCTGCGGTGCAACGACATGACGCAAGGTGATCCTCTGCGGTGCAACAACGCAAACAGATGCTCTGCAGTGTAAGGATGCGATGCAAAGACATCCTCTGCGGTGCAACTAAGCAAAGAGATCCTCTGCGTTGCAAAGACGCGAGGCAATCAGATCCTCTGCGGTGCAACGACGCAAAGAGATCCTCTGCAGTGTAACGACACGAGGCAAATAGATCCTCTGCGGTGAAACGACGCGAGGCAAGACATCCTTTGCAGTGCAACAACGCAAACAAATCCTCTGCGGTGCAAGGACACAAGGCAAAGATAACCTCTGCGGTGCAACTACGCAAAGAGATCCTCTGCGTTGCAAAGACGCGAGGCAATCAGATCCTCTGCGGTGCAACGACGCAAAGAGATCCTCTGCAGTGCAACGACACGAGGCAAAGAGATCCTCTGCGGTGAAACGACGCGAGGCAAGACATCCTTTGCAGTGCAACAACGCAAACAAATCCTCTGCGGTGCAAGGACACAAGGCAAAGATATCCTCTGCGGTGCAATGACACAAACAGATTCTCTGCGATGCAATGCAAAAAATCCTCTGAAAGGCAAATACGCGACACAAACAGAAGCTCTGCGGATGAACGACGTGAGACAAACAGATCCTCTGAGGTGAAATGATGCAAGGCAAACAGATCCTCTGCGGTGTCACGACGCAAGGATATCCTCTGTGGCGCAACGACACAAGGAGATCCTCTGCGGTGCAACGATGCAAACAGATCCTCTGCGGTGCAACGACGCAAGCAAAGAGATCCTCTGCAGTGCAACGATGCAAGGAGATCCTGTGTGGTGCAACACCGCGAGGTAAACAAATCCTCTGCGGTGAAACGATGCGAGGCAAAGAGATCCTCTGCGGTGAACCTACGCGACGCAAACAAATCCTCTGCGAATAAATGACGCGAGGCAAACAGATCCTCTGCGGTGCAACGACACAAAGAGATCCTCTGCGGTGCAATGACGCAAGGCAAAGATATCCTCTGTGATGCAATGATGCAAGGAGATCCTCTGTGGTGCAACGACACAAACAGATTCTCTGCGATGCAAGGATGTGATACAAACAAATCCTCTGAAAGGCAAATACGCGACACAAACAGATGCTCTGCGGAGGAACGACGTGAGGCAAACAGATCCTCTGCGGTGCAACGACGCGAGGCAAAGAGATCCTCTGCGGTGCAACGAAGCAAGGAGTTCCTGTGCAGTGCAACGATGCGAGGCAAAGATATCCTCTGCAGTGCAACGATGCAAGGATATCCTCTGCGGTGCAACGACGCGAGGCAAAGAGTTCCTCTGCGGTGCAGCTACGACGCAAAGAGATCCTCTGCGGTGCAACAACGCAAAGAGATCCTCTGCTGTGCAATGACACAAGGCAAAGATACCCTCTGCGGTGCAATGATGCAAGGAGATCCTCTGCGGTGCAACGACACGAGGCAAACAGATCCTCTGCGGTGCAATGACACAAGGAGATCCTCTGCGGTGCAACGACACGAGGCAAACAGATCCTCTGCAGTGCAATCACGCGAGGCAAAGAGATCCTCTAGGTGCAACAACCCAAACAGATCCTCTGCGGTGCAATGACGCAAGGCAAAGATATCCTCTGTGATGCAATGATGCAAGTAGATCCTCTGCGATGCAACGACACAAACAGATTCTCTGCGATGCAAGGATGTGATACAAACAAATCCTCTGAAAGGCAAATACGCGACAGAAACAGATGCTCTGCGGATGAACGACGTGAGACAAACAGATCCTCTGAGGTGAAATGATGCAAGGCAAACAGATCCTCTGCGGTGTCACGACGCAAGGATATCCTCTGTGGCGCAACGACACAAGGAGATCCTCTGCGGTGCAACGATGCAAACAGATCCTCTGCGGTGCAACGATGCAAGCAAAGAGATCCTCTGCTGTGCAACGACGCGAGGCAAAGAGATCCTCTGCAGTGCAACGATGCAAGGAGATCCTGTGCGGTGCAACACCGCGAGGTAAACAAATCCTCTGCTGTGAAACGATGCAAGGCAAAGAGATCCTCTGCGGTGCAACAACGCAAACAGATCCTCTGCGTTGCAAGGATGCAATGCAAAGAGATCCTCTGCGGTGAACCTACGCGATGCAAACAAATCCTCTGCGAATAAATGACGTGACGCAAACAGATCCTCTGAGGTGTAAGGATGCGATGCAAAGACATCCTCTGGGGTGCAACTACGCAAAGGCATCGTCTGCGTTGCAAAGACGCGAGGCAAACAGATCCTCTGCGGTGCAACGACGCAAAGAGATCCTCTGCGGTGCAACAACGCAAGGCAAGCAGATCCTCTGCGGTGCAACAACGCAAACAGATCCTCTGCGGTGCAAGGACACAAGGCAAAGATATTCTCTGCGGTGCAACGACGCAAAGAGATCCTCTGCGGTGCAACGACGCGAGGCAAAGAAATCCTCTGCGGTGCAACGACGCAAAGAGATCCTCTGCGGTGCAACAACGCAAAAAGATCCTCTGCGGTGCAATGACGCAAGGCAAAGATATCCTCTGTGATGCAATGATGGAAGGAGATCCTCTGCGGTGCAACGACACAAACAGATTCTTTGCAATGCAAGGATGTGATACAAACAAATCCTCTGAAAGGCAAATACGCGACACAAACAGATCCTCTGCGGTGCAACGACGCGAGGCAAAGAGATCCTCTGCGGTGCGACTATGCAAAGAGTTCCTCTGCGGTGCAACGAAGCAAGGAGATCCTGTGCAGTGCAACGATGCGAGGCAAAGATATCCTCTGCAGTGCAACGATGCAAGGATATCCTCTGCGGTGCAACGACGCGAGGCAAAGAGTTCCTCTGCGGTGCAACTACTCAAAGAGATCCTCTGCGGTGCAACAACGCAAAGAGATCCTCTGCTGTGCAATGACACAAGGCAAAGACATCCTCTGCGGTGCAACTACGCAAAGAGATCCTCTGCGTTGCAAAGACGCGAGGCAATCAGATCCTCTGCGGTGCAACGACGCAAAGAGATCCTCTGCAGTGCAACGACACGAGGCAAACAGATCCTCTGCAGAGCAATCACGCGAGGCAAAGAGATTCTCTGCGGTGCAACAACGCGAGGCAAGCAGATCCTCTGCGGTGCAACAACGCAAACAGATCCTCTGCGGTGCAAGGACACAAGGCAAAGATATTCTCTGCGGTGCAACGATGCAAAGAGATCCTCTGCGGTGCAACGACACGAGGCAAACAGATCCTCTGCGGTGCAACGACGCAAAGAGATCCTCTGCAGTGCAACGACGCGAGGCAAAGAAATCCTCTGCGGTGCAACGACGCAAAGAGATCCTCTGCGGTGCAACAACGCAAAAAGATCCTCTGCGGTGCAATGACGCAAGGCAAAGATATCCTCTGTGATGCAATGATGGAAGGAGATCCTCTGCGGTGCAACGACACAAACAGATTCTCTGCAATGCAAGGATGTGATACAAACAAATCCTCTGAAAGGCAAATACGCGAGTCAAACAGATCCTCTGCGGTGCAACGACGCGAGGCAAAGAGATCCTCTGCGGTGCGACTATGCAAAGAGTTCCTCTGCGGTGCAACGAAGCAAGGAGATCCTGTGCAGTGCAACGATGCGAGGCAAAGATATCCTCTGCAGTGCAACGATGCAAGGATATCCTCTGCGGTGCAACGACGCGAGGCAAAGAGTTCCTCTGCGGTGCAACTACTCAAAGAGATCCTCTGCGGTGCAACAACGCAAAGAGATCCTCTGCTGTGCAATGACACAAGGCAAAGATATCCTCTGCGGTGCAATGATGCAAGGAGATCCTCTGCGGTGCAACGACACGAGGCGAACAGATCCTCTGCGGTGCAATGACACAAGGAGAACATCTGCAGTGCAACGACACAAGGCAAACAGATCCTCTGCGGTGCAATAACGCGAGGCAAAGAGATCCTCTGCAGTGCAACGACGCGAGGGAAAGAGATCCTCTGCGGTGCAACGACGCAAAGAGATCCTCTGCGGTGCAACGACGCGAGGCAAAGAGATCCTCTGCGGTGCAACGACGCAAAGAGATCCTCTGAGGTGCAACGACGCGAGGGAAAGAGATCCTCTGCGATGCAAAGACGCGAGTCAAACAGATCCTCTGTGGTGCAACGACGCAAAGAGATCCTCTGCGGTGCAACGACGCGAGGCAAAGAGATCCTCTGCGGTTCAACGAAGCAAGGAGTTCCTGTGCAGTGCAACGATGTGAGGCAAAGATATCCTCTGCAGTGCAACGATGCAAGGATATCCTCTGCGGTGCAACGACGCGAGGCAAAGAGTTCCTCTGCGGTGCAGCTACGACGCAAAGAGATCCTCTGCGGTGCAACAACGCAAAGAGATCCTCTGCTGTGCAATGACACAAGGCAAAGATATCCTCTGCGGTGCAATGATGCAAGGAGATCCTCTGCGGTGCAACGATGCAAACAGATCCTCTGCGGTGCAACGATGCGAGGCAAAGAGATCCTCTGCTGTGCAACGACGCGAGGCAAAGAGATCCTCTGCAGTGCAACGATGCAAGGAGATCCTGTGCGGTGCAACACCGCGAGGTAAACAAATCCTCTGCTGTGCAATGACACAAGGCAAAGACATCCTCTGCGGTGCAACTACGCAAAGAGATCCTCTGCAGTGCAACGACACGAGGCAAACAGATCCTCTGCAGTGCAATCACGCGAGGCAAAGAGATCCTCTGGGTGCAACAACCCAAACAGATCCTCTGCGGTGCAATGACGCAAGGCAAAGATATCCTCTGTGATGCAATGATGCAAGTAGATCCTCTGCGATGCAACGACACAAACAGATTCTCTGCGATGCAAGGATGTGATACAAACAAATCCTCTGAAAGGCAAATACGCGACAGAAACAGAAGCTCTGCGGATGAACGACGTGAGACAAACAGATCCTCTGAGGTGAAATGATGCAAGGCAAACAGATCCTCTGCGGTGTCACGACGCAAGGATATCCTCTGTGGCGCAACGACACAAGGAGATCCTCTGCGGTGCAACGATGCAAACAGATCCTCTGCGGTGCAACGATGCAAGCAAAGAGATCCTCTGCTGTGCAACGACGCGAGGCAAAGAGATCCTCTGCAGTGCAACGATGCAAAGAGATCCTCTGCGGTGCAACAACGCAAACAGATCCTCTGCGTTGCAAGGATGCAATGCAAAGAGATCCTCTGCGGTGAACCTACGCGATGCAAACAAATCCTCTGCGAATAAATGACGTGACGCAAACAGATCCTCTGAGGTGTAAGGATGCGATGCAAAGACATCCTCTGGGGTGCAACTACGCAAAGGCATCGTCTGCGTTGCAAAGACGCGAGGCAAACAGATCCTCTGCGGTGCAACGACGCAAAGAGATCCTCTGCGGTGCAACAACGCAAGGCAAGCAGATCCTCTGCGGTGCAACAACGCAAACAGATCCTCTGCGGTGCAAGGACACAAGGCAAAGATATTCTCTGCGGTGCAACGACGCAAAGAGATCCTCTGCGGTGCAACGACGCGAGGCAAAGAAATCCTCTGCGGTGCAACGACGCAAAGAGATCCTCTGCGGTGCAACAACGCAAAAAGATCCTCTGCGGTGCAATGACGCAAGGCAAAGATATCCTCTGTGATGCAATGATGGAAGGAGATCCTCTGCGGTGCAACGACACAAACAGATTCTCTGCAATGCAAGGATGTGATACAAACAAATCCTCTGAAAGGCAAATACGCGACACAAACAGATCCTCTGCGGTGCAACGACGCGAGGCAAAGAGATCCTCTGCGGTGCGACTATGCAAAGAGTTCCTCTGCGGTGCAACGAAGCAAGGAGATCCTGTGCAGTGCAACGATGCGAGGCAAAGATATCCTCTGCGGTGCAACGATGCAAGGATATCCTCTGCGGTGCAACGACGCGAGGCAAAGAGTTCCTCTGCGGTGCAACAACGCAAAGAGATCCTCTGCTGTGCAATGACACAAGGCAAAGACATCCTCTGCGGTGCAACTACGCAAAGAGATCCTCTGCGTTGCAAAGACGCGAGGCAATCAGATCCTCTGCGGTGCAACGACGCAAAGAGATCCTCTGCAGTGCAATCACGCGAGGCAAAGAGATCCTCTGCGGTGCAACAACGCGAGGCAAGCAGATCCTCTGCGGTGCAACAACGCAAACAGATCCTCTGCGGTGCAAGGACACAAGGCAAAGATATTCTCTGCGGTGCAACGATGCAAAGAGATCCTCTGCGGTGCAACGACACGAGGCAAACAGATCCTCTGCGGTGCAACGACGCAAAGAGATCCTCTGCGGTGCAACGACGCGAGGCAAAGAAATCCTCTGCGGTGCAACGACGCAAAGAGATCCTCTGCGGTGTAACAACGCAAAGAGATCCTCTGCTGTGCAATGACACAAGGCAAAGATATCCTCTGCGGTGCAATGATGCAAGGAGATCCTCTGCGGTGAACCTACGTGATGCAAACAAATCCTCTGCGAATAAATGACGTGACGCAAACAGATCCTCTGAGGTGTAAGGATGCGATGCAAAGACATCCTCTGGGGTGCAACTACGCAAAGGCATCCTCTGCGTTGCAAAGACGCGAGGCAAACAGATCCTCTGCGGTGCAACGACGCAAAGAGATCCTCTGCGGTGCAACAACGCAAGGCAAGCAGATCCTCTGCGGTGCAACAACGCAAACAGATCCTCTGCGGTGCAAGGACACAAGGCAAAGATATTCTCTGCGGTGCAACGATGCAAAGAGATCCTCTGCGGTGCAACGACACGAGGCAAACAGATCCTCTGCGGTGCAACGACGCAAAGAGATCCTCTGCGGTGCAACGACGCGAGGCAAAGAAATCCTCTGCGGTGCAACGACGCAAAGAGATCCTCTGCGGTGCAACAACGCAAAAAGATCCTCTGCGGTGCAATGACGCAAGGCAAAGATATCCTCTGTGATGCAATGATGCAAGGAGATCCTCTGCGGTGCAACGACACAAACAGATTCTCTGCAATGCAAGGATGTGATACAAACAAATCCTCTGAAAGGCAAATACGCGACACAAACAGATCCTCTGCGGTGCAACGACGCGAGGCAAAGAGATCCTCTGCGGTGCGACTATGCAAAGAGTTCCTCTGCGGTGCAACGAAGCAAGGAGATCCTGTGCAGTGCAACGATGCGAGGCAAAGATATCCTCTGCAGTGCAACGATGCAAGGATATCCTCTGCGGTGCAACGACGCGAGGCAAAGAGTTCCTCTGCGGTGCAACTACTCAAAGAGATCCTCTGCGGTGCAACAACGCAAAGAGATCCTCTGCTGTGCAATGACACAAGGCAAAGATATCCTCTGCGGTGCAATGATGCAAGGAGATCCTCTGCGGTGCAACGACACGAGGCAAACAGATCCTCTGCGGTGCAATGACACAAGGAGATCCTCTGCAGTGCAACGACACGAGGCAAACAGATCCTTTGCAGTGCAATGACGCGAGGCAAGACATCCTTTGCAGTGCAACAACGCAAACAAATCCTCTGCGGTGCAAGGACACAAGGCAAAGATATCCTCTGTGATGCAATGATGCAAGGAGATCCTCTGCGATGCAACGACACAAACAGATTCTCTGCGATGCAAGGATGTGATACAAACAAATCCTCTGAAAGGCAAATACGCGACACAAACAGAAGCTCTGCGGATGAACGACGTGAGACAAACAGATCCTCTGAGGTGAAATGATGCAAGGCAAACAGATCCTCTGCGGTGTCACGACGCAAGGATATCCTCTGTGGCGCAACAACACAAGGAGATCCTCTGCGGTGCAACGATGCAAACAGATCCTCTGCGGTGCAACGATGCAAGCAAAGAGATCCTCTGCAGTGCAACGATGCAAGGAGATCCTGTGTGGTGCAACACCGCGAGGTAAACAAATCCTCTGCTGTGAAACGATGCGAGGCAAAGAGATCCTCTGCGGTGAACCTACGCGTCGCAAACAAATCCTCTGCGAATAAATGACGCGAGGCAAACAGATCCTCTGCGGTGCAACGACGCAAAGAGATCCTCTGCGGTGCAACGACGCGAGGCAAACAGATCCTCTGCGGTGCAACGACGCAAAGAGATCCTCTGCGGTGCAACAACGCAAGGCAAGCAGATCCTCTGCGGTGCAACAACGCAAACAGATCCTCTGCGGTGCAAGGACACAAGGCAAAGATATTCTCTGCGGTGCAACGATGCAAAGAGATCCTCTGCGGTGCAACGACACGAGGCAAACAGATCCTCTGCGGTGCAACGACGCAAAGAGATCCTCTGCGGTGCAACAACGCAAAAAGATCCTCTGCGGTGCAATGACGCAAGGCAAAGATATCCTCTGTGATGCAATGATGCAAGGAGATCCTCTGCGGTGCAACGACACAAACAGATTCTCTGCGATGCAAGGATGTGATACAAACAAATCCTCTGAAAGGCAAATACGCGACACAAACAGATGCTCTGCGGAGGAACGACGTGAGGCAAACAGATCCTCTGCGGTGCAACGACGCGAGGCAAAGAGATCCTCTGCGGTGCGACTATGCAAAGAGTTCCTCTGCGGTGCAACGAAGCAAGGAGACCCTCTGCAGTGCAACGATGCGAGGCAAAGATATCCTCTGCAGTGCAACGATGCAAGGAGATCCTCTGCGGTGCAACGACGCGAGGCAAAGAGATCCTCTGCGGTGCAGCTACGCAAAGAGATCCTCTGCGGTGCAACAACGCAAAGAGATCCTCTGCTGTGCAATGACACAAGGCAAAGATATCCTCTGCGGTGCAATGATGCAAGGAGATCCTCTGCGGAGGAACGACACGAGGCAAACAGATCCTCTGCGGTGCAATGACGCGAGGCAAAGACATCATCTGTGGTGCAATGACATGACGCAAGGTGATCCTCTGCGGTGCAACAACGCAAACAGATCCTCTGCGGTGTAAGGATGCGATGCAAAGACATCCTTTGTGGTGCAACTACGCAAAGAGATCCTCTGCGTTGCAAAGACGCGAGGCAACCAGATCCTCTGCGGTGCAACGACGCAAAGAGATCCTCTGCGGTGCAACGACGCGAGGGAAAGAGATCCTCTGCGGTGCAACGACGCGAGGCAAAGAGATCCTGTGCGGTGCAACGACGCAAAGAGATCCTCTGCAGTGCAACAACGCAAACAGATCCTCTGCGGTGCAAGGACACAAGGCAAGGATATCCTCTGCGGTGCAACGACGCAAAGAGATCCTCTGCGGTGCAACGACACGAGGCAAACAGATCCTCGGCGGTGCAACGACGCAAAGAGATCCTCTGCGGTGCAACGACGCGAGGGAAAGAGATCCTCTGTGGTGCAACAACGCAAACAGATCCTCTGCGTTGCAAGGATGCAATGCAAAGAGATCCTCTGCGGTGAACCTACGCGACGCAAACAAATCCTCTGCGAATAAATGACGCGAGGCAAACAGATCCTCTGCGGTGCAACGACGCAAAGAGATCCTCTGCATTGCAAAGACGCGAGGCAGAGAGATCCTCTGCGGTGCAATGACGCGAGGCAAGACATCCTCTGCGGTGCAACGACGCAAAGAGATCCTCTGCGGTGCAACGACACGAGGCAAACAGATCCTCTGCGGTGCAGCAACGCAAACAGATCCTCTGCGGTGCAAGGACACAAGGCAAAGATATCCTCTGTGATGCAATGATGCAAGGAGATCCTCTGCGGTGCAACGACACAAACAGATTCTCTGCGATGCAAGGATGTGATACAAACAAATCCTCTGAAAGGCAAATACGCGACACAAACAGATGCTCTGCGGAGGAACGACGTGAGGCAAAGAGATCCTCTGCGGTGCAACGACGCGAGGCAAAGAGATCCTCTGCGGTGCGACTATGCAAAGAGTTCCTCTGCGGTGCAACGAAGCAAGGAGATCCTGTGCAGTGCAGCGATGCGAGGCAAAGATATCCTCTGCGGTGCAACGATGCAAGGATATCCTCTGCGGTGCAACGACGCGAGGCAAAGAGTTCCTCTGCGGTGCAACTACGCAAAGAGATCCTCTGCGGTGCAGCAACGCAAAAAGATCCTCTGCTGTGCAATGACACAAGGCAAAGATATCCTCTGCGGTGCAATGATGCAAGGAGATCCTCTGCGGTGCAACGACACGAGGCAAACAGATCCTCTGCGGTGCAATGACACAGGGAGAACCTCTGCAGTGCAACGACACAAGGCAAACATATCCTCTGCGGTGCAATAACGCGAGGCAAAGAGATCCTCTGCAGTGCAACGACACGAGGCAAACAGATCCTCTGCGGTGCAACGACGCAAAGAGATCCTCTGCGGTGCAAGGACACAAGGCAAAGATATCCTCTGTGATGCAATGATGCAAGGAGATCCTCTGCGATGCAACGACACAAACAGATTCTCTGCGATGCAAGGATGTGATACAAACAAATCCTCTGAAAGGCAAATACGCGACACAAACAGAAGCTCTGCGGATGAACGACGTGAGACAAACAGATCCTCTGAGGTGAAATGATGCAAGGCAAACAGATCCTCTGCGGTGTCACGACGCAAGGATATCCTCTGTGGCGCAACAACACAAGGAGATCCTCTGCGGTGCAACGATGCAAACAGATCCTCTGCGGTGCAACGATGCAAGCAAAGAGATCCTCTGCAGTGCAACAATGCAAGGAGATCCTGTGTGGTGCAACACCGCGAGGTAAACAAATCCTCTGCTGTGAAACGATGCGAGGCAAAGAGATCCTCTGCGGTGAACCTACGCGTCGCAAACAAATCCTCTGCGAATAAATGACGCGAGGCAAACAGATCCTCTGCGGTGCAACGACGCAAAGAGATCCTCTGCGGTGCAACGACGCGAGGCAAACAGATCCTCTGCGGTGCAACGACGCAAAGAGATCCTCTGCGGTGCAACAACGCAAGGCAAGCAGATCCTCTGCGGTGCAACAACGCAAACAGATCCTCTGCGGTGCAAGGACACAAGGCAAAGATATTCTCTGCGGTGCAACGATGCAAAGAGATCCTCTGCGGTGCAACGACACGAGGCAAACAGATCCTCTGCGGTGCAACGACGCAAAGAGATCCTCTGCGGTGCAACAACGCAAAAAGATCCTCTGCGGTGCAATGACGCGAGGGAAAGAGATCCTCTGTGGTGCAACAACGCAAACAGATCCTCTGCGTTGCAAGGATGCAATGCAAAGAGATCCTCTGCGGTGAACCTACGCGACGCAAACAAATCCTCTGCGAATAAATGACGCGAGGCAAACAGATCCTCTGCGGTGCAACGACGCAAAGAGATCCTCTGCGTTGCAAAGACGCGAGGCAGAGAGATCCTCTGCGGTGCAATGACGCGAGGCAAGACATCCTCTGCGGTGCAACGACGCAAAGAGATCCTCTGCGGTGCAACGACACGAGGCAAACAGATCCTCTGCGGTGCAGCAACGCAAACAGATCCTCTGCGGTGCAAGGACACAAGGCAAAGATATTCTCTGCGGTGCAACGATTGAAAGAGATCCTCTGCAATGCAACGACACGAGGCAAACAGATCCTCTGCGGTGCAACGACGCAAAGAGATCCTCTGCGGTGCAATGACGCAAGGCAAAGATATCCTCTGTGATGCAATGATGCAAGGAGATCCTCTGCGGTGCAACGACACAAACAGATTCTCTGCGATGCAAGGATGTGATACAAACAAATCCTCTGAAAGGCAAATACGCGACACAAACAGATGCTCTGCGGAGGAACGACGTGAGGCAAAGAGATCCTCTGCGGTGCAACGACGCGAGGCAAAGAGATCCTCTGCGGTGCGACTATGCAAAGAGTTCCTCTGCGGTGCAACGAAGCAAGGAGATCCTGTGCAGTGCAGCGATGCGAGGCAAAGATATCCTCTGCGGTGCAACGATGCAAGGATATCCTCTGCGGTGCAACGACGCGAGGCAAAGAGTTCCTCTGCGGTGCAACTACGCAAAGAGATCCTCTGCGGTGCAGCAACGCAAAAAGATCCTCTGCTGTGCAATGACACAAGGCAAAGATATCCTCTGCGGTGCAATGATGCAAGGAGATCCTCTGCGGTGCAACGACACGAGGCAAACAGATCCTCTGCGGTGCAATGACACAGGGAGAACCTCTGCAGTGCAACGACACAAGGCAAACATATCCTCTGCGGTGCAATAACGCGAGGCAAAGAGATCCTCTGCAGTGCAACGACACGAGGCAAACAGATCCTCTGCGGTGCAACGACGCAAAGAGATCCTCTGCGGTGCAAGGACACAAGGCAAAGATATCCTCTGTGATGCAATGATGCAAGGAGATCCTCTGCGATGCAACGACACAAACAGATTCTCTGCGATGCAAGGATGTGATACAAACAAATCCTCTGAAAGGCAAATACGCGACACAAACAGAAGCTCTGCGGATGAACGACGTGAGACAAACAGATCCTCTGAGGTGAAATGATGCAAGGCAAACAGATCCTCTGCGGTGTCACGACGCAAGGATATCCTCTGTGGCGCAACAACACAAGGAGATCCTCTGCGGTGCAACGATGCAAACAGATCCTCTGCGGTGCAACGATGCAAGCAAAGAGATCCTCTGCAGTGCAACGATGCAAGGAGATCCTGTGTGGTGCAACACCGCGAGGTAAACAAATCCTCTGCTGTGAAACGATGCGAGGCAAAGAGATCCTCTGCGGTGAACCTACGCGTCGCAAACAAATCCTCTGCGAATAAATGACGCGAGGCAAACAGATCCTCTGCGGTGCAACGACGCAAAGAGATCCTCTGCGGTGCAACGACGCGAGGCAAACAGATCCTCTGCGGTGCAACGACGCAAAGAGATCCTCTGCGGTGCAACAACGCAAGGCAAGCAGATCCTCTGCGGTGCAACAACGCAAACAGATCCTCTGCGGTGCAAGGACACAAGGCAAAGATATTCTCTGCGGTGCAACGATGCAAAGAGATCCTCTGCGGTGCAACGACACGAGGCAAACAGATCCTCTGCGGTGCAACGACGCAAAGAGATCCTCTGCGGTGCAACAACGCAAAAAGATCCTCTGCGGTGCAATGACGCAAGGCAAAGATATCCTCTGTGATGCAATGATGCAAGGAGATCCTCTGCGGTGCAACGACACAAACAGATTCTCTGCGATGCAAGGATGTGATACAAACAAATCCTCTGAAAGGCAAATACGCGACACAAACAGATGCTCTGCGGAGGAACGACGTGAGGCAAACAGATCCTCTGCGGTGCAACGACGCGAGGCAAAGAGATCCTCTGCGGTGCGACTATGCAAAGAGTTCCTCTGCGGTGCAACGAAGCAAGGAGACCCTGTGCAGTGCAACGATGCGAGGCAAAGATATCCTCTGCAGTGCAACGATGCAAGGAGATCCTCTGCGGTGCAACGACGCGAGGCAAAGAGTTCCTCTGCGGTGCAGCTACGCAAAGAGATCCTCTGCGGTGCAACAACGCAAAGAGATCCTCTGCTGTGCAATGACACAAGGCAAAGATATCCTCTGCGGTGCAATGATGCAAGGAGATCCTCTGCGGAGGAACGACACGAGGCAAACAGATCCTCTGCGGTGCAATGACGCGAGGCAAAGACATCATCTGCGGTGCAATGACATGACGCAAGGTGATCCTCTGCGGTGCAACAACGCAAACAGATCCTCTGCGGTGTAAGGATGCGATGCAAAGACATCCTTTGTGGTGCAACTACGCAAAGAGATCCTCTGCGTTGCAAAGACGCGAGGCAACCAGATCCTCTGCGGTGCAACGACGCAAAGAGATCCTCTGCGGTGCAACGACGCGAGGGAAAGAGATCCTCTGCGGTGCAACGACGCGAGGCAAAGAGATCCTGTGCGGTGCAACGACGCAAAGAGATCCTCTGCAGTGCAACAACGCAAACAGATCCTCTGCGGTGCAAGGACACAAGGCAAGGATATCCTCTGCGGTGCAACGACGCAAAGAGATCCTCTGCGGTGCAACGACACGAGGCAAACAGATCCTCGGCGGTGCAACGACGCAAAGAGATCCTCTGCGGTGCAACGACGCGAGGGAAAGAGATCCTCTGTGGTGCAACAACGCAAACAGATCCTCTGCGTTGCAAGGATGCAATGCAAAGAGATCCTCTGCGGTGAACCTACGCGACGCAAACAAATCCTCTGCGAATAAATGACGCGAGGCAAACAGATCCTCTGCGGTGCAACGACGCAAAGAGATCCTCTGCGTTGCAAAGACGCGAGGCAGAGAGATCCTCTGCGGTGCAATGACGCGAGGCAAGACATCCTCTGCGGTGCAACGACGCAAAGAGATCCTCTGCGGTGCAACGACACGAGGCAAACAGATCCTCTGCGGTGCAGCAACGCAAACAGATCCTCTGCGGTGCAAGGACACAAGGCAAAGATATTCTCTGCGGTGCAACGATTGAAAGAGATCCTCTGCAATGCAACGACACGAGGCAAACAGATCCTCTGCGGTGCAACGACGCAAAGAGATCCTCTGCGGTGCAATGACGCAAGGCAAAGATATCCTCTGTGATGCAATGATGCAAGGAGATCCTCTGCGGTGCAACGACACAAACAGATTCTCTGCGATGCAAGGATGTGATACAAACAAATCCTCTGAAAGGCAAATACGCGACACAAACAGATGCTCTGCGGAGGAACGACGTGAGGCAAAGAGATCCTCTGCGGTGCAACGACGCGAGGCAAAGAGATCCTCTGCGGTGCGACTATGCAAAGAGTTCCTCTGCGGTGCAACGAAGCAAGGAGATCCTGTGCAGTGCAGCGATGCGAGGCAAAGATATCCTCTGCGGTGCAACGATGCAAGGATATCCTCTGCGGTGCAACGACGCGAGGCAAAGAGTTCCTCTGCGGTGCAACTACGCAAAGAGATCCTCTGCGGTGCAGCAACGCAAAAAGATCCTCTGCTGTGCAATGACACAAGGCAAAGATATCCTCTGCGGTGCAATGATGCAAGGAGATCCTCTGCGGTGCAACGACACGAGGCAAACAGATCCTCTGCGGTGCAATGACACAGGGAGAACCTCTGCAGTGCAACGACACAAGGCAAACATATCCTCTGCGGTGCAATAACGCGAGGCAAAGAGATCCTCTGCAGTGCAACGACGCGAGGGAAAGAGATCCTCTGCGGTGCAACGACGCAAAGAGATCCTCTGAGGTGCAACGACGCGAGGGAAAGAGATCCTCTGCGATGCAAAGACGCGAGTCAAACAGATCCTCTGTGGTGCAACGACGCAAAGAGATCCTCTGCGGTGCAACGACGCGAGGCAAAGAGATCCTCTGCGGTGCAACGAAACAAGGAGTTCCTGTGCAGTGCAACGATGCGAGGCAAAGATATCCTCTGCAGTGCAACGATGCAAGGATATCCTCTGCGGTGCAACGACGCGAGGCAAACAGTTCCTCTGCGGTCCAGCTACGACGCAAAGAGATCCTCTGCGGTGCAACGACGCAAAGAGATCCTCTGCGTTGCAAAGACGCGAGGCAAACAGATCCTCTGTGGTGCAACGACGCAAAGAGATCCTCTGCGGTGCAACAACGCAAGGCAAGCAGATCCTCTGCGGTGCAACGACACAAAGAGATCCTCTGCGGTGCAACAACGCAAGGCAAGCAGATCCTCTGCGGTGCAACAACGCAAACAGATCCTCTGCGGTGCAAGGACACAAGGCAAAGATATTCTCTGCGGTGCAACGATGCAAAGAGATCCTCTGCGGTGCAACGACGCGAGGCAAAGAAATCCTCTGCGGTGCAACGACGCAAAGAGATCCTCTGCGGTGCAACGGCACAAACAGATTCTCTGCAATGCAAGGATGTGATACAAACAAATCCTCTGAAAGGCAAATACGCGACACAAACAGATCCTCTGCGGTGCAACGACGCGAGGCAAAGAGATCCTCTGCGGTGCGACTATGCAAAGAGTTCCTCTGCGGTGCAACGAAGCAAGGAGATCCTGTGCAGTGCAACGATGCGAGGCAAAGATATCCTCTGCAGTGCAACGATGCAAGGATATCCTCTGCTGTGCAACGACGCGAGGCAAAGAGTTCCTCTGCGGTGCAACTACTCAAAGAGATCCTCTGCGGTGCAACAACGCAAAGAGATCCTCTGCTGTGCAATGACACAAGGCAAAGATATCCTCTGCGGTGCAATGATGCAAGGAGATCCTCTGCGGTGCAACGACACGAGGCAAACAGATCCTCTGCGGTGCAATGACAGAAGGAGATCCTCTGCAGTGCAACGACACGAGGCAAACAGATCCTCTGCAGTGCAATGACGCGAGGCAAGACATCCTTTGCAGTGCAACAACGCAAACAAATCCTCTGCGGTGCAAGGACACAAGGCAAAGATATCCTCTGCGGTGCAATGACACAAACATAGTCTCTGCGATGCAATGCAAAGAAATCCTCTGAAAGGCAAATACGCGACACAAACAGAAGCTCTGCGGATGAACGACGTGAGACAAACAGATCCTCTGAGGTGAAATGATGCAAGGCAAACAGATCCTCTGCGGTGTCACGACGCAAGGATATCCTCTGTGGCGCAACGACACAAGGAGATCCTCTGCGGTGCAACGATGCAAACAGATCCTCTGCGGTGCAACGATGCAAGCAAAGAGATCCTCTGCTGTGCAACGACGCGAGGCAAAGAGATCCTCTGAAGTGCAACGATGCAAGGAGATCCTCTGCGGTGCAACACCGCAAGGTAAACAAATCCTCTGCGGTGAAACGATGCAAGGCAAAGAGATCCTCTGCGGTGCAACAACGCAAACAGACCCTCTGCGTTGCAAGTATGCAATGCAAAGAGATCCTCTGTGGTGAACCTACGCGACGCAAACAAATCCTCTGCGAATAAATGACGCGAGGCAAACAGATCCTCTGCGGTGCAACGACGCAAAGAGATCCTCTGCGGTGCAATGACGTGAGGCAAACAGATCCTCTGCGGTGTAACGACGCAAAGAGATCCTCTGCGGTGCAACGACACGAGGCAAAGAGATCCTCTGCAGTGCAACGACGCAAAGAGATCCTCTGCGCTGCAATGACGCGAGGCAAAGAGATCCTCTGCGGTGCAACGACATGACGCAAGGTGATCCTCTGCGGTGCAACAACGCAAACAGATGCTCTGCAGTGTAAGGATGCGATGCAAAGACATCCTCTGCGGTGCAACTAAGCAAAGAGATCCTCTGCGTTGCAAAGACGCGAGGCAATCAGATCCTCTGCGGTGCAACGACGCAAAGAGATCCTCTGCAGTGTAACGACACGAGGCAAATAGATCCTCTGCGGTGAAACGACGCGAGGCAAGACATCCTTTGCAGTGCAACAACGCAAACAAATCCTCTGCGGTGCAAGGACACAAGGCAAAGATAACCTCTGCGGTGCAACTACGCAAAGAGATCCTCTGCGTTGCAAAGACGCGAGGCAATCAGATCCTCTGCGGTGCAACGACGCAAAGAGATCCTCTGCAGTGCAACGACACGAGGCAAAGAGATCCTCTGCGGTGAAACGACGCGAGGCAAGACATCCTTTGCAGTGCAACAACGCAAACAAATCCTCTGCGGTGCAAGGACACAAGGCAAAGATATCCTCTGCGGTGCAATGACACAAACAGATTCTCTGCGATGCAATGCAAAAAATCCTCTGAAAGGCAAATACGCGACACAAACAGAAGCTCTGCGGATGAACGACGTGAGACAAACAGATCCTCTGAGGTGAAATGATGCAAGGCAAACAGATCGTCTGCGGTGTCACGACGCAAGGATATCCTCTGTGGCGCAACGACACAAGGAGATCCTCTGCGGTGCAACGATGCAAACAGATCCTCTGCGGTGCAACGACGCAAGCAAAGAGATCCTCTGCAGTGCAACGATGCAAGGAGATCCTGTGTGGTGCAACACCGCGAGGTAAACAAATCCTCTGCGGTGAAACGATGCGAGGCAAAGAGATCCTCTGCGGTGAACCTACGCGACGCAAACAAATCCTCTGCGAATAAATGACGCGAGGCAAACAGATCCTCTGCGGTGCAACGACACAAAGAGATCCTCTGCGGTGCAATGACGCAAGGCAAAGATATCCTCTGTGATGCAATGATGCAAGGAGATCCTCTGTGGTGCAACGACACAAACAGATTCTCTGCCATGCAAGGATGTGATACAAACAAATCCTCTGAAAGGCAAATACGCGACACAAACAGATGCTCTGCGGAGGAACGACGTGAGGCAAACAGATCCTCTGCGGTGCAACGACGCGAGGCAAAGAGATCCTCTGCGGTGCAACGAAGCAAGGAGTTCCTGTGCAGTGCAACGATGCGAGGCAAAGATATCCTCTGCAGTGCAACGATGCAAGGATATCCTCTGCGGTGCAACGACGCGAGGCAAAGAGTTCCTCTGCGGTGCAGCTACGACGCAAAGAGATCCTCTGCGGTGCAACAACGCAAAGAGATCCTCTGCTGTGCAATGACACAAGGCAAAGATACCCTCTGCGGTGCAATGATGCAAGGAGATCCTCTGCGGTGCAACGACACGAGGCAAACAGATCCTCTGCGGTGCAATGACACAAGGAGATCCTCTGCGGTGCAACGACACGAGGCAAACAGATCCTCTGCAGTGCAATCACGCGAGGCAAAGAGATCCTCTAGGTGCAACAACCCAAACAGATCCTCTGCGGTGCAATGACGCAAGGCAAAGATATCCTCTGTGATGCAATGATGCAAGTAGATCCTCTGCGATGCAACGACACAAACAGATTCTCTGCGATGCAAGGATGTGATACAAACAAATCCTCTGAAAGGCAAATACGCGACAGAAACAGATGCTCTGCGGATGAACGACGTGAGACAAACAGATCCTCTGAGGTGAAATGATGCAAGGCAAACAGATCCTCTGCGGTGTCACGACGCAAGGATATCCTCTGTGGCGCAACGACACAAGGAGATCCTCTGCGGTGCAACGATGCAAACAGATCCTCTGCGGTGCAACGATGCAAGCAAAGAGATCCTCTGCTGTGCAACGACGCGAGGCAAAGAGATCCTCTGCAGTGCAACGATGCAAGGAGATCCTGTGCGGTGCAACACCGCGAGGTAAACAAATCCTCTGCTGTGAAACGATGCAAGGCAAAGAGATCCTCTGCGGTGCAACAACGCAAACAGATCCTCTGCGTTGCAAGGATGCAATGCAAAGAGATCCTCTGCGGTGAACCTACGCGATGCAAACAAATCCTCTGCGAATAAATGACGTGACGCAAACAGATCCTCTGAGGTGTAAGGATGCGATGCAAAGACATCCTCTGGGGTGCAACTACGCAAAGGCATCGTCTGCGTTGCAAAGACGCGAGGCAAACAGATCCTCTGCGGTGCAACGACGCAAAGAGATCCTCTGCGGTGCAACAACGCAAGGCAAGCAGATCCTCTGCGGTGCAACAACGCAAACAGATCCTCTGCGGTGCAAGGACACAAGGCAAAGATATTCTCTGCGGTGCAACGATGCAAAGAGATCCTCTGCGGTGCAACGACACGAGGCAAACAGATCCTCTGCGGTGCAACGACGCAAAGAGATCCTCTGCAGTGCAACGACGCGAGGCAAAGAAATCCTCTGCGGTGCAACGACGCAAAGAGATCCTCTGCGGTGCAACAACGCAAAAAGATCCTCTGCGGTGCAATGACGCAAGGCAAAGATATCCTCTGTGATGCAATGATGGAAGGAGATCCTCTGCGGTGCAACGACACAAACAGATTCTCTGCAATGCAAGGATGTGATACAAACAAATCCTCTGAAAGGCAAATACGCGAGTCAAACAGATCCTCTGCGGTGCAACGACGCGAGGCAAAGAGATCCTCTGCGGTGCGACTATGCAAAGAGTTCCTCTGCGGTGCAACGAAGCAAGGAGATCCTGTGCAGTGCAACGATGCGAGGCAAAGATATCCTCTGCAGTGCAACGATGCAAGGATATCCTCTGCGGTGCAACGACGCGAGGCAAAGAGTTCCTCTGCGGTGCAACTACTCAAAGAGATCCTCTGCGGTGCAACAACGCAAAGAGATCCTCTGCTGTGCAATGACACAAGGCAAAGATATCCTCTGCGGTGCAATGATGCAAGGAGATCCTCTGCGGTGCAACGACACGAGGCGAACAGATCCTCTGCGGTGCAATGACACAAGGAGAACATCTGCAGTGCAACGACACAAGGCAAACAGATCCTCTGCGGTGCAATAACGCGAGGCAAAGAGATCCTCTGCAGTGCAACGACGCGAGGGAAAGAGATCCTCTGCGGTGCAACGACGCAAAGAGATCCTCTGCGGTGCAACGACGCGAGGCAAAGAGATCCTCTGCGGTGCAACGACGCAAAGAGATCCTCTGAGGTGCAACGACGCGAGGGAAAGAGATCCTCTGCGATGCAAAGACGCGAGTCAAACAGATCCTCTGTGGTGCAACGACGCAAAGAGATCCTCTGCGGTGCAACGACGCGAGGCAAAGAGATCCTCTGCGGTTCAACGAAGCAAGGAGTTCCTGTGCAGTGCAACGATGTGAGGCAAAGATATCCTCTGCAGTGCAACGATGCAAGGATATCCTCTGCGGTGCAACGACGCGAGGCAAAGAGTTCCTCTGCGGTGCAGCTACGACGCAAAGAGATCCTCTGCGGTGCAACAACGCAAAGAGATCCTCTGCTGTGCAATGACACAAGGCAAAGATATCCTCTGCGGTGCAATGATGCAAGGAGATCCTCTGCGGTGCAACGATGCAAACAGATCCTCTGCGGTGCAACGATGCGAGGCAAAGAGATCCTCTGCTGTGCAACGACGCGAGGCAAAGAGATCCTCTGCAGTGCAACGATGCAAGGAGATCCTGTGCGGTGCAACACCGCGAGGTAAACAAATCCTCTGCTGTGCAATGACACAAGGCAAAGACATCCTCTGCGGTGCAACTACGCAAAGAGATCCTCTGCAGTGCAACGACACGAGGCAAACAGATCCTCTGCAGTGCAATCACGCGAGGCAAAGAGATCCTCTGGGTGCAACAACCCAAACAGATCCTCTGCGGTGCAATGACGCAAGGCAAAGATATCCTCTGTGATGCAATGATGCAAGTAGATCCTCTGCGATGCAACGACACAAACAGATTCTCTGCGATGCAAGGATGTGATACAAACAAATCCTCTGAAAGGCAAATACGCGACAGAAACAGAAGCTCTGCGGATGAACGACGTGAGACAAACAGATCCTCTGAGGTGAAATGATGCAAGGCAAACAGATCCTCTGCGGTGTCACGACGCAAGGATATCCTCTGTGGCGCAACGACACAAGGAGATCCTCTGCGGTGCAACGATGCAAACAGATCCTCTGCGGTGCAACGATGCAAGCAAAGAGATCCTCTGCTGTGCAACGACGCGAGGCAAAGAGATCCTCTGCAGTGCAACGATGCAAGGAGATCCTGTGCGGTGCAACACCGCGAGGTAAACAAATCCTCTGCTGTGAAACGATGCAAGGCAAGGAGATCCTCTGCGGTGCAACAACGCAAACAGATCCTCTGCGTTGCAAGGATGCAATGCAAAGAGATCCTCTGCGGTGAACCTACGCGATGCAAACAAATCCTCTGCGAATAAATGACGTGACGCAAACAGATCCTCTGAGGTGTAAGGATGCGATGCAAAGACATCCTCTGGGGTGCAACTACGCAAAGGCATCGTCTGCGTTGCAAAGACGCGAGGCAAACAGATCCTCTGCGGTGCAACGACGCAAAGAGATCCTCTGCGGTGCAACAACGCAAGGCAAGCAGATCCTCTGCGGTGCAACAACGCAAACAGATCCTCTGCGGTGCAAGGACACAAGGCAAAGATATTCTCTGCGGTGCAACGATTGAAAGAGATCCTCTGCAATGCAACGACACGAGGCAAACAGATCCTCTGCGGTGCAACGACGCAAAGAGATCCTCTGCGGTGCAATGACGCAAGGCAAAGATATCCTCTGTGATGCAATGATGCAAGGAGATCCTCTGCGGTGCAACGACACAAACAGATTCTCTGCGATGCAAGGATGTGATACAAACAAATCCTCTGAAAGGCAAATACGCGACACAAACAGATGCTCTGCGGAGGAACGACGTGAGGCAAAGAGATCCTCTGCGGTGCAACGACGCGAGGCAAAGAGATCCTCTGCGGTGCGACTATGCAAAGAGTTCCTCTGCGGTGCAACGAAGCAAGGAGATCCTGTGCAGTGCAGCGATGCGAGGCAAAGATATCCTCTGCGGTGCAACGATGCAAGGATATCCTCTGCGGTGCAACGACGCGAGGCAAAGAGTTCCTCTGCGGTGCAACTACGCAAAGAGATCCTCTGCGGTGCAGCAACGCAAAAAGATCCTCTGCTGTGCAATGACACAAGGCAAAGATATCCTCTGCGGTGCAATGATGCAAGGAGATCCTCTGCGGTGCAACGACACGAGGCAAACAGATCCTCTGCGGTGCAATGACACAGGGAGAACCTCTGCAGTGCAACGACACAAGGCAAACATATCCTCTGCGGTGCAATAACGCGAGGCAAAGAGATCCTCTGCAGTGCAACGACACGAGGCAAACAGATCCTCTGCGGTGCAACGACGCAAAGAGATCCTCTGCGGTGCAAGGACACAAGGCAAAGATATCCTCTGTGATGCAATGATGCAAGGAGATCCTCTGCGATGCAACGACACAAACAGATTCTCTGCGATGCAAGGATGTGATACAAACAAATCCTCTGAAAGGCAAATACGCGACACAAACAGAAGCTCTGCGGATGAACGACGTGAGACAAACAGATCCTCTGAGGTGAAATGATGCAAGGCAAACAGATCCTCTGCGGTGTCACGACGCAAGGATATCCTCTGTGGCGCAACAACACAAGGAGATCCTCTGCGGTGCAACGATGCAAACAGATCCTCTGCGGTGCAACGATGCAAGCAAAGAGATCCTCTGCAGTGCAACGATGCAAGGAGATCCTGTGTGGTGCAACACCGCGAGGTAAACAAATCCTCTGCTGTGAAACGATGCGAGGCAAAGAGATCCTCTGCGGTGAACCTACGCGTCGCAAACAAATCCTCTGCGAATAAATGACGCGAGGCAAACAGATCCTCTGCGGTGCAACGACGCAAAGAGATCCTCTGCGGTGCAACGACGCGAGGCAAACAGATCCTCTGCGGTGCAACGACGCAAAGAGATCCTCTGCGGTGCAACAACGCAAGGCAAGCAGATCCTCTGCGGTGCAACAACGCAAACAGATCCTCTGCGGTGCAAGGACACAAGGCAAAGATATTCTCTGCGGTGCAACGATGCAAAGAGATCCTCTGCGGTGCAACGACACGAGGCAAACAGATCCTCTGCGGTGCAACGACGCAAAGAGATCCTCTGCGGTGCAACAACGCAAAAAGATCCTCTGCGGTGCAATGACGCGAGGGAAAGAGATCCTCTGTGGTGCAACAACGCAAACAGATCCTCTGCGTTGCAAGGATGCAATGCAAAGAGATCCTCTGCGGTGAACCTACGCGACGCAAACAAATCCTCTGCGAATAAATGACGCGAGGCAAACAGATCCTCTGCGGTGCAACGACGCAAAGAGATCCTCTGCGTTGCAAAGACGCGAGGCAGAGAGATCCTCTGCGGTGCAATGACGCGAGGCAAGACATCCTCTGCGGTGCAACGACGCAAAGAGATCCTCTGCGGTGCAACGACACGAGGCAAACAGATCCTCTGCGGTGCAGCAACGCAAACAGATCCTCTGCGGTGCAAGGACACAAGGCAAAGATATTCTCTGCGGTGCAACGATTGAAAGAGATCCTCTGCAATGCAACGACACGAGGCAAACAGATCCTCTGCGGTGCAACGACGCAAAGAGATCCTCTGCGGTGCAATGACGCAAGGCAAAGATATCCTCTGTGATGCAATGATGCAAGGAGATCCTCTGCGGTGCAACGACACAAACAGATTCTCTGCGATGCAAGGATGTGATACAAACAAATCCTCTGAAAGGCAAATACGCGACACAAACAGATGCTCTGCGGAGGAACGACGTGAGGCAAAGAGATCCTCTGCGGTGCAACGACGCGAGGCAAAGAGATCCTCTGCGGTGCGACTATGCAAAGAGTTCCTCTGCGGTGCAACGAAGCAAGGAGATCCTGTGCAGTGCAGCGATGCGAGGCAAAGATATCCTCTGCGGTGCAACGATGCAAGGATATCCTCTGCGGTGCAACGACGCGAGGCAAAGAGTTCCTCTGCGGTGCAACTACGCAAAGAGATCCTCTGCGGTGCAGCAACGCAAAAAGATCCTCTGCTGTGCAATGACACAAGGCAAAGATATTCTCTGCGGTGCAATGATGCAAGGAGATCCTCTGCGGTGCAACGACACGAGGCAAACAGATCCTCTGCGGTGCAATGACACAGGGAGAACCTCTGCAGTGCAACGACACAAGGCAAACATATCCTCTGCGGTGCAATAACGCGAGGCAAAGAGATCCTCTGCAGTGCAACGACACGAGGCAAACAGATCCTCTGCGGTGCAACGACGCAAAGAGATCCTCTGCGGTGCAAGGACACAAGGCAAAGATATCCTCTGTGATGCAATGATGCAAGGAGATCCTCTGCGATGCAACGACACAAACAGATTCTCTGCGATGCAAGGATGTGATACAAACAAATCCTCTGAAAGGCAAATACGCGACAGAAACAGAAGCTCTGCGGATGAACGACGTGAGACAAACAGATCCTCTGAGGTGAAATGATGCAAGGCAAACAGATCCTCTGCGGTGTCACGACGCAAGGATATCCTCTGTGGCGCAACGACACAAGGAGATCCTCTGCGGTGCAACGATGCAAACAGATCCTCTGCGGTGCAACGATGCAAGCAAAGAGATCCTCTGCAGTGCAACGATGCAAGGAGATCCTGTGTGGTGCAACACCGCGAGGTAAACAAATCCTCTGCTGTGAAACGATGCGAGGCAAAGAGATCCTCTGCGGTGAACCTACGCGTCGCAAACAAATCCTCTGCGAATAAATGACGCGAGGCAAACAGATCCTCTGCGGTGCAACGACGCAAAGAGATCCTCTGCGGTGCAACGACGCGAGGCAAACAGATCCTCTGCGGTGCAACGACGCAAAGAGATCCTCTGCGGTGCAACAACGCAAGGCAAGCAGATCCTCTGCGGTGCAACAACGCAAACAGATCCTCTGCGGTGCAAGGACACAAGGCAAAGATATTCTCTGCGGTGCAACGATGCAAAGAGATCCTCTGCGGTGCAACGACACGAGGCAAACAGATCCTCTGCGGTGCAACGACGCAAAGAGATCCTCTGCGGTGCAACAACGCAAAAAGATCCTCTGCGGTGCAATGACGCAAGGCAAAGATATCCTCTGTGATGCAATGATGCAAGGAGATCCTCTGCGGTGCAACGACACAAACAGATTCTCTGCGATGCAAGGATGTGATACAAACAAATCCTCTGAAAGGCAAATACGCGACACAAACAGATGCTCTGCGGAGGAACGACGTGAGGCAAAGAGATCCTCTGCGGTGCAACGACGCGAGGCAAAGAGATCCTCTGCGGTGCGACTATGCAAAGAGTTCCTCTGCGGTGCAACGAAGCAAGGAGATCCTGTGCAGTGCAGCGATGCGAGGCAAAGATATCCTCTGCGGTGCAACGATGCAAGGATATCCTCTGCGGTGCAACGACGCGAGGCAAAGAGTTCCTCTGCGGTGCAACTACGCAAAGAGATCCTCTGCGGTGCAGCAACGCAAAAAGATCCTCTGCTGTGCAATGACACAAGGCAAAGATATTCTCTGCGGTGCAATGATGCAAGGAGATCCTCTGCGGTGCAACGACACGAGGCAAACAGATCCTCTGCGGTGCAATGACACAGGGAGAACCTCTGCAGTGCAACGACACAAGGCAAACATATCCTCTGCGGTGCAATAACGCGAGGCAAAGAGATCCTCTGCAGTGCAACGACACGAGGCAAACAGATCCTCTGCGGTGCAACGACGCAAAGAGATCCTCTGCGGTGCAAGGACACAAGGCAAAGATATCCTCTGTGATGCAATGATGCAAGGAGATCCTCTGCGATGCAACGACACAAACAGATTCTCTGCGATGCAAGGATGTGATACAAACAAATCCTCTGAAAGGCAAATACGCGACACAAACAGAAGCTCTGCGGATGAACGACGTGAGACAAACAGATCCTCTGAGGTGAAATGATGCAAGGCAAACAGATCCTCTGCGGTGTCACGACGCAAGGATATCCTCTGTGGCGCAACAACACAAGGAGATCCTCTGCGGTGCAACGATGCAAACAGATCCTCTGCGGTGCAACGATGCAAGCAAAGAGATCCTCTGCAGTGCAACGATGCAAGGAGATCCTGTGTGGTGCAACACCGCGAGGTAAACAAATCCTCTGCTGTGAAACGATGCGAGGCAAAGAGATCCTCTGCGGTGAACCTACGCGTCGCAAACAAATCCTCTGCGAATAAATGACGCGAGGCAAACAGATCCTCTGCGGTGCAACGACGCAAAGAGATCCTCTGCGGTGCAACGACGCGAGGCAAACAGATCCTCTGCGGTGCAACGACGCAAAGAGATCCTCTGCGGTGCAACAACGCAAGGCAAGCAGATCCTCTGCGGTGCAACAACGCAAACAGATCCTCTGCGGTGCAAGGACACAAGGCAAAGATATTCTCTGCGGTGCAACGATGCAAAGAGATCCTCTGCGGTGCAACGACACGAGGCAAACAGATCCTCTGCGGTGCAACGACGCAAAGAGATCCTCTGCGGTGCAACAACGCAAAAAGATCCTCTGCGGTGCAATGACGCAAGGCAAAGATATCCTCTGTGATGCAATGATGCAAGGAGATCCTCTGCGGTGCAACGACACAAACAGATTCTCTGCGATGCAAGGATGTGATACAAACAAATCCTCTGAAAGGCAAATACGCGACACAAACAGATGCTCTGCGGAGGAACGACGTGAGGCAAACAGATCCTCTGCGGTGCAACGACGCGAGGCAAAGAGATCCTCTGCGGTGCGACTATGCAAAGAGTTCCTCTGCGGTGCAACGAAGCAAGGAGACCCTGTGCAGTGCAACGATGCGAGGCAAAGATATCCTCTGCAGTGCAACGATGCAAGGAGATCCTCTGCGGTGCAACGACGCGAGGCAAAGAGTTCCTCTGCGGTGCAGCTACGCAAAGAGATCCTCTGCGGTGCAACAACGCAAAGAGATCCTCTGCTGTGCAATGACACAAGGCAAAGATATCCTCTGCGGTGCAATGATGCAAGGAGATCCTCTGCGGAGGAACGACACGAGGCAAACAGATCCTCTGCGGTGCAATGACGCGAGGCAAAGACATCATCTGCGGTGCAATGACATGACGCAAGGTGATCCTCTGCGGTGCAACAACGCAAACAGATCCACTGCGGTGTAAGGATGCGATGCAAAGACATCCTTTGTGGTGCAACTACGCAAAGAGATCCTCTGCGTTGCAAAGACGCGAGGCAACCAGATCCTCTGCGGTGCAACGACGCAAAGAGATCCTCTGCGGTGCAACGACGCGAGGGAAAGAGATCCTCTGCGGTGCAACGACGCGAGGCAAAGAGATCCTGTGCGGTGCAACGACGCAAAGAGATCCTCTGCAGTGCAACAACGCAAACAGATCCTCTGCGGTGCAAGGACACAAGGCAAGGATATCCTCTGCGGTGCAACGACGCAAAGAGATCCTCTGCGGTGCAACGACACGAGGCAAACAGATCCTCGGCGGTGCAACGACGCAAAGAGATCCTCTGCGGTGCAACGACGCGAGGGAAAGAGATCCTCTGTGGTGCAACAACGCAAACAGATCCTCTGCGTTGCAAGGATGCAATGCAAAGAGATCCTCTGCGGTGAACCTACGCGACGCAAACAAATCCTCTGCGAATAAATGACGCGAGGCAAACAGATCCTCTGCGGTGCAACGACGCAAAGAGATCCTCTGCGTTGCAAAGACGCGAGGCAGAGAGATCCTCTGCGGTGCAATGACGCGAGGCAAGACATCCTCTGCGGTGCAACGACGCAAAGAGATCCTCTGCGGTGCAACGACACGAGGCAAACAGATCCTCTGCGGTGCAGCAACGCAAACAGATCCTCTGCGGTGCAAGGACACAAGGCAAAGATATTCTCTGCGGTGCAACGATTGAAAGAGATCCTCTGCAATGCAACGACACGAGGCAAACAGATCCTCTGCGGTGCAACGACGCAAAGAGATCCTCTGCGGTGCAATGACGCAAGGCAAAGATATCCTCTGTGATGCAATGATGCAAGGAGATCCTCTGCGGTGCAACGACACAAACAGATTCTCTGCGATGCAAGGATGTGATACAAACAAATCCTCTGAAAGGCAAATACGCGACACAAACAGATGCTCTGCGGAGGAACGACGTGAGGCAAAGAGATCCTCTGCGGTGCAACGACGCGAGGCAAAGAGATCCTCTGCGGTGCGACTATGCAAAGAGTTCCTCTGCGGTGCAACGAAGCAAGGAGATCCTGTGCAGTGCAGCGATGCGAGGCAAAGATATCCTCTGCGGTGCAACGATGCAAGGATATCCTCTGCGGTGCAACGACGCGAGGCAAAGAGTTCCTCTGCGGTGCAACTACGCAAAGAGATCCTCTGCGGTGCAGCAACGCAAAAAGATCCTCTGCTGTGCAATGACACAAGGCAAAGATATCCTCTGCGGTGCAATGATGCAAGGAGATCCTCTGCGGTGCAACGACACGAGGCAAACAGATCCTCTGCGGTGCAATGACACAGGGAGAACCTCTGCAGTGCAACGACACAAGGCAAACATATCCTCTGCGGTGCAATAACGCGAGGCAAAGAGATCCTCTGCAGTGCAACGACGCGAGGGAAAGAGATCCTCTGCGGTGCAACGACGCAAAGAGATCCTCTGAGGTGCAACGACGCGAGGGAAAGAGATCCTCTGCGATGCAAAGACGCGAGTCAAACAGATCCTCTGTGGTGCAACGACGCAAAGAGATCCTCTGCGGTGCAACGACGCGAGGCAAAGAGATCCTCTGCGGTGCAACGAAACAAGGAGTTCCTGTGCAGTGCAACGATGCGAGGCAAAGATATCCTCTGCAGTGCAACGATGCAAGGATATCCTCTGCGGTGCAACGACGCGAGGCAAACAGTTCCTCTGCGGTCCAGCTACGACGCAAAGAGATCCTCTGCGGTGCAACGACGCAAAGAGATCCTCTGCGTTGCAAAGACGCGAGGCAAACAGATCCTCTGTGGTGCAACGACGCAAAGAGATCCTCTGCGGTGCAACAACGCAAGGCAAGCAGATCCTCTGCGGTGCAACGACACAAAGAGATCCTCTGCGGTGCAACAACGCAAGGCAAGCAGATCCTCTGCGGTGCAACAACGCAAACAGATCCTCTGCGGTGCAAGGACACAAGGCAAAGATATTCTCTGCGGTGCAACGATGCAAAGAGATCCTCTGCGGTGCAACGACGCGAGGCAAAGAAATCCTCTGCGGTGCAACGACGCAAAGAGATCCTCTGCGGTGCAACGGCACAAACAGATTCTCTGCAATGCAAGGATGTGATACAAACAAATCCTCTGAAAGGCAAATACGCGACACAAACAGATCCTCTGCGGTGCAACGACGCGAGGCAAAGAGATCCTCTGCGGTGCGACTATGCAAAGAGTTCCTCTGCGGTGCAACGAAGCAAGGAGATCCTGTGCAGTGCAACGATGCGAGGCAAAGATATCCTCTGCAGTGCAACGATGCAAGGATATCCTCTGCTGTGCAACGACGCGAGGCAAAGAGTTCCTCTGCGGTGCAACTACTCAAAGAGATCCTCTGCGGTGCAACAACGCAAAGAGATCCTCTGCTGTGCAATGACACAAGGCAAAGATATCCTCTGCGGTGCAATGATGCAAGGAGATCCTCTGCGGTGCAACGACACGAGGCAAACAGATCCTCTGCGGTGCAATGACAGAAGGAGATCCTCTGCAGTGCAACGACACGAGGCAAACAGATCCTCTGCAGTGCAATGACGCGAGGCAAGACATCCTTTGCAGTGCAACAACGCAAACAAATCCTCTGCGGTGCAAGGACACAAGGCAAAGATATCCTCTGCGGTGCAATGACACAAACATAGTCTCTGCGATGCAATGCAAAGAAATCCTCTGAAAGGCAAATACGCGACACAAACAGAAGCTCTGCGGATGAACGACGTGAGACAAACAGATCCTCTGAGGTGAAATGATGCAAGGCAAACAGATCCTCTGCGGTGTCACGACGCAAGGATATCCTCTGTGGCGCAACGACACAAGGAGATCCTCTGCGGTGCAACGATGCAAACAGATCCTCTGCGGTGCAACGATGCAAGCAAAGAGATCCTCTGCTGTGCAACGACGCGAGGCAAAGAGATCCTCTGAAGTGCAACGATGCAAGGAGATCCTCTGCGGTGCAACACCGCAAGGTAAACAAATCCTCTGCGGTGAAACGATGCAAGGCAAAGAGATCCTCTGCGGTGCAACAACGCAAACAGACCCTCTGCGTTGCAAGTATGCAATGCAAAGAGATCCTCTGTGGTGAACCTACGCGACGCAAACAAATCCTCTGCGAATAAATGACGCGAGGCAAACAGATCCTCTGCGGTGCAACGACGCAAAGAGATCCTCTGCGGTGCAATGACGTGAGGCAAACAGATCCTCTGCGGTGTAACGACGCAAAGAGATCCTCTGCGGTGCAACGACACGAGGCAAAGAGATCCTCTGCAGTGCAACGACGCAAAGAGATCCTCTGCGCTGCAATGACGCGAGGCAAAGAGATCCTCTGCGGTGCAACGACATGACGCAAGGTGATCCTCTGCGGTGCAACAACGCAAACAGATGCTCTGCAGTGTAAGGATGCGATGCAAAGACATCCTCTGCGGTGCAACTAAGCAAAGAGATCCTCTGCGTTGCAAAGACGCGAGGCAATCAGATCCTCTGCGGTGCAACGACGCAAAGAGATCCTCTGCAGTGTAACGACACGAGGCAAATAGATCCTCTGCGGTGAAACGACGCGAGGCAAGACATCCTTTGCAGTGCAACAACGCAAACAAATCCTCTGCGGTGCAAGGACACAAGGCAAAGATAACCTCTGCGGTGCAACTACGCAAAGAGATCCTCTGCGTTGCAAAGACGCGAGGCAATCAGATCCTCTGCGGTGCAACGACGCAAAGAGATCCTCTGCAGTGCAACGACACGAGGCAAAGAGATCCTCTGCGGTGAAACGACGCGAGGCAAGACATCCTTTGCAGTGCAACAACGCAAACAAATCCTCTGCGGTGCAAGGACACAAGGCAAAGATATCCTCTGCGGTGCAATGACACAAACATAGTCTCTGCGATGCAATGCAAACAAATCCTCTGAAAGGCAAATACGCGACACAAACAGAAGCTCTGCGGATGAACGACGTGAGACAAACAGATCCTCTGAGGTGAAATGATGCAAGGCAAACAGATCGTCTGCGGTGTCACGACGCAAGGATATCCTCTGTGGCGCAACGACACAAGGAGATCCTCTGCGGTGCAACGACGCAAGCAAAGAGATCCTCTGCAGTGCAACGATGCAAGGAGATCCTGTGTGGTGCAACACCGCGAGGTAAACAAATCCTCTGCGGTGAAACGATGCGAGGCAAAGAGATCCTCTGCGGTGAACCTACGCGACGCAAACAAATCCTCTGCGAATAAATGACGCGAGGCAAACAGATCCTCTGCGGTGCAACGACACAAAGAGATCCTCTGCGGTGCAATGACGCAAGGCAAAGATATCCTCTGTGATGCAATGATGCAAGGAGATCCTCTGTGGTGCAACGACACAAACAGATTCTCTGCCATGCAAGGATGTGATACAAACAAATCCTCTGAAAGGCAAATACGCGACACAAACAGATGCTCTGCGGAGGAACGACGTGAGGCAAACAGATCCTCTGCGGTGCAACGACGCGAGGCAAAGAGATCCTCTGCGGTGCAACGAAGCAAGGAGTTCCTGTGCAGTGCAACGATGCGAGGCAAAGATATCCTCTGCAGTGCAACGATGCAAGGATATCCTCTGCGGTGCAACGACGCGAGGCAAAGAGTTCCTCTGCGGTGCAGCTACGACGCAAAGAGATCCTCTGCGGTGCAACAACGCAAAGAGATCCTCTGCTGTGCAATGACACAAGGCAAAGATACCCTCTGCGGTGCAATGATGCAAGGAGATCCTCTGCGGTGCAACGACACGAGGCAAACAGATCCTCTGCGGTGCAATGACACAAGGAGATCCTCTGCGGTGCAACGACACGAGGCAAACAGATCCTCTGCAGTGCAATCACGCGAGGCAAAGAGATCCTCTAGGTGCAACAACCCAAACAGATCCTCTGCGGTGCAATGACGCAAGGCAAAGATATCCTCTGTGATGCAATGATGCAAGTAGATCCTCTGCGATGCAACGACACAAACAGATTCTCTGCGATGCAAGGATGTGATACAAACAAATCCTCTGAAAGGCAAATACGCGACAGAAACAGATGCTCTGCGGATGAACGACGTGAGACAAACAGATCCTCTGAGGTGAAATGATGCAAGGCAAACAGATCCTCTACGGTGTCACGACGCAAGGATATCCTCTGTGGCGCAACGACACAAGGAGATCCTCTGCGGTGCAACGATGCAAACAGATCCTCTGCGGTGCAACGATGCAAGCAAAGAGATCCTCTGCTGTGCAACGACGCGAGGCAAAGAGATCCTCTGCAGTGCAACGATGCAAGGAGATCCTGTGCGGTGCAACACCGCGAGGTAAACAAATCCTCTGCTGTGAAACGATGCAAGGCAAAGAGATCCTCTGCGGTGCAACAACGCAAACAGATCCTCTGCGTTGCAAGGATGCAATGCAAAGAGATCCTCTGCGGTGAACCTACGCGATGCAAACAAATCCTCTGCGAATAAATGACGTGACGCAAACAGATCCTCTGAGGTGTAAGGATGCGATGCAAAGACATCCTCTGGGGTGCAACTACGCAAAGGCATCGTCTGCGTTGCAAAGACGCGAGGCAAACAGATCCTCTGCGGTGCAACGACGCAAAGAGATCCTCTGCGGTGCAACAACGCAAGGCAAGCAGATCCTCTGCGGTGCAACAACGCAAACAGATCCTCTGCGGTGCAAGGACACAAGGCAAAGATATTCTCTGCGGTGCAACGATGCAAAGAGATCCTCTGCGGTGCAACGACACGAGGCAAACAGATCCTCTGCGGTGCAACGACGCAAAGAGATCCTCTGCAGTGCAACGACGCGAGGCAAAGAAATCCTCTGCGGTGCAACGACGCAAAGAGATCCTCTGCGGTGCAACAACGCAAAAAGATCCTCTGCGGTGCAATGACGCAAGGCAAAGATATCCTCTGTGATGCAATGATGGAAGGAGATCCTCTGCGGTGCAACGACACAAACAGATTCTCTGCAATGCAAGGATGTGATACAAACAAATCCTCTGAAAGGCAAATACGCGAGTCAAACAGATCCTCTGCGGTGCAACGACGCGAGGCAAAGAGATCCTCTGCGGTGCGACTATGCAAAGAGTTCCTCTGCGGTGCAACGAAGCAAGGAGATCCTGTGCAGTGCAACGATGCGAGGCAAAGATATCCTCTGCAGTGCAACGATGCAAGGATATCCTCTGCGGTGCAACGACGCGAGGCAAAGAGTTCCTCTGCGGTGCAACTACTCAAAGAGATCCTCTGCGGTGCAACAACGCAAAGAGATCCTCTGCTGTGCAATGACACAAGGCAAAGATATCCTCTGCGGTGCAATGATGCAAGGAGATCCTCTGCGGTGCAACGACACGAGGCGAACAGATCCTCTGCGGTGCAATGACACAAGGAGAACATCTGCAGTGCAACGACACAAGGCAAACAGATCCTCTGCGGTGCAATAACGCGAGGCAAAGAGATCCTCTGCAGTGCAACGACGCGAGGGAAAGAGATCCTCTGCGGTGCAACGACGCAAAGAGATCCTCTGCGGTGCAACGACGCGAGGCAAAGAGATCCTCTGCGGTGCAACGACGCAAAGAGATCCTCTGAGGTGCAACGACGCGAGGGAAAGAGATCCTCTGCGATGCAAAGACGAGAGTCAAACAGATCCTCTGTGGTGCAACGACGCAAAGAGATCCTCTGCGGTGCAACGACGCGAGGCAAAGAGATCCTCTGCGGTTCAACGAAGCAAGGAGTTCCTGTGCAGTGCAACGATGTGAGGCAAAGATATCCTCTGCAGTGCAACGATGCAAGGATATCCTCTGCGGTGCAACGACGCGAGGCAAAGAGTTCCTCTGCGGTGCAGCTACGACGCAAAGAGATCCTCTGCGGTGCAACAACGCAAAGAGATCCTCTGCTGTGCAATGACACAAGGCAAAGATATCCTCTGCGGTGCAATGATGCAAGGAGATCCTCTGCGGTGCAATGATGCAAGGAGATCCTCTGCGGTGCAACGACACGAGGCAAAGAGATCCTCTGCTGTGCAACGACGCGAGGCAAAGAGATCCTCTGCAGTGCAACGATGCAAGGAGATCCTGTGCGGTGCAACACCGCGAGGTAAACAAATCCTCTGCTGTGCAATGACACAAGGCAAAGACATCCTCTGCGGTGCAACTACGCAAAGAGATCCTCTGCAGTGCAACGACACGAGGCAAACAGATCCTCTGCAGTGCAATCACGCGAGGCAAAGAGATCCTCTGGGTGCAACAACCCAAACAGATCCTCTGCGGTGCAATGACGCAAGGCAAAGATATCCTCTGTGATGCAATGATGCAAGTAGATCCTCTGCGATGCAACGACACAAACAGATTCTCTGCGATGCAAGGATGTGATACAAACAAATCCTCTGAAAGGCAAATACGCGACAGAAACAGAAGCTCTGCGGATGAACGACGTGAGACAAACAGATCCTCTGAGGTGAAATGATGCAAGGCAAACAGATCCTCTGCGGTGTCACGACGCAAGGATATCCTCTGTGGCGCAACGACACAAGGAGATCCTCTGCGGTGCAACGATGCAAACAGATCCTCTGCGGTGCAACGATGCGAGGCAAAGAGATCCTCTGCTGTGCAACGACGCGAGGCAAAGAGATCCTCTGCAGTGCAACGATGCAAGGAGATCCTGTGCGGTGCAACACCGCGAGGTAAACAAATCCTCTGCTGTGAAACGATGCAAGGCAAAGAGATCCTCTGCGGTGCAACAACGCAAACAGATCCTCTGCGTTGCAAGGATGCAATGCAAAGAGATCCTCTGCGGTGAACCTACGCGATGCAAACAAATCCTCTGCGAATAAATGACGTGACGCAAACAGATCCTCTGAGGTGTAAGGATGCGATGCAAAGACATCCTCTGGGGTGCAACTACGCAAAGGCATCGTCTGCGTTGCAAAGACGCGAGGCAAACAGATCCTCTGCGGTGCAACGACGCAAAGAGATCCTCTGCGGTGCAACAACGCAAGGCAAGCAGATCCTCTGCGGTGCAACAACGCAAACAGATCCTCTGCGGTGCAAGGACACAAGGCAAAGATATTCTCTGCGGTGCAACGACGCAAAGAGATCCTCTGCGGTGCAACGACGCGAGGCAAAGAAATCCTCTGCGGTGCAACGACGCAAAGAGATCCTCTGCGGTGCAACAACGCAAAAAGATCCTCTGCGGTGCAATGACGCAAGGCAAAGATATCCTCTGTGATGCAATGATGGAAGGAGATCCTCTGCGGTGCAACGACACAAACAGATTCTCTGCAATGCAAGGATGTGATACAAACAAATCCTCTGAAAGGCAAATACGCGACACAAACAGATCCTCTGCGGTGCAACGACGCGAGGCAAAGAGATCCTCTGCGGTGCGACTATGCAAAGAGTTCCTCTGCGGTGCAACGAAGCAAGGAGATCCTGTGCAGTGCAACGATGCGAGGCAAAGATATCCTCTGCAGTGCAACGATGCAAGGATATCCTCTGCGGTGCAACGACGCGAGGCAAAGAGTTCCTCTGCGGTGCAACAACGCAAAGAGATCCTCTGCGTTGCAAAGACGCGAGGCAATCAGATCCTCTGCGGTGCAACGACGCAAAGAGATCCTCTGCAGTGCAACGACACGAGGCAAACAGATCCTCTGCAGTGCAATCACGCGAGGCAAAGAGATCCTCTGCGGTGCAACAACGCGAGGCAAGCAGATCCTCTGCGGTGCAACAACGCAAACAGATCCTCTGCGGTGCAAGGACACAAGGCAAAGATATTCTCTGCGGTGCAACGATGCAAAGAGATCCTCTGCGGTGCAACGACACGAGGCAAACAGATCCTCTGCGGTGCAACGACGCAAAGAGATCCTCTGCGGTGCAACGACGCGAGGCAAAGAAATCCTCTGCGGTGCAACGACGCAAAGAGATCCTCTGCGGTGCAACAACGCAAAAAGATCCTCTGCGGTGCAATGACGCAAGGCAAAGATATCCTCTGTGATGCAATGATAGAAGGAGATCCTCTGCGGTGCAACGACACAAACAGATTCTCTGCAATGCAAGGATGTGATACAAACAAATCCTCTGAAAGGCAAATACGCGAGTCAAACAGATCCTCTGCGGTGCAACGACGCGAGGCAAAGAGATCCTCTGCGGTGCGACTATGCAAAGAGTTCCTCTGCGGTGCAACGAAGCAAGGAGATTCTGTGCAGTGCAACGATGCGAGGCAAAGATATCCTCTGCAGTGCAACGATGCAAGGATATCCTCTGCGGTGCAACGACGCGAGGCAAAGAGTTCCTCTGCGGTGCAACTACTCAAAGAGATCCTCTGCGGTGTAACAACGCAAAGAGATCCTCTGCTGTGCAATGACACAAGGCAAAGATATCCTCTGCGGTGCAATGATGCAAGGAGATCCTCTGCGGTGCAACGACACGAGGCGAACAGATCCTCTGCGGTGCAATGACACAAGGAGAACATCTGCAGTGCAACGACACAAGGCAAACAGATCCTCTGCGGTGCAATAACGCGAGGCAAAGAGATCCTCTGCAGTGCAACGACGCGAGGGAAAGAGATCCTCTGCGGTGCAACGACGCAAAGAGATCCTCTGCGGTGCAACGACGCGAGGCAAAGAGATCCTCTGCGGTGCAACGACGCAAAGAGATCCTCTGAGGTGCAACGACGCGAGGGAAAGAGATCCTCTGCGATGCAAAGACGCGAGTCAAACAGATCCTCTGTGGTGCAACGACGCAAAGAGATCCTCTGCGGTGCAACGACGCGAGGCAAAGAGATCCTCTGCGGTTCAACGAAGCAAGGAGTTCCTGTGCAGTGCAACGATGCGAGGCAAAGATATCCTCTGCAGTGCAACGATGCAAGGATATCCTCTGCGGTGCAACGACGCGAGGCAAAGAGTTCCTCTGCGGTGCAGCTACGACGCAAAGAGATCCTCTGCGGTGCAACAACGCAAAGAGATCCTCTGCTGTGCAATGACACAAGGCAAAGATATCCTCTGCGGTGCAATGATGCAAGGAGATCCTCTGCGGTGCAACGATGCAAACAGATCCTCTGCGGTGCAACGATGCGAGGCAAAGAGATCCTCTGCTGTGCAACGACGCGAGGCAAAGAGATCCTCTGCAGTGCAACGATGCAAGGAGATCCTGTGCGGTGCAACACCGCGAGGTAAACAAATCCTCTGCTGTGCAATGACACAAGGCAAAGACATCCTCTGCGGTGCAACGACGCAAAGAGATCCTCTGCAGTGCAACGACATGAGGCAAACAGATCCTCTGCAGTGCAATCACGCGAGGCAAAGAGATCCTCTGGGTGCAACAACCCAAACAGATCCTCTGCGGTGCAATGACGCAAGGCAAAGATATCCTCTGTGATGCAATGATGCAAGTAGATCCTCTGCGATGCAACGACACAAACAGATTCTCTGCGATGCAAGGATGTGATACAAACAAATCCTCTGAAAGGCAAATACGCGACAGAAACAGAAGATCTGCGGATGAACGACGTGAGACAAACAGATCCTCTGAGGTGAAATGATGCAAGGCAAACAGATCCTCTGCGGTGTCACGACGCAAGGATATCCTCTGTGGCGCAACGACACAAGGAGATCCTCTGCGGTGCAACGATGCAAACAGATCCTCTGCGGTGCAACGATGCAAGCAAAGAGATCCTCTGCTGTGCAACGACGCGAGGCAAAGAGATCCTCTGCAGTGCAACGATGCAAGGAGATCCTGTGCGGTGCAACACCGCGAGGTAAACAAATCCTCTGCTGTGAAACGATGCAAGGCAAAGAGATCCTCTGCGGTGCAACAACGCAAACAGATCCTCTGCGGTGCAAGGATGCAATGCAAAGAGATCCTCTGCGGTGAACCTACGCGATGCAAACAAATCCTCTGCGAATAAATGACGTGACGCAAACAGATCCTCTGAGGTGTAAGGATGCGATGCAAAGACATCCTCTGGGGTGCAACTACGCAAAGGCATCCTCTGCGTTGCAAAGACGCGAGGCAAACAGATCCTCTGCGGTGCAACGACGCAAAGAGATCCTCTGCGGTGCAACAACGCGAGGAAAGCAGATCCTCTGCGGTGCAACAACGCAAACAGATCCTCTGCGGTGCAAGGACACAAGGCAAAGATATTCTCTGCGGTGCAACGATGCAAAGAGATCCTCTGCGGTGCAACGACACGAGGCAAACAGATCCTCTGCGGTGCAACGACGCAAAGAGATCCTCTGCGGTGCAACGACGCGAGGCAAAGAAATCCTCTGCGGTGCAACGACGCAAAGAGATCCTCTGCGGTGCAACAACGCAAAAAGATCCTCTGCGGTGCAATGACGCAAGGCAAAGATATCCTCTGTGATGCAATGATGGAAGGAGATCCTCTGCGGTGCAACGACACAAACAGATTCTCTGCAATGCAAGGATGTGATACAAACAAATCCTCTGAAAGGCAAATACGCGAGTCAAACAGATCCTCTGCGGTGCAACGACGCGAGGCAAAGAGATCCTCTGCGGTGCGACTATGCAAAGAGTTCCTCCGCGGTGCAACGAAGCAAGGAGATCCTGTGCAGTGCAACGATGCGAGGCAAAGATATCCTCTGCAGTGCAACGATGCAAGGATATCCTCTGCGGTGCAACGACGCGAGGCAAAAAGTTCCTCTGCGGTGCAACTACTCAAAGAGATCCTCTGCGGTGCAACAACGCAAAGAGATCCTCTGCTGTGCAATGACACAAGGCAAAGATATCCTCTGCGGTGCAATGATGCAAGGAGATCCTCTGCGGTGCAACGACACGAGGCGAACAGATCCTCTGCGGTGCAATGACACAAGGAGAACATCTGCAGTGCAACGACACAAGGCAAACAGATCCTCTGCGGTGCAATAACGCGAGGCAAAGAGATCCTCTGCAGTGCAACGACGCGAGGGAAAGAGATCCTCTGCGGTGCAACGACGCAAAGAGATCCTCTGCGGTGCAACGACGCGAGGCAAAGAGATCCTCTGCGGTGCAACGACGCAAAGAGATCCTCTGAGGTGCAACGACGCGAGGGAAAGAGATCCTCTGCGATGCAAAGACGCGAGTCAAACAGATCCTCTGTGGTGCAACGACGCAAAGAGATCCTCTGCAGTGCAACGACACGAGGCAAAGAGATCCTCTGCGGTTAAACGACACAAGGCAAGACATCCTTTGCAGTGCAACAACGCAAACAAATCCTCTGCGGTTCAAGGACACAAGGCAAAGATATCCTCTGCGGTGCAATGACACAAACATAGTCTCTGCGATGCAATGCAAAGAAATCCTCTGAAAGGCAAATACGCGACACAAACAGAAGCTCTGCGGATGAACGACGTGAGACAAACAGATCCTCTGAGGTGAAATGATGCAAGGCAAACAGATCCTCTGCGGTGTCACGACGCAAGGATATCCTCTGTGGCGCAACGACATAAGGAGATCCTCTGCGGTGCAACGATGCAAACAGATCCTCTGCGGTGCAACGATGCAAGCAAAGAGATCCTCTGCTGTGCAACGACGCGAGTCAAACAGATCCTCTGTGGTGCAACGACGCAAAGAGATCCTCTGCGGTGCAACGACGCGAGGCAAAGAGATCCTCTGCGGTTCAACGAAGCAAGGAGTTCCTGTGCAGTGCAACGATGCGAGGCAAAGATATCCTCTGCAGTGCAACGATGCAAGGATATCCTCTGCGGTGCAACGACACGAGGCAAAGAGTTCCTCTGCGGTGCAGCTACGACGCAAAGAGATCCTCTGCGGTGCAACAACGCAAAGAGATCCTCTGCTGTGCAATGACACAAGGCAAAGATATCCTCTGCGGTGCAATGATGCAAGGAGATCCTCTGCGGTGCAACGATGCAAACAGATCCTCTGCGGTGCAACGATGCGAGGCAAAGAGATCCTCTGCTGTGCAACGACGCGAGGCAAAGAGATCCTCTGCAGTGCAACGATGCAAGGAGATCCTGTGCGGTGCAACACCGCGAGGTAAACAAATCCTCTGCTGTGCAATGACACAAGGCAAAGACATCCTCTGCGGTGCAACTACGCAAAGAGATCCTCTGCGTTGCAAAGACGCGAGGCAATCAGATCCTCTGCGGTGCAACGACGCAAAGAGATCCTCTGCAGTGCAACGACACGAGGCAAACAGATCCTCTGCAGTGCAATCACGCGAGGCAAAGAGATCCTCTGGGTGCAACAACCCAAACAGATCCTCTGCGGTGCAATGACGCAAGGCAAAGATATCCTCTGTGATGCAATGATGCAAGTAGATCCTCTGCGATGCAACGACACAAACAGATTCTCTGCGATGCAAGGATGTGATACAAACAAATCCTCTGAAAGGCAAATACGCGACAGAAACAAAAGCTCTGCGGATGAACGACGTGAGACAAACAGATCCTCTGAGGTGAAATGATGCAAGGCAAACAGATCCTCTGCGGTGTCACGACGCAAGGATATCCTCTGTGGCGCAACGACACAAGGAGATCCTCTGCGGTGCAACGATGCAAACAGATCCTCTGCGGTGCAACGATGCAAGCAAAGAGATCCTCTGCTGTGCAACGACGCGAGGCAAAGAGATCCTCTGCAGTGCAACGATGCAAGGAGATCCTGTGCGGTGCAACACCGCGAGGTAAACAAATCCTCTGCTGTGAAACGATGCAAGGCAAAGAGATCCTCTGCGGTGCAACAACGCAAACAGATCCTCTGCGGTGCAAGGATGCAATGCAAAGAGATCCTCTGCGGTGAACCTACGCGATGCAAACAAATCCTCTGCGAATAAATGACGTGACGCAAACAGATCCTCTGAGGTGTAAGGATGCGATGCAAAGACATCCTCTGCGGTGCAACTACGCAAAGGCATCCTCTGCGTTGCAAAGACGCGAGGCAAACAGATCCTCTGCGGTGCAACGACGCAAAGAGATCCTCTGCGGTGCAACAACGCGAGGAAAGCAGATCCTCTGCGGTGCAACAACGCAAACAGATCCTCTGCGGTGCAAGGACACAAGGCAAAGATATTCTCTGCGGTGCAACGATGCAAAGAGATCCTCTGCGGTGCAACGACACGAGGCAAACAGATCCTCTGCGGTGCAACGACGCAAAGAGATCCTCTGCGGTGCAACGACGCGAGGCAAAGAAATCCTCTGCGGTGCAACGACGCAAAGAGATCCTCTGCGGTGCAACAACGCAAAAAGATCCTCTGCGGTGCAATGACGCAAGGCAAAGATATCCTCCGTGATGCAATGATGGAAGGAGATCCTCTGCGGTGCAACGACACAAACAGATTCTCTGCAATGCAAGGATGTGATACAAACAAATCCTCTGAAAGGCAAATACGCGAGTCAAACAGATCCTCTGCAGTGCAACGACGCGAGGCAAAGAGATCCTCTGCGGTGCGACTATGCAAAGAGTTCCTCTGCGGTGCAACGAAGCAAGGAGATCCTGTGCAGTGCAACGATGCGAGGCAAAGATATCCTCTGCAGTGCAACGATGCAAGGATATCCTCTGCGGTGCAACGACGCGAGGCAAAGAGTTCCTCTGCGGTGCAACTACTCAAAGAGATCCTCTGCGGTGCAACAACGCAAAGAGATCCTCTGCTGTGCAATGACACAAGGCAAAGATATAGTCTGCGGTGCAATGATGCAAGGAGATCCTCTGCGGTGCAACGACACGAGGCGAACAGATCCTCTGCGGTGCAATGACACAAGGAGAACATCTGCAGTGCAACGACACAAGGCAAACAGATCCTCTGCGGTGCAATAACGCGAGGCAAAGAGATCCTCTGCAGTGCAACGACGCGAGGCAAAGAGATCCTCTGCGGTGCAACAACGCAAACAGATCCTCTGCGGTGCAAGGACACAAGGCAAAGATATCCTCTGCGGAGCAACGACGCAAAGAGATCCTCTGTGCTGCAACGACACGAGGCAAACAGATCCTCTGCGGTGCAACGACACAAACAGATTCTCTGCGATGCAAGGATGTGATACAAACAAATCCTCTGAAAGGCAAATACGCGACACAAACAGATGCTCTGCGGAGGAACGACGTGAGGCAAACAGATCCTCTGCGGTGCAATGACGCGAGGCAAAGAGATCCTCTGGGTGCAACAACGCAAAGAGATCCTCTGTGGTGCAACAACGCAAAAAGATCCTCTGCGGTGCAATGACGCAAGGCAAAGATATCCTCTGTGATGCAATGATGCAAGGAGATCCTCTTCGGTGCAACGACACAAACAGATTCTCTGCGATGCAAGGATGTGATACAAACAAATCCTCTGAAAGGCAAATACGCGACACAAACAGATGCTCTGCGGAGGAACGACGGGAGGCAAAGAGATCCTCTGCAGTGCGACTATGCAAAGAGTTCCTCTGCGGTGCAACGAAGCAAGGAGATCCTGTGCAGTGCAACGATGCGAGGCAAAGATATCCTCTGCGGTGCGACTATGCAAAGAGATCCTCTGCGGTGCAACGGCACGAGGCAAAGAGATCCTCTGCGGTGCAACGACGCAAAGAGATCCTCTGCGCTGCAATGACGCGAGGCAAAGACATCCTCTGTGGTGCAACGACATGACGCAAGGTGATCCTCTGCGGTGCAACAACGCAAACAGATGCTCTGCGGTGTAAGGATGCGATGCAAAGACATCCTCTGCGGTGCAACTACGCAAAGAGATCCTCTGCGTTGCAAAGACGCGAGGCAATCAGATCCTCTGCGGTGCAACGACGCAAAGAGATCCTCTGCAGTGTAACGACACGAGGCAAATAGATCCTCTGCGGTGAAACGACGCGAGGCAAGACATCCTTTGCAGTTCAACAACGCAAACAAATCCTCTGCGGTGCAAGGATGCAAGGCAAAGATATCCTCTGCGGTGCAACTACGCAAAGAGATCCTCTGCGTTGCAAAGACGCGAGGCAATCAGATCCTCTGCGGTGCAACGACGCAAAGAGATCCTCTGCAGTGCAACGACACGAGGCAAAGAGATCCTCTGCGGTGCAACGACACAAACAGATTCTCTGCGATGCAAGGATGTGATACAAACAAATCCTCTGAAAGGCAAATACGCGACACAAACAGATGCTCTGCGGAGGAACGACGGGAGGCAAAGAGATCCTCTGCAGTGCGACTATGCAAAGAGTTCCTCTGCGGTGCAACGAAGCAAGGAGATCCTGTGCAGTGGAACGATGCGAGGCAAAGATATCCTCTGCGGTGCGACTATGCAAAGAGATCCTCTGCGGTGCAACGGCACGAGGCAAAGAGATCCTCTGCGGTGCAACGACGCAAAGAGATCCTCTGCGCTGCAATGACGCGAGGCAAAGACATCCTCTGTGGTGCAACGACATGACGCAAGGTGATCCTCTGCGGTGCAACAACGCAAACAGATCCTCTGCGGTGTAAGGATGCGATGCAAAGACATCCTCTGCGGTGCAACTGCACAAAGAGATCCTCTGCGTTGCAAAGACGCGAGGCAATCAGATCCTCTGCGGTGCAACGACGCAAAGAGATCCTCTGCGGTGCAACGACACGAGGCAAGACATCCTTTGCAGTGCAACAACGCAAACAAATCCTCTGCGGTGCAAGGACACAAGGCAAAGATATCCTCTGCGGTGCAATGACACAAACATATTCTCTGCGATGCAATGCAAAGAAATCCTCTGAAAGGCAAATACGCGACACAAACAGAAGCTCTGCGGATGAACGACGTGAGACAAACAGATCCTCTGAGGTGAAATGATGCAAGGCAAACAGATCCTCTGCGGTGTCACGACGCAAGGATATCCTCTGTGGCGCAACGACACAAGGAGATCCTCTGCGGTGCAACGATGCAAACAGATCCTCTGCGGTGCAACGATGCAAGCAAAGAGATCCTCTGCAGTGCAACGATGCAAGGAGATCCTGTGTGGTGCAACACCGCGAGGTAAACAAATCCTCTGCGGTGAAACGATGCGAGGCAAAGAGATCCTCTGCGTTGAACCTACGCGACGCAAACAAATCCTCTGCGAATAAATGACGCGAGGCAAAGAGATCCTCTGCGGTGCAACGACGCAAAGAGATCCTCTGCGGTGCAACGACACGAGGCAAAGAGATCCTCTGCGGTGCAACGACGCAAAGAGATCCTCTGCGGTGCAATGACGCGAGGCAAGACATCCTCTGCAATGCAACGACGCAAAGAGATCCTCTGCGGTGCAACAACGCAAGGCAAACAGATCCTCTGCGGTGCAACAACGCAAACAGATCCTCTGCGGTGCAAGGACACAAGGCAAAGATATTCTCTGCGGTGCAACGGTGCAAAGAGATCCTCTGCGGTGCAAGGACACAAGGCAAAGATATTCTCTGCGGTGCAACGACGCAAAGAGATCCTCTGCGGTGCAACGACGCAAGGCAAAGAAATCCTCTGCGGTGCAACGAAGCAAGGAGATCCTGTGCAGTGCAACGATGCGAGGCAAAGATATCCTCTACGGTGCAATGATGCAAGGATATCCTCTGCGGTGCAACGACACGAGGCAAACAGATCCTCTTCGGTGCAATGACGCGACGCAAAGAGATCCTCTGGGTGCAACGACTCAAACAGATCCTCTGCGGTGCAATGACGCGAGGCAAAGACATCCTCTGTGGTGCAACGACATGACGCAAGGTGATCCTCTGCGGTGCCACAATGCAAACAGATCCTCTGCGGTGTAAGGACACAAGGCAAAGACATCCTCTGCGGTGCAACTACGCAAAGAGATCCTCTGCGTTGCAAAGACTCGAGGCAATCAGATCCTCTGCGGTGCAATGACGCAAAGAGATCCTCTGCGGTGCAACGACACGAGGCAAAGAGATCCTCTGTGGTGAAGCGACGCGAGGCAAGACATCCTTTGCAGTGCAACAACGCAAACAAATCCTCTGCGGTGCAAGGACACAAGGCAAAGATATCCTCTGCGGTGCAATGACACAAACATATTCTCTGCGATGCAATGCAAAGAAATCCTCTGAAAGGCAAATACGCGACACAAACAGAAGCTCTGCGGATGAACGACGTGAGACAAACAGATCCTCTGAGGTGAAATGATGCAAGGCAAACAGATCCTCTGCGGTGTCACGACGCAAGGATATCCTCTGTGGCGCAACGACACAAGGAGATCCTCTGCGGTGCAACGATGCAAACAGATCCTCTGCGGTGCAACGATGCAAGCAAAGAGAGCCTCTGCTGTGCAACGACGCGAGGCAAAGAGATCCTCTGCAGTGCAACGATGCAAGGAGATCCTCTGCGGTGCAACGACGCGAGGGAAAGAGATCCTCTGCGGTGAAACGACGCGAGGCAAAGAGATCCTCTGCGGTGCAACGACGCAAAGATATCCTTTGCAGTGCAACAACGCAAACAGATCCTCTGCGGTGCAAGGACACAAGGCAAAGATATCCTCTGCGGAGCAACGACGCAAAGAGATCCTCTGTGCTGCAACGACACGAGGCAAACAGATCCTCTGCGGTGCAACGACACAAACAGATTCTCTGCGATGCAAGGATGTGATACAAACAAATCCTCTGAAAGGCAAATACGCGACACAAACAGATGCTCTGCGGAGGAACGACGTGAGGCAAACAGATCCTCTGCGGTGCAATGACGCGAGGCAAAGAGATCCTCTGGGTGCAACAACGCAAAGAGATCCTCTGCGGTGCAACAACGCAAAAAGATCCTCTGCGGTGCAATGACGCAAGGCAAAGATATCCTCTGTGATGCAATGATGCAAGGAGATCCTCTTCGGTGCAACGACACAAACAGATTCTCTGCGATGCAAGGATGTGATACAAACAAATCCTCTGAAAGGCAAATACGCGACACAAACAGATGCTCTGCGGAGGAACGACGGGAGGCAAAGAGATCCTCTGCAGTGCGACTATGCAAAGAGTTCCTCTGCGGTGCAACGAAGCAAGGAGATCCTGTGCAGTGCAACGATGCGAGGCAAAGATATCCTCTGCGGTGCGACTATGCAAAGAGATCCTCTGCGGTGCAACGGCACGAGGCAAAGAGATCCTCTGCGGTGCAACGACGCAAAGAGATCCTCTGCGCTGCAATGACGCGAGGCAAAGACATCCTCTGTGGTGCAACGACATGACGCAAGGTGATCCTCTGCGGTGCAACAACGCAAACAGATCCTCTGCGGTGTAAGGATGCGATGCAAAGACATCCTCTGCGGTGCAACTACGCAAAGAGATCCTCTGCGTTGCAAAGACGCGAGGCAATCAGATCCTCTGCGGTGCAACGACGCAAAGAGATCCTCTGCGGTGCAACGACACGAGGCAAGACATCCTTTGCAGTGCAACAACGCAAACAAATCCTCTGCGGTGCAAGGACACAAGGCAAAGATATCCTCTGCGGTGCAATGACACAAACATAGTCTCTGCGATGCAATGCAAAGAAATCCTCTGAAAGGCAAATACGCGACACAAACAGAAGCTCTGCGGATGAACGACGTGAGACAAACAGATCCTCTGAGGTGAAATGATGCAAGGCAAACAGATCCTCTGCGGTGTCACGACGCAAGGATATCCTCTGTGGCGCAACGACACAAGGAGATCCTCTGCGGTGCAACGATGCAAACAGATCCTCTGCGGTGCAACGATGCAAGCAAAGAGATCCTCTGCAGTGCAACGATGCAAGGAGATCCTGTGTGGTGCAACACCGCGAGGTAAACAAATCCTCTGCGGTGAAACGATGCGAGGCAAAGAGATCCTCTGCGGTGAACCTACGCGACGCAAACAAATCCTCTGCGAATAAATGACGCGAGGCAAACAGATCCTCTGCGGTGCAACGACGCAAAGAGATCCTCTGCGGTGCAACGACGCGAGGCAAAGAGATCCTCTGCGGTGCAACGACGCAAAGAGATCCTCTGCGGTGCAACGACACGAGGCAAAGAGATCCTCTGCGGTGCAATGACGCGAGGCAAGACATCCTCTGCAATGCAACGACGCAAAGAGATCCTCTGCGGTGCAACGATGCAAACAGATCCTCTGCGGTGCAACGATGCAAGCAAAGAGATCCTCTGCAGTGCAACGATGCAAGGAGATCCTGTGTGGTGCAACACCGCGAGGTAAACAAATCCTCTGCGGTGAAACGATGCGAGGCAAAGAGATCCTCTGCGGTGAACCTACGCGACGCAAACAAATCCTCTGCGAATAAATGACGCGAGGCAAACAGATCCTCTGCGGTGCAACGACGCAAAGAGATCCTCTGCGGTGCAACGACGCGAGGCAAAGAGATCCTCTGCGGTGCAACGACGCAAAGAGATCCTCTGCGGTGCAACGACACGAGGCAAAGAGATCCTCTGCGGTGCAATGACGCGAGGCAAGACATCCTCTGCAATGCAACGACGCAAAGAGATCCTCTGCGGTGCAACAACGCAAGGCAAACAGATCCTCTGCGGTGCAACAACGCAAACAGATCCTCTGCGGTGCAAGGACACAAGGCAAAGATATTCTCTGCGGTGCAACGGTGCAAAGAGATCCTCTGCGGTGCAACGACACGAGGCAAACAGATCCTCTGCGGTGCAACGACGCAAAGAGATCCTCTGCGGTGCAACGACGCAAGGCAAAGAAATCCTCTGCGGTGCAACGACGCAAAGAGATCCTCTGCGGTGCAACGACACAAACAGATTCTCTGCGATGCAAGGATGTGATACAAACAAATCCTCTGAAAGGCAAATACGCGACACAAACAGATGCTCTGCGGAGGAACGACGTGAGGCAAAGAGATCCTCTGCGGTGCAACGACGCAAAGAGATCCTCTGCGGTGCAACGACACGAGGCAAACAGATCCTCTGCGGTGCAACGACGCAAAGAGATCCTCTGAGGTGCAACGACGCGAGGGAAAGAGATCCTCTGCGATGCAAAGACGCGAGTCAAACAGATCCTCTGTGGTGCAACGACGCAAAGAGATCCTCTGCGGTGCAACGACGCGAGGCAAAGAGATCCTCTGCGGTTCAACGAAGCAAGGAGTTCCTGTGCAGTGCAACGATGCGAGGCAAAGATATCCTCTGCAGTGCAACGATGCAAGGATATCCTCTGCGGTGCAACGACACGAGGCAAAGAGTTCCTCTGCGGTGCAGCTACGACGCAAAGAGATCCTCTGCGGTGCAACAACGCAAAGAGATCCTCTGCTGTGCAATGACACAAGGCAAAGATATCCTCTGCGGTGCAATGATGCAAGGAGATCCTCTGCGGTGCAACGATGCAAACAGATCCTCTGCGGTGCAACGATGCGAGGCAAAGAGATCCTCTGCTGTGCAACGACGCGAGGCAAAGAGATCCTCTGCAGTGCAACGATGCAAGGAGATCCTGTGCGGTGCAACACCGCGAGGTAAACAAATCCTCTGCTGTGCAATGACACAAGGCAAAGACATCCTCTGCGGTGCAACTACGCAAAGAGATCCTCTGCGTTGCAAAGACGCGAGGCAATCAGATCCTCTGCGGTGCAACGACGCAAAGAGATCCTCTGCAGTGCAACGACACGAGGCAAACAGATCCTCTGCAGTGCAATCACGCGAGGCAAAGAGATCCTCTGGGTGCAACAACCCAAACAGATCCTCTGCGGTGCAATGACGCAAGGCAAAGATATCCTCTGTGATGCAATGATGCAAGTAGATCCTCTGCGATGCAACGACACAAACAGATTCTCTGCGATGCAAGGATGTGATACAAACAAATCCTCTGAAAGGCAAATACGCGACAGAAACAGAAGCTCTGCGGATGAACGACGTGAGACAAACAGATCCTCTGAGGTGAAATGATGCAAGGCAAACAGATCCTCTGCGGTGTCACGACGCAAGGATATCCTCTGTGGCGCAACGACACAAGGAGATCCTCTGCGGTGCAACGATGCAAACAGATCCTCTGCGGTGCAACGATGCAAGCAAAGAGATCCTCTGCTGTGCAACGACGCGAGGCAAAGAGATCCTCTGCAGTGCAACGATGCAAGGAGATCCTGTGCGGTGCAACACCGCGAGGTAAACAAATCCTCTGCTGTGAAACGATGCAAGGCAAAGAGATCCTCTGCGGTGCAACAACGCAAACAGATCCTCTGCGGTGCAAGGATGCAATGCAAAGAGATCCTCTGCGGTGAACCTACGCGATGCAAACAAATCCTCTGCGAATAAATGACGTGACGCAAACAGATCCTCTGAGGTGTAAGGATGCGATGCAAAGACATCCTCTGGGTTGCAACTACGCAAAGGCATCCTCTGCGTTGCAAAGACGCGAGGCAAACAGATCCTCTGCGGTGCAACGACGCAAAGAGATCCTCTGCGGTGCAACAACGCGAGGAAAGCAGATCCTCTGCGGTGCAACAACGCAAACAGATCCTCTGCGGTGCAAGGACACAAGGCAAAGATATTCTCTGCGGTGCAACGATGCAAAGAGATCCTCTGCGGTGCAACGACACGAGGCAAACAGATCCTCTGCGGTGCAACGACGCAAAGAGATCCTCTGCGGTGCAACGACGCGAGGCAAAGAAATCCTCTGCGGTGCAACGACGCAAAGAGATCCTCTGCGGTGCAACAACGCAAAAAGATCCTCTGCGGTGCAATGACGCAAGGCAAAGATATCCTCTGTGATGCAATGATGGAAGGAGATCCTCTGCGGTGCAACGACACAAACAGATTCTCTGCAATGCAAGGATGTGATACAAACAAATCCTCTGAAAGGCAAATACGCGAGTCAAACAGATCCTCTGCGGTGCAACGACGCGAGGCAAAGAGATCCTCTGCGGTGCGACTATGCAAAGAGTTCCTCTGCGGTGCAACGAAGCAAGGAGATCCTGTGCAGTGCAACGATGCGAGGCAAAGATATCCTCTGCAGTGCAACGATGCAAGGATATCCTCTGCGGTGCAACGACGCGAGGCAAAGAGTTCCTCTGCGGTGCAACTACTCAAAGAGATCCTCTGCGGTGCAACAACGCAAAGAGATCCTCTGCTGTGCAATGACACAAGGCAAAGATATAGTCTGCGGTGCAATGATGCAAGGAGATCCTCTGCGGTGCAACGACACGAGGCGAACAGATCCTCTGCGGTGCAATGACACAAGGAGAACATCTGCAGTGCAACGACACAAGGCAAACAGATCCTCTGCGGTGCAATAACGCGAGGCAAAGAGATCCTCTGCAGTGCAACGACGCGAGGGAAAGAGATCCTCTGCGGTGCAACGACGCAAAGAGATCCTCTGCGGTGCAACGACGCGAGGCAAAGAGATCCTCTGCGGTGCAACGACGCAAAGATATCCTTTGCAGTGCAACAACGCAAACAGATCCTCTGCGGTGCAAGGACACAAGGCAAAGATATCCTCTGCGGAGCAACGACGCAAAGAGATCCTCTGTGCTGCAACGACACGAGGCAAACAGATCCTCTGCGGTGCAACGACACAAACAGATTCTCTGCGATGCAAGGATGTGATACAAACAAATCCTCTGAAAGGCAAATACGCGACACAAACAGATGCTCTGCGGAGGAACGACGTGAGGCAAACAGATCCTCTGCGGTGCAATGACGCGAGGCAAAGAGATCCTCTGGGTGCAACAACGCAAAGAGATCCTCTGCGGTGCAACAACGCAAAAAGATCCTCTGCGGTGCAATGACGCAAGGCAAAGATATCCTCTGTGATGCAATGATGCAAGGAGATCCTCTTCGGTGCAACGACACAAACAGATTCTCTGCGATGCAAGGATGTGATACAAACAAATCCTCTGAAAGGCAAATACGCGACACAAACAGATGCTCTGCGGAGGAACGACGCGAGGCAAAGAGATCCTCTGCAGTGCGACTATGCAAAGAGTTCCTCTGCGGTGCAACGAAGCAAGGAGATCCTGTGCAGTGCAACGATGCGAGGCAAAGATATCCTCTGCGGTGCGACTATGCAAAGAGATCCTCTGCGGTGCAACGGCACAAGGCAAAGAGATCCTCTGCGGTGCAACGACGCAAAGAGATCCTCTGCGCTGCAATGACGCGAGGCAAAGACATCCTCTGTGGTGCAACGACATGACGCAAGGTGATCCTCTGCGGTGCAACAACGCAAACAGATCCTCTGCGGTGTAAGGATGCGATGCAAAGACATCCTCTGCGGTGCAACTACGCAAAGAGATCCTCTGCGTTGCAAAGACGCGAGGCAATCAGATCCTCTGCGGTGCAACGACGCAAAGAGATCCTCTGCGGTGCAACGACACGAGGCAAGACATCCTTTGCAGTGCAACAACGCAAACAAATCCTCTGCGGTGCAAGGACACAAGGCAAAGAGATCCTCTGCGGTGCAACGACATGACGCAAGGTGATCCTCTGCGGTGCAACAACGCAAACAGATGCTCTGCAGTGTAAGGATGCGATGCAAAGACATCCTCTGCGGTGCAACTACGCAAAGAGATCCTCTGCGTTGCAAAGACGCGAGGCAATCAGATCCTCTGCGGTGCAACGACGCAAAGAGATCCTCTGCAGTGTAACGACACGAGGCAAATAGATCCTCTGCGGTGAAACGACGCGAGGCAAGACATCCTTTGCAGTTCAACAACGCAAACAAATCCTCTGCGGTGCAAGGATGCAAGGCAAAGATATCCTCTGCGGTGCAACTACGCAAAGAGATCCTCTGCGTTGCAAAGACGCGAGGCAATCAGATCCTCTGCGGTGCAACGACGCAAAGAGATCCTCTGCAGTGCAACGACACGAGGCAAAGAGATCCTCTGCGGTGAAACGACGCGAGGCAAGACATCCTTTGCAGTGCAACAACGCAAACAAATCCTCTGCGGTGCAAGGACACAAGGCAAAGATATCCTCTGCGGAGCAATGACACAAACATAGTCTCTGCGATGCAATGCAAAGAAATCCTCTGAAAGGCAAATACGCGACACAAACAGAAGCTCTGCGGATGAACGACGTGAGACAAACAGATCCTCTGAGGTGAAATGATGCAAGGCAAACAGATCCTCTGCGGTGTCACGACGCAAGGATATCCTCTGTGGCGCAACGACACAAGGAGATCCTCTGCGGTGCAACGATGCAAACAGATCCTCTGCGGTGCAACGATGCAAGCAAAGAGATCCTCTGCAGTGCAACGATGCAAGGAGATCCTGTGTGGTGCAACACCGCAAGGTAAACAAATCCTCTGCGGTGAAACGATGCGAGGCAAAGAGATCCTCTGCGGTGAACCTACGCGACGCAAACAAATCCTCTGCGAATAAATGACGCGAGGCAAACAGATCCTCTGCGGTGCAACGACGCAAAGAGATCCTCTGCGGTGCAACGACGCAAGGCAAAGAGATCCTCTGCGGTGCAATGACGCGAGGCAAGACATCCTCTGCAATGCAACGACGCAAAGAGATCCTCTGCGGTGCAACAACGCAAGGCAAGCAGATCCTCTGCGGTGCAACAACGCAAACAGATCCTCTGCGGTGCAAGGACACAAGGCAAAGATATTCTCTGCGGTGCAACGATGCAAAGAGATCCTCTGCGGTGCAACGACACGAGGCAAACAGATCCTCTGCGGTGCAACGACGCGAGGCAAAGAAATCCTCTGCGGTGCAACGACGCAAAGAGATCCTCTGCGGTGCAACAACACAAAAAGATCCTCTGCGGTGCAATGACACAAGGCAAAGATATCCTCTGTGATGCAATGATGCAAGGAGATCCTCTGCGGTGCAACGACACAAACAGATTCTCTGCGATGCAAGGATGTGATACAAACAAATCCTCTGAAAGGCAAATACGCGACACAAACAGATGCTCTGCGGAGGAACGACGTGAGGCAAACAGATCCTCTGCGGTGCAACGACGCGAGGCAAAGAGATCCTCAGCGGTGCAACGAAGCAAGGAGTTCCTGTGCAGTGCAACGATGCGAGGCAAAGATATCCTCTGCAGTGCAACGATGCAAGGATATCCTCTGCGGTGCAACGACGCGAGGCAAAGAGTTCCTCTGCGGTGCAGCTACGACGCAAAGAGATCCTCTGCGGTGCAACAACGCAAAGAGATCCTCTGCTGTGCAATGACACAAGGCAAAGATATCCTCTGCGGTGCAATGATGCAAGGAGATCCTCTGCGGTGCAACGACACGAGGCAAACAGATCCTCTGCGGTGCAATGACACAAGGAGATCCTCTGCGGTGCAACGACACGAGGCAAACAGATCCTCTGCAGTGCAATCACGCGAGGCAAAGAGATCCTCTGGGTGCAACAACCCAAACAGATCCTCTGTGGTGCAATGACGCAAGCCAAAGATATCCTCTGTGATGCAATGATGCAAGTAGATCCTCTGCGATGCAACGACACAAACAGATTCTCTGCGATGCAAGGATGTGATACAAACAAATCCTCTGAAAGGCAAATACGCAACAGAAACAGAAGCTCTGCGGATGAACGACGTGAGACAAACAGATCCTCTGAGGTGAAATGATGCAAGGCAAACAGATCCTCTGCGGTGTCACGACGCAAGGATATCCTCTGTGGCGCAACGACACAAGGAGATCCTCTGCGGTGCAACGATGCAAACAGATCCTCTGCGGTGCAACGATGCAAGCAAAGACATCCTCTGCTGTGCAACGACGCGAGGCAAAGAGATCCTCTGCAGTGCAACGATGCAAGGAGATCCTGTGCGGTGCAACACCGCAAGGTAAACAAATCCTCTGCGGTGAAACGATGCAAGGCAAAGAGATCCTCTGCGGTGCAACAACGCAAACAGATCCTCTGCGTTGCAAGGATGCAATGCAAAGAGATCCTCTGCGGTGAACCTACGCGACGCAAACAAATCCTCTGCGAATAAATGACGCGAGGCAAACAGGTCCTCTGCGGTGCAACGACGCAAAGAGATCCTCTGCGGTGCAATGACGTGAGGCAAAGAGATCCTCTGCAGTGCAACGACGCAAAGAGATCCTCTGCGCTGCAATGACGCGAGGCAAAGAGATCCTCTGCGGTGCAACGACATGACGCAAGGTGATCCTCTGCGGTGCAACAACGCAAACAGATGCTCTGCAGTGTAAGGATGCGATGCAAAGACATCCTCTGCGGTGCAACTACGCAAAGAGATCCTCTGCGTTGCAAAGACGCGAGGCAATCAGATCCTCTGCGGTGCAACGACGCAAAGAGATCCTCTGCAGTGCAACGACACGAGGCAAAGAGATCCTCTGCGGTGAAACGACGCGAGGCAAGACATCCTTTGCAGTGCAACAACGCAAACAAATCCTCTGCGGTGCAAGGACACAAGGCAAAGATATCCTCTGCGGTGCAATGACACAAACATAGTCTCTGCGATGCAATGCAAAGAAATCCTCTGAAAGGCAAATACGCGACACAAACAGAAGCTCTGCGGATGAACGACGTGAGACAAACAGATCCTCTGAGGTGAAATGATACAAGGCAAACAGATCCTCTGCGGTGTCACGACGCAAGGATATCCTCTGTGGCGCAACGACACAAGGAGATCCTCTGCGGTGCAACGATGCAAACAGATCCTCTGCGGTGCAACGATGCAAGCAAAGAGATCCTCTGCAGTGCAACGATGCAAGGAGATCCTGTGCAGTGCAACGATGCGAGGCAAAGATATCCTCTGCAGTGCAACGATGCAAGGATATCCTCTGCGGTGCAACGACGCGAGGCAAAGAGTTCCTCTGCGGTGCAACTACTCAAAGAGATCCTCTGCGGTGCAACAACGCAAAGAGATCCTCTGCTGTGCAATGACACAAGGCAAAGATATAGTCTGCGGTGCAATGATGCAAGGAGATCCTCTGCGGTGCAACGACACGAGGCGAACAGATCCTCTGCGGTGCAATGACACAAGGAGAACATCTGCAGTGCAACGACACAAGGCAAACATATCCTCTGCGGTGCAATAACGCGAGGCAAAGAGATCCTCTGCAGTGCAACGACGCGAGGGAAAGAGATCCTCTGCGGTGCAACGACGCAAAGAGATCCTCTGCGGTGCAACGACGCGAGGCAAAGAGATCCTCTGCGGTGCAACGACGCAAAGATATCCTTTGCAGTGCAACAACGCAAACAGATCCTCTGCGGTGCAAGGACACAAGGCAAAGATATCCTCTGCGGAGCAACGACGCAAAGAGATCCTCTGTGCTGCAACGACACGAGGCAAACAGATCCTCTGCGGTGCAACGACACAAACAGATTCTCTGCGATGCAAGGATGTGATACAAACAAATCCTCTGAAAGGCAAATACGCGACACAAACAGATGCTCTGCGGAGGAACGACGTGAGGCAAACAGATCCTCTGCGGTGCAATGACGCGAGGCAAAGAGATCCTCTGGGTGCAACAACGCAAAGAGATCCTCTGCGGTGCAACAACGCAAAAAGATCCTCTGCGGTGCAATGACGCAAAGAGATCCTCTGAGGTGCAACGACGCGAGGGAAAGAGATCCTCTGCGATGCAAAGACGCGAGTCAAACAGACCCTCTGTGGTGCAACGACGCAAAGAGATCCTCTGCGGTGCAACGACGCGAGGCAAAGAGATCCTCTGCGGTTCAACGAAGCAAGGAGTTCCTGTGCAGTGCAACGATGCGAGGCAAAGATATCCTCTGCAGTGCAACGATGCAAGGATATCCTCTGCGGTGCAACGACACGAGGCAAAGAGTTCCTCTGCGGTGCAGCTACGACGCAAAGAGATCCTCTGCGGTGCAACAACGCAAAGAGATCCTCTGCTGTGCAATGACACAAGGCAAAGATATCCTCTGCGGTGCAATGATGCAAGGAGATCCTCTGCGGTGCAACGATGCAAACAGATCCTCTGCGGTGCAACGATGCGAGGCAAAGAGATCCTCTGCTGTGCAACGACGCGAGGCAAAGAGATCCTCTGCAGTGCAACGATGCAAGGAGATCCTGTGCGGTGCAACACCGCGAGGTAAACAAATCCTCTGCTGTGCAATGACACAAGGCAAAGACATCCTCTGCGGTGCAACTACGCAAAGAGATCCTCTGCGTTGCAAAGACGCGAGGCAATCAGATCCTCTGCGGTGCAACGACGCAAAGAGATCCTCTGCAGTGCAACGACACGAGGCAAACAGATCCTCTGCAGTGCAATCACGCGAGGCAAAGAGATCCTCTGGGTGCAACAACCCAAACAGATCCTCTGCGGTGCAATGACGCAAGGCAAAGATATCCTCTGTGATGCAATGATGCAAGTAGATCCTCTGCGATGCAACGACACAAACAGATTCTCTGCGATGCAAGGATGTGATACAAACAAATCCTCTGAAAGGCAAATACGCGACAGAAACAGAAGCTCTGCGGATGAACGACGTGAGACAAACAGATCCTCTGAGGTGAAATGATGCAAGGCAAACAGATCCTCTGCGGTGTCACGACGCAAGGATATCCTCTGTGGCGCAACGACACAAGGAGATCCTCTGCGGTGCAACGATGCAAACAGATCCTCTGCGGTGCAACGATGCAAGCAAAGAGATCCTCTGCTGTGCAACGACGCGAGGCAAAGAGATCCTCTGCAGTGCAACGATGCAAGGAGATCCTGTGCGGTGCAACACCGCGAGGTAAACAAATCCTCTGCTGTGAAACGATGCAAGGCAAAGAGATCCTCTGCGGTGCAACAACGCAAACAGATCCTCTGCGGTGCAAGGATGCAATGCAAAGAGATCCTCTGCGGTGAACCTACGCGATGCAAACAAATCCTCTGCGAATAAATGACGTGACGCAAACAGATCCTCTGAGGTGTAAGGATGCGATGCAAAGACATCCTCTGGGGTGCAACTACGCAAAGGCATCCTCTGCGTTGCAAAGACGCGAGGCAAACAGATCCTCTGCGGTGCAACGACGCAAAGAGATCCTCTGCGGTGCAACAACGCGAGGAAAGCAGATCCTCTGCGGTGCAACAACGCAAACAGATCCTCTGCGGTGCAAGGACACAAGGCAAAGATATTCTCTGCGGTGCAACGATGCAAAGAGATCCTCTGCGGTGCAACGACACGAGGCAAACAGATCCTCTGCGGTGCAACGACGCAAAGAGATCCTCTGCGGTGCAACGACGCGAGGCAAAGAAATCCTCTGCGGTGCAACGACGCAAAGAGATCCTCTGCGGTGCAACAACGCAAAAAGATCCTCTGCGGTGCAATGACGCAAGGCAAAGATATCCTCTGTGATGCAATGATGGAAGGAGATCCTCTGCGGTGCAACGACACAAACAGATTCTCTGCAATGCAAGGATGTGATACAAACAAATCCTCTGAAAGGCAAATACGCGAGTCAAACAGATCCTCTGCGGTGCAACGACGCGAGGCAAAGAGATCCTCTGCGGTGCGACTATGCAAAGAGTTCCTCTGCGGTGCAACGAAGCAAGGAGATCCTGTGCAGTGCAACGATGCGAGGCAAAGATATCCTCTGCAGTGCAACGATGCAAGGATATCCTCTGCGGTGCAACGACGCGAGGCAAAGAGTTCCTCTGCGGTGCAACTACTCAAAGAGATCCTCTGCGGTGCAACAACGCAAAGAGATCCTCTGCTGTGCAATGACACAAGGCAAAGATATAGTCTGCGGTGCAATGATGCAAGGAGATCCTCTGCGGTGCAACGACACGAGGCGAACAGATCCTCTGCGGTGCAATGACACAAGGAGAACATCTGCAGTGCAACGACACAAGGCAAACAGATCCTCTGCGGTGCAATAACGCGAGGCAAAGAGATCCTCTGCAGTGCAACGACGCGAGGGAAAGAGATCCTCTGCGGTGCAACGACGCAAAGAGATCCTCTGCGGTGCAACGACGCGAGGCAAAGAGATCCTCTGCGGTGCAACGACGCAAAGATATCCTTTGCAGTGCAACAACGCAAACAGATCCTCTGCGGTGCAAGGACACAAGGCAAAGATATCCTCTGCGGAGCAACGACGCAAAGAGATCCTCTGTGCTGCAACGACACGAGGCAAACAGATCCTCTGCGGTGCAACGACACAAACAGATTCTCTGCGATGCAAGGATGTGATACAAACAAATCCTCTGAAAGGCAAATACGCGACACAAACAGATGCTCTGCGGAGGAACGACGTGAGGCAAACAGATCCTCTGCGGTGCAATGACGCGAGGCAAAGAGATCCTCTGGGTGCAACAACGCAAAGAGATCCTCTGCGGTGCAACAACGCAAAAAGATCCTCTGCGGTGCAATGACGCAAGGCAAAGATATCCTCTGTGATGCAATGATGCAAGGAGATCCTCTTCGGTGCAACGACACAAACAGATTCTCTGCGATGCAAGGATGTGATACAAACAAATCCTCTGAAAGGCAAATACGCGACACAAACAGATGCTCTGCGGAGGAACGACGCGAGGCAAAGAGATCCTCTGCAGTGCGACTATGCAAAGAGTTCCTCTGCGGTGCAACGAAGCAAGGAGATCCTGTGCAGTGCAACGATGCGAGGCAAAGATATCCTCTGCGGTGCGACTATGCAAAGAGATCCTCTGCGGTGCAACGGCACAAGGCAAAGAGATCCTCTGCGGTGCAACGACGCAAAGAGATCCTCTGCGCTGCAATGACGCGAGGCAAAGACATCCTCTGTGGTGCAACGACATGACGCAAGGTGATCCTCTGCGGTGCAACAACGCAAACAGATCCTCTGCGGTGTAAGGATGCGATGCAAAGACATCCTCTGCGGTGCAACTACGCAAAGAGATCCTCTGCGTTGCAAAGACGCGAGGCAATCAGATCCTCTGCGGTGCAACGACGCAAAGAGATCCTCTGCGGTGCAACGACACGAGGCAAGACATCCTTTGCAGTGCAACAACGCAAACAAATCCTCTGCGGTGCAAGGACACAAGGCAAAGAGATCCTCTGCGGTGCAACGACATGACGCAAGGTGATCCTCTGCGGTGCAACAACGCAAACAGATGCTCTGCAGTGTAAGGATGCGATGCAAAGACATCCTCTGCGGTGCAACTACGCAAAGAGATCCTCTGCGTTGCAAAGACGCGAGGCAATCAGATCCTCTGCGGTGCAACGACGCAAAGAGATCCTCTGCAGTGTAACGACACGAGGCAAATAGATCCTCTGCGGTGAAACGACGCGAGGCAAGACATCCTTTGCAGTTCAACAACGCAAACAAATCCTCTGCGGTGCAAGGATGCAAGGCAAAGATATCCTCTGCGGTGCAACTACGCAAAGAGATCCTCTGCGTTGCAAAGACGCGAGGCAATCAGATCCTCTGCGGTGCAACGACGCAAAGAGATCCTCTGCAGTGCAACGACACGAGGCAAAGAGATCCTCTGCGGTGAAACGACGCGAGGCAAGACATCCTTTGCAGTGCAACAACGCAAACAAATCCTCTGCGGTGCAAGGACACAAGGCAAAGATATCCTCTGCGGTGCAATGACACAAACATAGTCTCTGCGATGCAATGCAAAGAAATCCTCTGAAAGGCAAATACGCGACACAAACAGAAGCTCTGCGGATGAACGACGTGAGACAAACAGATCCTCTGAGGTGAAATGATGCAAGGCAAACAGATCCTCTGCGGTGTCACGACGCAAGGATATCCTCTGTGGCGCAACGACACAAGGAGATCCTCTGCGGTGCAACGATGCAAACAGATCCTCTGCGGTGCAACGATGCAAGCAAAGAGATCCTCTGCAGTGCAACGATGCAAGGAGATCCTGTGTGGTGCAACACCGCGAGGTAAACAAATCCTCTGCGGTGAAACGATGCGAGGCAAAGAGATCCTCTGCGGTGAACCTACGCGACGCAAACAAATCCTCTGCGAATAAATGACGCGAGGCAAACAGATCCTCTGCGGTGCAACGACGCAAAGAGATCCTCTGCGGTGCAACGACGCAAGGCAAAGAGATCCTCTGCGGTGCAATGACGCGAGGCAAGACATCCTCTGCAATGCAACGACGCAAAGAGATCCTCTGCGGTGCAACAACGCAAGGCAAGCAGATCCTCTGCGGTGCAACAACGCAAACAGATCCTCTGCGGTGCAAGGACACAAGGCAAAGATATTCTCTGCGGTGCAACGATGCAAAGAGATCCTCTGCGGTGCAACGACACGAGGCAAACAGATCCTCTGCGGTGCAACGACGCGAGGCAAAGAAATCCTCTGCGGTGCAACGACGCAAAGAGATCCTCTGCGGTGCAACAACACAAAAAGATCCTCTGCGGTGCAATGACACAAGGCAAAGATATCCTCTGTGATGCAATGATGCAAGGAGATCCTCTGCGGTGCAACGACACAAACAGATTCTCTGCGATGCAAGGATGTGATACAAACAAATCCTCTGAAAGGCAAATACGCGACACAAACAGATGCTCTGCGGAGGAACGACGTGAGGCAAACAGATCCTCTGCGGTGCAACGACGCGAGGCAAAGAGATCCTCAGCGGTGCAACGAAGCAAGGAGTTCCTGTGCAGTGCAACGATGCGAGGCAAAGATATCCTCTGCAGTGCAACGATGCAAGGATATCCTCTGCGGTGCAACGACGCGAGGCAAAGAGTTCCTCTGCGGTGCAGCTACGACGCAAAGAGATCCTCTGCGGTGCAACAACGCAAAGAGATCCTCTGCTGTGCAATGACACAAGGCAAAGATATCCTCTGCGGTGCAATGATGCAAGGAGATCCTCTGCGGTGCAACGACACGAGGCAAACAGATCCTCTGCGGTGCAATGACACAAGGAGATCCTCTGCAGTGCAACGACACGAGGCAAACAGATCCTCTGCAGTGCAATCACGCGAGGCAAAGAGATCCTCTGGGTGCAACAACCCAAACAGATCCTCTGTGGTGCAATGACGCAAGCCAAAGATATCCTCTGTGATGCAATGATGCAAGTAGATCCTCTGCGATGCAACGACACAAACAGATTCTCTGCGATGCAAGGATGTGATACAAACAAATCCTCTGAAAGGCAAATACGCAACAGAAACAGAAGCTCTGCGGATGAACGACGTGAGACAAACAGATCCTCTGAGGTGAAATGATGCAAGGCAAACAGATCCTCTGCGGTGTCACGACGCAAGGATATCCTCTGTGGCGCAACGACACAAGGAGATCCTCTGCGGTGCAACGATGCAAACAGATCCTCTGCGGTGCAACGATGCAAGCAAAGACATCCTCTGCTGTGCAACGACGCGAGGCAAAGAGATCCTCTGCAGTGCAACGATGCAAGGAGATCCTGTGCGGTGCAACACCGCAAGGTAAACAAATCCTCTGCGGTGAAACGATGCAAGGCAAAGAGATCCTCTGCGGTGCAACAACGCAAACAGATCCTCTGCGTTGCAAGGATGCAATGCAAAGAGATCCTCTGCGGTGAACCTACGCGACGCAAACAAATCCTCTGCGAATAAATGACGCGAGGCAAACAGGTCCTCTGCGGTGCAACGACGCAAAGAGATCCTCTGCGGTGCAATGACGTGAGGCAAAGAGATCCTCTGCAGTGCAACGACGCAAAGAGATCCTCTGCGCTGCAATGACGCGAGGCAAAGAGATCCTCTGCGGTGCAACGACATGACGCAAGGTGATCCTCTGCGGTGCAACAACGCAAACAGATGCTCTGCAGTGTAAGGATGCGATGCAAAGACATCCTCTGCGGTGCAACTACGCAAAGAGATCCTCTGCGTTGCAAAGACGCGAGGCAATCAGATCCTCTGCGGTGCAACGACGCAAAGAGATCCTCTGCAGTGCAACGACACGAGGCAAAGAGATCCTCTGCGGTGAAACGACGCGAGGCAAGACATCCTTTGCAGTGCAACAACGCAAACAAATCCTCTGCGGTGCAAGGACACAAGGCAAAGATATCCTCTGCGGTGCAATGACACAAACATAGTCTCTGCGATGCAATGCAAAGAAATCCTCTGAAAGGCAAATACGCGACACAAACAGAAGCTCTGCGGATGAACGACGTGAGACAAACAGATCCTCTGAGGTGAAATGATGCAAGGCAAACAGATCCTCTGCGGTGTCACGACGCAAGGATATCCTCTGTGGCGCAACGACACAAGGAGATCCTCTGCGGTGCAACAATGCAAACAGATCCTCTGCGGTGCAACGATGCAAGCAAAGAGATCCTCTGCAGTGCAACGATGCAAGGAGATCCTGTGCAGTGCAACGATGCGAGGCAAAGATATCCTCTGCAGTGCAACGATGCAAGGATATCCTCTGCGGTGCAACGACGCGAGGCAAAGAGTTCCTCTGCGGTGCAACTACTCAAAGAGATCCTCTGCGGTGCAACAACGCAAAGAGATCCTCTGCTGTGCAATGACACAAGGCAAAGATATAGTCTGCGGTGCAATGATGCAAGGAGATCCTCTGCGGTGCAACGACACGAGGCGAACAGATCCTCTGCGGTGCAATGACACAAGGAGAACATCTGCAGTGCAACGACACAAGGCAAACAGATCCTCTGCGGTGCAATAACGCGAGGCAAAGAGATCCTCTGCAGTGCAACGACGCGAGGGAAAGAGATCCTCTGCGGTGCAACGACGCAAAGAGATCCTCTGCGGTGCAACGACGCGAGGCAAAGAGATCCTCTGCGGTGCAACGACGCAAAGATATCCTTTGCAGTGCAACAACGCAAACAGATCCTCTGCGGTGCAAGGACACAAGGCAAAGATATCCTCTGCGGAGCAACGACGCAAAGAGATCCTCTGTGCTGCAACGACACGAGGCAAACAGATCCTCTGCGGTGCAACGACACAAACAGATTCTCTGCGATGCAAAGATGTGATACAAACAAATCCTCTGAAAGGCAAATACGCGACACAAACAGATGCTCTGCGGAGGAACGACGTGAGGCAAACAGATCCTCTGCGGTGCAATGACGCGAGGCAAAGAGATCCTCTGGGTGCAACAACGCAAAGAGATCCTCTGCGGTGCAACAACGCAAAAAGATCCTCTGCGGTGCAATGACGCAAAGAGATCCTCTGAGGTGCAACGACGCGAGGGAAAGAGATCCTCTGCGATGCAAAGACGCGAGTCAAACAGATCCTCTGTGGTGCAACGACGCAAAGAGATCCTCTGCGGTGCAACGACGCGAGGCAAAGAGATCCTCTGCGGTTCAACGAAGCAAGGAGTTCCTGTGCAGTGCAACGATGCGAGGCAAAGATATCCTCTGCAGTGCAACGATGCAAGGATATCCTCTGCGGTGCAACGACACGAGGCAAAGAGTTCCTCTGCGGTGCAGCTACGACGCAAAGAGATCCTCTGCGGTGCAACAACGCAAAGAGATCCTCTGCTGTGCAATGACACAAGGCAAAGATATCCTCTGCGGTGCAATGATGCAAGGAGATCCTCTGCGGTGCAACGATGCAAACAGATCCTCTGCGGTGCAACGATGCGAGGCAAAGAGATCCTCTGCTGTGCAACGACGCGAGGCAAAGAGATCCTCTGCAGTGCAACGATGCAAGGAGATCCTGTGCGGTGCAACACCGCGAGGTAAACAAATCCTCTGCTGTGCAATGACACAAGGCAAAGACATCCTCTGCGGTGCAACTACGCAAAGAGATCCTCTGCGTTGCAAAGACGCGAGGCAATCAGATCCTCTGCGGTGCAACGACGCAAAGAGATCCTCTGCAGTGCAACGACACGAGGCAAACAGATCCTCTGCAGTGCAATCACGCGAGGCAAAGAGATCCTCTGGGTGCAACAACGCAAACAGATCCTCTGCGGTGCAATGACGCAAGGCAAAGATATCCTCTGTGATGCAATGATGCAAGTAGATCCTCTGCGATGCAACGACACAAACAGATTCTCTGCGATGCAAGGATGTGATACAAACAAATCCTCTGAAAGGCAAATACGCGACAGAAACAGAAGCTCTGCGGATGAACGACGTGAGACAAACAGATCCTCTGAGGTGAAATGATGCAAGGCAAACAGATCCTCTGCGGTGTCACGACGCAAGGATATCCTCTGTGGCGCAACGACACAAGGAGATCCTCTGCGGTGCAACGATGCAAACAGATCCTCTGCGGTGCAACGATGCAAGCAAAGAGATCCTCTGCTGTGCAACGACGCGAGGCAAAGAGATCCTCTGCAGTGCAACGATGCAAGGAGATCCTGTGCGGTGCAACACCGCGAGGTAAACAAATCCTCTGCTGTGAAACGATGCAAGGCAAAGAGATCCTCTGCGGTGCAACAACGCAAACAGATCCTCTGCGGTGCAAGGATGCAATGCAAAGAGATCCTCTGCGGTGAACCTACGCGATGCAAACAAATCCTCTGCGAATAAATGACGTGACGCAAACAGATCCTCTGAGGTGTAAGGATGCGATGCAAAGACATCCTCTGGGGTGCAACTACGCAAAGGCATCCTCTGCGTTGCAAAGACGCGAGGCAAACAGATCCTCTGCGGTGCAACGACGCAAAGAGATCCTCTGCGGTGCAACAACGCGAGGAAAGCAGATCCTCTGCGGTGCAACAACGCAAACAGATCCTCTGCGGTGCAAGGACACAAGGCAAAGATATTCTCTGCGGTGCAACGATGCAAAGAGATCCTCTGCGGTGCAACGACACGAGGCAAACAGATCCTCTGCGGTGCAACGACGCAAAGAGATCCTCTGCGGTGCAACGATGCGAGGCAAAGAAATCCTCTGCGGTGCAACGACGCAAAGAGATCCTCTGCGGTGCAACAACGCAAAAAGATCCTCTGCGGTGCAATGACGCAAGGCAAAGATATCCTCTGTGATGCAATGATGGAAGGAGATCCTCTGCGGTGCAACGACACAAACAGATTCTCTGCAATGCAAGGATGTGATACAAACAAATCCTCTGAAAGGCAAATACGCGAGTCAAACAGATCCTCTGCGGTGCAACGACGCGAGGCAAAGAGATCCTCTGCGGTGCGACTATGCAAAGAGTTCCTCTGCGGTGCAACGAAGCAAGGAGATCCTGTGCAGTGCAACGATGCGAGGCAAAGATATCCTCTGCAGTGCAACGATGCAAGGATATCCTCTGCGGTGCAACGACGCGAGGCAAAGAGTTCCTCTGCGGTGCAACTACTCAAAGAGATCCTCTGCGGTGCAACAACGCAAAGAGATCCTCTGCTGTGCAATGACACAAGGCAAAGATATAGTCTGCGGTGCAATGATGCAAGGAGATCCTCTGCGGTGCAACGACACGAGGCGAACAGATCCTCTGCGGTGCAATGACACAAGGAGAACATCTGCAGTGCAACGACACAAGGCAAACAGATCCTCTGCGGTGCAATAACGCGAGGCAAAGAGATCCTCTGCAGTGCAACGACGCGAGGGAAAGAGATCCTCTGCGGTGCAACGACGCAAAGAGATCCTCTGCGGTGCAACGACGCGAGGCAAAGAGATCCTCTGCGGTGCAACGACGCAAAGATATCCTTTGCAGTGCAACAACGCAAACAGATCCTCTGCGGTGCAAGGACACAAGGCAAAGATATCCTCTGCGGAGCAACGACGCAAAGAGATCCTCTGTGCTGCAACGACACGAGGCAAACAGATCCTCTGCGGTGCAACGACACAAACAGATTCTCTGCGATGCAAGGATGTGATACAAACAAATCCTCTGAAAGGCAAATACGCGACACAAACAGATGCTCTGCGGAGGAACGACGTGAGGCAAACAGATCCTCTGCGGTGCAATGACGCGAGGCAAAGAGATCCTCTGGGTGCAACAACCCAAACAGATCCTCTGCGGTGCAATGACGCAAGGCAAAGATATCCTCTGTGATGCAATGATGCAAGTAGATCCTCTGCGATGCAACGACACAAACAGATTCTCTGCGATGCAAGGATGTGATACAAACAAATCCTCTGAAAGGCAAATACGCGACAGAAACAGAAGCTCTGCGGATGAACGACGTGAGACAAACAGATCCTCTGAGGTGAAATGATGCAAGGCAAACAGATCCTCTGCGGTGTCACGACGCAAGGATATCCTCTGTGGCGCAACGACACAAGGAGATCCTCTGCGGTGCAACGATGCAAACAGATCCTCTGCGGTGCAACGATGCAAGCAAAGAGATCCTCTGCTGTGCAACGACGCGAGGCAAAGAGATCCTCTGCAGTGCAACGATGCAAGGAGATCCTGTGCGGTGCAACACCGCGAGGTAAACAAATCCTCTGCTGTGAAACGATGCAAGGCAAAGAGATCCTCTGCGGTGCAACAACGCAAACAGATCCTCTGCGGTGCAAGGATGCAATGCAAAGAGATCCTCTGCGGTGAACCTACGCGATGCAAACAAATCCTCTGCGAATAAATGACGTGACGCAAACAGATCCTCTGAGGTGTAAGGATGCGATGCAAAGACATCCTCTGGGGTGCAACTACGCAAAGGCATCCTCTGCGTTGCAAAGACGCGAGGCAAACAGATCCTCTGCGGTGCAACGACGCAAAGAGATCCTCTGCGGTGCAACAACGCGAGGAAAGCAGATCCTCTGCGGTGCAACAACGCAAACAGATCCTCTGCGGTGCAAGGACACAAGGCAAAGATATTCTCTGCGGTGCAACGATGCAAAGAGATCCTCTGCGGTGCAACGACACGAGGCAAACAGATCCTCTGCGGTGCAACGACGCAAAGAGATCCTCTGCGGTGCAACGATGCGAGGCAAAGAAATCCTCTGCGGTGCAACGACGCAAAGAGATCCTCTGCGGTGCAACAACGCAAAAAGATCCTCTGCGGTGCAATGACGCAAGGCAAAGATATCCTCTGTGATGCAATGATGGAAGGAGATCCTCTGCGGTGCAACGACACAAACAGATTCTCTGCAATGCAAGGATGTGATACAAACAAATCCTCTGAAAGGCAAATACGCGAGTCAAACAGATCCTCTGCGGTGCAACGACGCGAGGCAAAGAGATCCTCTGCGGTGCGACTATGCAAAGAGTTCCTCTGCGGTGCAACGAAGCAAGGAGATCCTGTGCAGTGCAACGATGCGAGGCAAAGATATCCTCTGCAGTGCAACGATGCAAGGATATCCTCTGCGGTGCAACGACGCGAGGCAAAGAGTTCCTCTGCGGTGCAACTACTCAAAGAGATCCTCTGCGGTGCAACAACGCAAAGAGATCCTCTGCTGTGCAATGACACAAGGCAAAGATATAGTCTGCGGTGCAATGATGCAAGGAGATCCTCTGCGGTGCAACGACACGAGGCGAACAGATCCTCTGCGGTGCAATGACACAAGGAGAACATCTGCAGTGCAACGACACAAGGCAAACAGATCCTCTGCGGTGCAATAACGCGAGGCAAAGAGATCCTCTGCAGTGCAACGACGCGAGGGAAAGAGATCCTCTGCGGTGCAACGACGCAAAGAGATCCTCTGCGGTGCAACGACGCGAGGCAAAGAGATCCTCTGCGGTGCAACGACGCAAAGATATCCTTTGCAGTGCAACAACGCAAACAGATCCTCTGCGGTGCAAGGACACAAGGCAAAGATATCCTCTGCGGAGCAACGACGCAAAGAGATCCTCTGTGCTGCAACGACACGAGGCAAACAGATCCTCTGCGGTGCAACGACACAAACAGATTCTCTGCGATGCAAGGATGTGATACAAACAAATCCTCTGAAAGGCAAATACGCGACACAAACAGATGCTCTGCGGAGGAACGACGTGAGGCAAACAGATCCTCTGCGGTGCAATGACGCGAGGCAAAGAGATCCTCTGGGTGCAACAACCCAAACAGATCCTCTGCGGTGCAATGACGCAAGGCAAAGATATCCTCTGTGATGCAATGATGCAAGTAGATCCTCTGCGATGCAACGACACAAACAGATTCTCTGCGATGCAAGGATGTGATACAAACAAATCCTCTGAAAGGCAAATACGCGACAGAAACAGAAGCTCTGCGGAGGAACGACGTGAGACAAACAGATCCTCTGAGGTGAAATGATGCAAGGCAAACAGATCCTCTGCGGTGTCACGACGCAAGGATATCCTCTGTGGCGCAACGACACAAGGAGATCCTCTGCGGTGCAACGATGCAAACAGATCCTCTGCGGTGCAACGATGCAAGCAAAGAGATCCTCTGCTGTGCAACGACGCGAGGCAAAGAGATCCTCTGCAGTGCAACGATGCAAGGAGATCCTGTGCGGTGCAACACCGCGAGGTAAACAAATCCTCTGCTGTGAAACGATGCAAGGCAAAGAGATCCTCTGCGGTGCAACAACGCAAACAGATCCTCTGCGGTGCAAGGATGCAATGCAAAGAGATCCTCTGCGGTGAACCTACGCGATGCAAACAAATCCTCTGCGAATAAATGACGTGACGCAAACAGATCCTCTGAGGTGTAAGGATGCGATGCAAAGACATCCTCTGGGTTGCAACTACGCAAAGGCATCCTCTGCGTTGCAAAGACGCGAGGCAAACAGATCCTCTGCGGTGCAACGACGCAAAGAGATCCTCTGCGGTGCAACAACGCGAGGAAAGCAGATCCTCTGCGGTGCAACAACGCAAACAGATCCTCTGCGGTGCAAGGACACAAGGCAAAGATATTCTCTGCGGTGCAACGATGCAAAGAGATCCTCTGCGGTGCAACGACACGAGGCAAACAGATCCTCTGCGGTGCAACGACGCAAAGAGATCCTCTGCGGTGCAACGACGCGAGGCAAAGAAATCCTCTGCGGTGCAACGACGCAAAGAGATCCTCTGCGGTGCAACAACGCAAAAAGATCCTCTGCGGTGCAATGACGCAAGGCAAAGATATCCTCTGTGATGCAATGATGGAAGGAGATCCTCTGCGGTGCAACGACACAAACAGATTCTCTGCAATGCAAGGATGTGATACAAACAAATCCTCTGAAAGGCAAATACGCGAGTCAAACAGATCCTCTGCGGTGCAACGACGCGAGGCAAAGAGATCCTCTGCGGTGCGACTATGCAAAGAGTTCCTCTGCGGTGCAACGAAGCAAGGAGATCCTGTGCAGTGCAACGATGCGAGGCAAAGATATCCTCTGCAGTGCAACGATGCAAGGATATCCTCTGCGGTGCAACGACGCGAGGCAAAGAGTTCCTCTGCGGTGCAACTACTCAAAGAGATCCTCTGCGGTGCAACAACGCAAAGAGATCCTCTGCTGTGCAATGACACAAGGCAAAGATATAGTCTGCGGTGCAATGATGCAAGGAGATCCTCTGCGGTGCAACGACACGAGGCGAACAGATCCTCTGCGGTGCAATGACACAAGGAGAACATCTGCAGTGCAACGACACAAGGCAAACAGATCCTCTGCGGTGCAATAACGCGAGGCAAAGAGATCCTCTGCAGTGCAACGACGCGAGGGAAAGAGATCCTCTGCGGTGCAACGACGCAAAGAGATCCTCTGCGGTGCAACGACGCGAGGCAAAGAGATCCTCTGCGGTGCAACGACGCAAAGATATCCTTTGCAGTGCAACAACGCAAACAGATCCTCTGCGGTGCAAGGACACAAGGCAAAGATATCCTCTGCGGAGCAACGACGCAAAGAGATCCTCTGTGCTGCAACGACACGAGGCAAACAGATCCTCTGCGGTGCAACGACACAAACAGATTCTCTGCGATGCAAGGATGTGATACAAACAAATCCTCTGAAAGGCAAATACGCGACACAAACAGATGCTCTGCGGAGGAACGACGTGAGGCAAACAGATCCTCTGCGGTGCAATGACGCGAGGCAAAGAGATCCTCTGGGTGCAACAACGCAAAGAGATCCTCTGCGGTGCAACAACGCAAAAAGATCCTCTGCGGTGCAATGACGCAAGGCAAAGATATCCTCTGTGATGCAATGATGCAAGGAGATCCTCTTCGGTGCAACGACACAAACAGATTCTCTGCGATGCAAGGATGTGATACAAACAAATCCTCTGAAAGGCAAATACGCGACACAAACAGATGCTCTGCGGAGGAACGACGCGAGGCAAAGAGATCCTCTGCAGTGCGACTATGCAAAGAGTTCCTCTGCGGTGCAACGAAGCAAGGAGATCCTGTGCAGTGCAACGATGCGAGGCAAAGATATCCTCTGCGGTGCGACTATGCAAAGAGATCCTCTGCGGTGCAACGGCACAAGGCAAAGAGATCCTCTGCGGTGCAACGACGCAAAGAGATCCTCTGCGCTGCAATGACGCGAGGCAAAGACATCCTCTGTGGTGCAACGACATGACGCAAGGTGATCCTCTGCGGTGCAACAACGCAAACAGATCCTCTGCGGTGTAAGGATGCGATGCAAAGACATCCTCTGCGGTGCAACTACGCAAAGAGATCCTCTGCGTTGCAAAGACGCGAGGCAATCAGATCCTCTGCGGTGCAACGACGCAAAGAGATCCTCTGCGGTGCAACGACACGAGGCAAGACATCCTTTGCAGTGCAACAACGCAAACAAATCCTCTGCGGTGCAAGGACACAAGGCAAAGAGATCCTCTGCGGTGCAACGACATGACGCAAGGTGATCCTCTGCGGTGCAACAACGCAAACAGATGCTCTGCAGTGTAAGGATGCGATGCAAAGACATCCTCTGCGGTGCAACTACGCAAAGAGATCCTCTGCGTTGCAAAGACGCGAGGCAATCAGATCCTCTGCGGTGCAACGACGCAAAGAGATCCTCTGCAGTGTAACGACACGAGGCAAATAGATCCTCTGCGGTGAAACGACGCGAGGCAAGACATCCTTTGCAGTTCAACAACGCAAACAAATCCTCTGCGGTGCAAGGATGCAAGGCAAAGATATCCTCTGCGGTGCAACTACGCAAAGAGATCCTCTGCGTTGCAAAGACGCGAGGCAATCAGATCCTCTGCGGTGCAACGACGCAAAGAGATCCTCTGCAGTGCAACGACACGAGGCAAAGAGATCCTCTGCGGTGAAACGACGCGAGGCAAGACATCCTTTGCAGTGCAACAACGCAAACAAATCCTCTGCGGTGCAAGGACACAAGGCAAAGATATCCTCTGCGGTGCAATGACACAAACATAGTCTCTGCGATGCAATGCAAAGAAATCCTCTGAAAGGCAAATACGCGACACAAACAGAAGCTCTGCGGATGAACGACGTGAGACAAACAGATCCTCTGAGGTGAAATGATGCAAGGCAAACAGATCCTCTGCGGTGTCACGACGCAAGGATATCCTCTGTGGCGCAACGACACAAGGAGATCCTCTGCGGTGCAACGATGCAAACAGATCCTCTGCGGTGCAACGATGCAAGCAAAGAGATCCTCTGCAGTGCAACGATGCAAGGAGATCCTGTGTGGTGCAACACCGCAAGGTAAACAAATCCTCTGCGGTGAAACGATGCGAGGCAAAGAGATCCTCTGCGGTGAACCTACGCGACGCAAACAAATCCTCTGCGAATAAATGACGCGAGGCAAACAGATCCTCTGCGGTGCAACGACGCAAAGAGATCCTCTGCGGTGCAACGACGCAAGGCAAAGAGATCCTCTGCGGTGCAATGACGCGAGGCAAGACATCCTCTGCAATGCAACGACGCAAAGAGATCCTCTGCGGTGCAACAACGCAAGGCAAGCAGATCCTCTGCGGTGCAACAACGCAAACAGATCCTCTGCGGTGCAAGGACACAAGGCAAAGATATTCTCTGCGGTGCAACGATGCAAAGAGATCCTCTGCGGTGCAACGACACGAGGCAAACAGATCCTCTGCGGTGCAACGACGCGAGGCAAAGAAATCCTCTGCGGTGCAACGACGCAAAGAGATCCTCTGCGGTGCAACAACACAAAAAGATCCTCTGCGGTGCAATGACACAAGGCAAAGATATCCTCTGTGATGCAATGATGCAAGGAGATCCTCTGCGGTGCAACGACACAAACAGATTCTCTGCGATGCAAGGATGTGATACAAACAAATCCTCTGAAAGGCAAATACGCGACACAAACAGATGCTCTGCGGAGGAACGACGTGAGGCAAACAGATCCTCTGCGGTGCAACGACGCGAGGCAAAGAGATCCTCAGCGGTGCAACGAAGCAAGGAGTTCCTGTGCAGTGCAACGATGCGAGGCAAAGATATCCTCTGCAGTGCAACGATGCAAGGATATCCTCTGCGGTGCAACGACGCGAGGCAAAGAGTTCCTCTGCGGTGCAGCTACGACGCAAAGAGATCCTCTGCGGTGCAACAACGCAAAGAGATCCTCTGCTGTGCAATGACACAAGGCAAAGATATCCTCTGCGGTGCAATGATGCAAGGAGATCCTCTGCGGTGCAACGACACGAGGCAAACAGATCCTCTGCGGTGCAATGACACAAGGAGATCCTCTGCGGTGCAACGACACGAGGCAAACAGATCCTCTGCAGTGCAATCACGCGAGGCAAAGAGATCCTCTGGGTGCAACAACCCAAACAGATCCTCTGTGGTGCAATGACGCAAGCCAAAGATATCCTCTGTGATGCAATGATGCAAGTAGATCCTCTGCGATGCAACGACACAAACAGATTCTCTGCGATGCAAGGATGTGATACAAACAAATCCTCTGAAAGGCAAATACGCAACAGAAACAGAAGCTCTGCGGATGAACGACGTGAGACAAACAGATCCTCTGAGGTGAAATGATGCAAGGCAAACAGATCCTCTGCGGTGTCACGACGCAAGGATATCCTCTGTGGCGCAACGACACAAGGAGATCCTCTGCGGTGCAACGATGCAAACAGATCCTCTGCGGTGCAACGATGCAAGCAAAGACATCCTCTGCTGTGCAACGACGCGAGGCAAAGAGATCCTCTGCAGTGCAACGATGCAAGGAGATCCTGTGCGGTGCAACACCGCAAGGTAAACAAATCCTCTGCGGTGAAACGATGCAAGGCAAAGAGATCCTCTGCGGTGCAACAACGCAAACAGATCCTCTGCGTTGCAAGGATGCAATGCAAAGAGATCCTCTGCGGTGAACCTACGCGACGCAAACAAATCCTCTGCGAATAAATGACGCGAGGCAAACAGGTCCTCTGCGGTGCAACGACGCAAAGAGATCCTCTGCGGTGCAATGACGTGAGGCAAAGAGATCCTCTGCAGTGCAACGACGCAAAGAGATCCTCTGCGCTGCAATGACGCGAGGCAAAGAGATCCTCTGCGGTGCAACGACATGACGCAAGGTGATCCTCTGCGGTGCAACAACGCAAACAGATGCTCTGCAGTGTAAGGATGCGATGCAAAGACATCCTCTGCGGTGCAACTACGCAAAGAGATCCTCTGCGTTGCAAAGACGCGAGGCAATCAGATCCTCTGCGGTGCAACGACGCAAAGAGATCCTCTGCAGTGCAACGACACGAGGCAAAGAGATCCTCTGCGGTGAAACGACGCGAGGCAAGACATCCTTTGCAGTGCAACAACGCAAACAAATCCTCTGCGGTGCAAGGACACAAGGCAAAGATATCCTCTGCGGTGCAATGACACAAACATAGTCTCTGCGATGCAATGCAAAGAAATCCTCTGAAAGGCAAATACGCGACACAAACAGAAGCTCTGCGGATGAACGACGTGAGACAAACAGATCCTCTGAGGTGAAATGATACAAGGCAAACAGATCCTCTGCGGTGTCACGACGCAAGGATATCCTCTGTGGCGCAACGACACAAGGAGATCCTCTGCGGTGCAACGATGCAAACAGATCCTCTGCGGTGCAACGATGCAAGCAAAGAGATCCTCTGCAGTGCAACGATGCAAGGAGATCCTGTGCAGTGCAACGATGCGAGGCAAAGATATCCTCTGCAGTGCAACGATGCAAGGATATCCTCTGCGGTTCAACGACGCGAGGCAAAGAGTTCCTCTGCGGTGCAACTACTCAAAGAGATCCTCTGCGGTGCAACAACGCAAAGAGATCCTCTGCTGTGCAATGACACAAGGCAAAGATATAGTCTGCGGTGCAATGATGCAAGGAGATCCTCTGCGGTGCAACGACACGAGGCGAACAGATCCTCTGCGGTGCAATGACACAAGGAGAACATCTGCAGTGCAACGACACAAGGCAAACAGATCCTCTGCGGTGCAATAACGCGAGGCAAAGAGATCCTCTGCAGTGCAACGACGCGAGGGAAAGAGATCCTCTGCGGTGCAACGACGCAAAGAGATCCTCTGCGGTGCAACGACGCGAGGCAAAGAGATCCTCTGCGGTGCAACGACGCAAAGATATCCTTTGCAGTGCAACAACGCAAACAGATCCTCTGCGGTGCAAGGACACAAGGCAAAGATATCCTCTGCGGAGCAACGACGCAAAGAGATCCTCTGTGCTGCAACGACACGAGGCAAACAGATCCTCTGCGGTGCAACGACACAAACAGATTCTCTGCGATGCAAGGATGTGATACAAACAAATCCTCTGAAAGGCAAATACGCGACACAAACAGATGCTCTGCGGAGGAACGACGTGAGGCAAACAGATCCTCTGCGGTGCAATGACGCGAGGCAAAGAGATCCTCTGGGTGCAACAACGCAAAGAGATCCTCTGCGGTGCAACAACGCAAAAAGATCCTCTGCGGTGCAATGACGCAAAGAGATCCTCTGAGGTGCAACGACGCGAGGGAAAGAGATCCTCTGCGATGCAAAGACGCGAGTCAAACAGATCCTCTGTGGTGCAACGACGCAAAGAGATCCTCTGCGGTGCAACGACGCGAGGCAAAGAGATCCTCTGCGGTTCAACGAAGCAAGGAGTTCCTGTGCAGTGCAACGATGCGAGGCAAAGATATCCTCTGCAGTGCAACGATGCAAGGATATCCTCTGCGGTGCAACGACACGAGGCAAAGAGTTCCTCTGCGGTGCAGCTACGACGCAAAGAGATCCTCTGCGGTGCAACAACGCAAAGAGATCCTCTGCTGTGCAATGACACAAGGCAAAGATATCCTCTGCGGTGCAATGATGCAAGGAGATCCTCTGCGGTGCAACGATGCAAACAGATCCTCTGCGGTGCAACGATGCGAGGCAAAGAGATCCTCTGCTGTGCAACGACGCGAGGCAAAGAGATCCTCTGCAGTGCAACGATGCAAGGAGATCCTGTGCGGTGCAACACCGCGAGGTAAACAAATCCTCTGCTGTGCAATGACACAAGGCAAAGACATCCTCTGCGGTGCAACTACGCAAAGAGATCCTCTGCGTTGCAAAGACGCGAGGCAATCAGATCCTCTGCGGTGCAACGACGCAAAGAGATCCTCTGCAGTGCAACGACACGAGGCAAACAGATCCTCTGCAGTGCAATCACGCGAGGCAAAGAGATCCTCTGGGTGCAACAACCCAAACAGATCCTCTGCGGTGCAATGACGCAAGGCAAAGATATCCTCTGTGATGCAATGATGCAAGTAGATCCTCTGCGATGCAACGACACAAACAGATTCTCTGCGATGCAAGGATGTGATACAAACAAATCCTCTGAAAGGCAAATACGCGACAGAAACAGAAGCTCTGCGGATGAACGACGTGAGACAAACAGATCCTCTGAGGTGAAATGATGCAAGGCAAACAGATCCTCTGCGGTGTCACGACGCAAGGATATCCTCTGTGGCGCAACGACACAAGGAGATCCTCTGCGGTGCAACGATGCAAGCAAAGAGATCCTCTGCAGTGCAACGATGCAAGGAGATCCTGTGTGGTGCAACACCGCAAGGTAAACAAATCCTCTGCGGTGAAACGATGCGAGGCAAAGAGATCCTCTGCGGTGAACCTACGCGACGCAAACAAATCCTCTGCGAATAAATGACGCGAGGCAAACAGATCCTCTGCGGTGCAACGACGCAAAGAGATCCTCTGCGGTGCAACGACGCAAGGCAAAGAGATCCTCTGCGGTGCAATGACGCGAGGCAAGACATCCTCTGCAATGCAACGACGCAAAGAGATCCTCTGCGGTGCAACAACGCAAGGCAAGCAGATCCTCTGCGGTGCAACAACGCAAACAGATCCTCTGCGGTGCAAGGACACAAGGCAAAGATATTCTCTGCGGTGCAACGATGCAAAGAGATCCTCTGCGGTGCAACGACACGAGGCAAACAGATCCTCTGCGGTGCAACGACGCGAGGCAAAGAAATCCTCTGCGGTGCAACGACGCAAAGAGATCCTCTGCGGTGCAACAACACAAAAAGATCCTCTGCGGTGCAATGACACAAGGCAAAGATATCCTCTGTGATGCAATGATGCAAGGAGATCCTCTGCGGTGCAACGACACAAACAGATTCTCTGCGATGCAAGGATGTGATACAAACAAATCCTCTGAAAGGCAAATACGCGACACAAACAGATGCTCTGCGGAGGAACGACGTGAGGCAAACAGATCCTCTGCGGTGCAACGACGCGAGGCAAAGAGATCCTCAGCGGTGCAACGAAGCAAGGAGTTCCTGTGCAGTGCAACGATGCGAGGCAAAGATATCCTCTGCAGTGCAACGATGCAAGGATATCCTCTGCGGTGCAACGACGCGAGGCAAAGAGTTCCTCTGCGGTGCAGCTACGACGCAAAGAGATCCTCTGCGGTGCAACAACGCAAAGAGATCCTCTGCTGTGCAATGACACAAGGCAAAGATATCCTCTGCGGTGCAATGATGCAAGGAGATCCTCTGCGGTGCAACGACACGAGGCAAACAGATCCTCTGCGGTGCAATGACACAAGGAGATCCTCTGCGGTGCAACGACACGAGGCAAACAGATCCTCTGCAGTGCAATCACGCGAGGCAAAGAGATCCTCTGGGTGCAACAACCCAAACAGATCCTCTGTGGTGCAATGACGCAAGCCAAAGATATCCTCTGTGATGCAATGATGCAAGTAGATCCTCTGCGATGCAACGACACAAACAGATTCTCTGCGATGCAAGGATGTGATACAAACAAATCCTCTGAAAGGCAAATACGCAACAGAAACAGAAGCTCTGCGGATGAACGACGTGAGACAAACAGATCCTCTGAGGTGAAATGATGCAAGGCAAACAGATCCTCTGCGGTGTCACGACGCAAGGATATCCTCTGTGGCGCAACGACACAAGGAGATCCTCTGCGGTGCAACGATGCAAACAGATCCTCTGCGGTGCAACGATGCAAGCAAAGACATCCTCTGCTGTGCAACGACGCGAGGCAAAGAGATCCTCTGCAGTGCAACGATGCAAGGAGATCCTGTGCGGTGCAACACCGCAAGGTAAACAAATCCTCTGCGGTGAAACGATGCAAGGCAAAGAGATCCTCTGCGGTGCAACAACGCAAACAGATCCTCTGCGTTGCAAGGATGCAATGCAAAGAGATCCTCTGCGGTGAACCTACGCGACGCAAACAAATCCTCTGCGAATAAATGACGCGAGGCAAACAGGTCCTCTGCGGTGCAACGACGCAAAGAGATCCTCTGCGGTGCAATGACGTGAGGCAAAGAGATCCTCTGCAGTGCAACGACGCAAAGAGATCCTCTGCGCTGCAATGACGCGAGGCAAAGAGATCCTCTGCGGTGCAACGACATGACGCAAGGTGATCCTCTGCGGTGCAACAACGCAAACAGATGCTCTGCAGTGTAAGGATGCGATGCAAAGACATCCTCTGCGGTGCAACTACGCAAAGAGATCCTCTGCGTTGCAAAGACGCGAGGCAATCAGATCCTCTGCGGTGCAACGACGCAAAGAGATCCTCTGCAGTGCAACGACACGAGGCAAAGAGATCCTCTGCGGTGAAACGACGCGAGGCAAGACATCCTTTGCAGTGCAACAACGCAAACAAATCCTCTGCGGTGCAAGGACACAAGGCAAAGATATCCTCTGCGGTGCAATGACACAAACATAGTCTCTGCGATGCAATGCAAAGAAATCCTCTGAAAGGCAAATACGCGACACAAACAGAAGCTCTGCGGATGAACGACGTGAGACAAACAGATCCTCTGAGGTGAAATGATACAAGGCAAACAGATCCTCTGCGGTGTCACGACGCAAGGATATCCTCTGTGGCGCAACGACACAAGGAGATCCTCTGCGGTGCAACGATGCAAACAGATCCTCTGCGGTGCAACGATGCAAGCAAAGAGATCCTCTGCAGTGCAACGATGCAAGGAGATCCTGTGCAGTGCAACGATGCGAGGCAAAGATATCCTCTGCAGTGCAACGATGCAAGGATATCCTCTGCGGTGCAACGACGCGAGGCAAAGAGTTCCTCTGCGGTGCAACTACTCAAAGAGATCCTCTGCGGTGCAACAACGCAAAGAGATCCTCTGCTGTGCAATGACACAAGGCAAAGATATAGTCTGCGGTGCAATGATGCAAGGAGATCCTCTGCGGTGCAACGACACGAGGCGAACAGATCCTCTGCGGTGCAATGACACAAGGAGAACATCTGCAGTGCAACGACACAAGGCAAACAGATCCTCTGCGGTGCAATAACGCGAGGCAAAGAGATCCTCTGCAGTGCAACGACGCGAGGGAAAGAGATCCTCTGCGGTGCAACGACGCAAAGAGATCCTCTGCGGTGCAACGACGCGAGGCAAAGAGATCCTCTGCGGTGCAACGACGCAAAGATATCCTTTGCAGTGCAACAACGCAAACAGATCCTCTGCGGTGCAAGGACACAAGGCAAAGATATCCTCTGCGGAGCAACGACGCAAAGAGATCCTCTGTGCTGCAACGACACGAGGCAAACAGATCCTCTGCGGTGCAACGACACAAACAGATTCTCTGCGATGCAAGGATGTGATACAAACAAATCCTCTGAAAGGCAAATACGCGACACAAACAGATGCTCTGCGGAGGAACGACGTGAGGCAAACAGATCCTCTGCGGTGCAATGACGCGAGGCAAAGAGATCCTCTGGGTGCAACAACGCAAAGAGATCCTCTGCGGTGCAACAACGCAAAAAGATCCTCTGCGGTGCAATGACGCAAAGAGATCCTCTGAGGTGCAACGACGCGAGGGAAAGAGATCCTCTGCGATGCAAAGACGCGAGTCAAACAGATCCTCTGTGGTGCAACGACGCAAAGAGATCCTCTGCGGTGCAACGACGCGAGGCAAAGAGATCCTCTGCGGTTCAACGAAGCAAGGAGTTCCTGTGCAGTGCAACGATGCGAGGCAAAGATATCCTCTGCAGTGCAACGATGCAAGGATATCCTCTGCGGTGCAACGACACGAGGCAAAGAGTTCCTCTGCGGTGCAGCTACGACGCAAAGAGATCCTCTGCGGTGCAACAACGCAAAGAGATCCTCTGCTGTGCAATGACACAAGGCAAAGATATCCTCTGCGGTGCAATGATGCAAGGAGATCCTCTGCGGTGCAACGATGCAAACAGATCCTCTGCGGTGCAACGATGCGAGGCAAAGAGATCCTCTGCTGTGCAACGACGCGAGGCAAAGAGATCCTCTGCAGTGCAACGATGCAAGGAGATCCTGTGCGGTGCAACACCGCGAGGTAAACAAATCCTCTGCTGTGCAATGACACAAGGCAAAGACATCCTCTGCGGTGCAACTACGCAAAGAGATCCTCTGCGTTGCAAAGACGCGAGGCAATCAGATCCTCTGCGGTGCAACGACGCAAAGAGATCCTCTGCAGTGCAACGACACGAGGCAAACAGATCCTCTGCAGTGCAATCACGCGAGGCAAAGAGATCCTCTGGGTGCAACAACCCAAACAGATCCTCTGCGGTGCAATGACGCAAGGCAAAGATATCCTCTGTGATGCAATGATGCAAGTAGATCCTCTGCGATGCAACGACACAAACAGATTCTCTGCGATGCAAGGATGTGATACAAACAAATCCTCTGAAAGGCAAATACGCGACAGAAACAGAAGCTCTGCGGATGAACGACGTGAGACAAACAGATCCTCTGAGGTGAAATGATGCAAGGCAAACAGATCCTCTGCGGTGTCACGACGCAAGGATATCCTCTGTGGCGCAACGACACAAGGAGATCCTCTGCGGTGCAACGATGCAAACAGATCCTCTGCGGTGCAACGATGCAAGCAAAGAGATCCTCTGCTGTGCAACGACGCGAGGCAAAGAGATCCTCTGCAGTGCAACGATGCAAGGAGATCCTGTGCGGTGCAACACCGCGAGGTAAACAAATCCTCTGCTGTGAAACGATGCAAGGCAAAGAGATCCTCTGCGGTGCAACAACGCAAACAGATCCTCTGCGGTGCAAGGATGCAATGCAAAGAGATCCTCTGCGGTGAACCTACGCGATGCAAACAAATCCTCTGCGAATAAATGACGTGACGCAAACAGATCCTCTGAGGTGTAAGGATGCGATGCAAAGACATCCTCTGGGGTGCAACTACGCAAAGGCATCCTCTGCGTTGCAAAGACGCGAGGCAAACAGATCCTCTGCGGTGCAACGACGCAAAGAGATCCTCTGCGGTGCAACAACGCGAGGAAAGCAGATCCTCTGCGGTGCAACAACGCAAACAGATCCTCTGCGGTGCAAGGACACAAGGCAAAGATATTCTCTGCGGTGCAACGATGCAAAGAGATCCTCTGCGGTGCAACGACACGAGGCAAACAGATCCTCTGCGGTGCAACGACGCAAAGAGATCCTCTGCGGTGCAACGATGCGAGGCAAAGAAATCCTCTGCGGTGCAACGACGCAAAGAGATCCTCTGCGGTGCAACAACGCAAAAAGATCCTCTGCGGTGCAATGACGCAAGGCAAAGATATCCTCTGTGATGCAATGATGGAAGGAGATCCTCTGCGGTGCAACGACACAAACAGATTCTCTGCAATGCAAGGATGTGATACAAACAAATCCTCTGAAAGGCAAATACGCGAGTCAAACAGATCCTCTGCGGTGCAACGACGCGAGGCAAAGAGATCCTCTGCGGTGCGACTATGCAAAGAGTTCCTCTGCGGTGCAACGAAGCAAGGAGATCCTGTGCAGTGCAACGATGCGAGGCAAAGATATCCTCTGCAGTGCAACGATGCAAGGATATCCTCTGCGGTGCAACGACGCGAGGCAAAGAGTTCCTCTGCGGTGCAACTACTCAAAGAGATCCTCTGCGGTGCAACAACGCAAAGAGATCCTCTGCTGTGCAATGACACAAGGCAAAGATATAGTCTGCGGTGCAATGATGCAAGGAGATCCTCTGCGGTGCAACGACACGAGGCGAACAGATCCTCTGCGGTGCAATGACACAAGGAGAACATCTGCAGTGCAACGACACAAGGCAAACAGATCCTCTGCGGTGCAATAACGCGAGGCAAAGAGATCCTCTGCAGTGCAACGACGCGAGGGAAAGAGATCCTCTGCGGTGCAACGACGCAAAGAGATCCTCTGCGGTGCAACGACGCGAGGCAAAGAGATCCTCTGCGGTGCAACGACGCAAAGATATCCTTTGCAGTGCAACAACGCAAACAGATCCTCTGCGGTGCAAGGACACAAGGCAAAGATATCCTCTGCGGAGCAACGACGCAAAGAGATCCTCTGTGCTGCAACGACACGAGGCAAACAGATCCTCTGCGGTGCAACGACACAAACAGATTCTCTGCGATGCAAGGATGTGATACAAACAAATCCTCTGAAAGGCAAATACGCGACACAAACAGATGCTCTGCGGAGGAACGACGTGAGGCAAACAGATCCTCTGCGGTGCAATGACGCGAGGCAAAGAGATCCTCTGGGTGCAACAACGCAAAGAGATCCTCTGCGGTGCAACAACGCAAAAAGATCCTCTGCGGTGCAATGACGCAAGGCAAAGATATCCTCTGTGATGCAATGATGCAAGGAGATCCTCTTCGGTGCAACGACACAAACAGATTCTCTGCGATGCAAGGATGTGATACAAACAAATCCTCTGAAAGGCAAATACGCGACACAAACAGATGCTCTGCGGAGGAACGACGCGAGGCAAAGAGATCCTCTGCAGTGCGACTATGCAAAGAGTTCCTCTGCGGTGCAACGAAGCAAGGAGATCCTGTGCAGTGCAACGATGCGAGGCAAAGATATCCTCTGCGGTGCGACTATGCAAAGAGATCCTCTGCGATGCAACGGCACAAGGCAAAGAGATCCTCTGCGGTGCAACGACGCAAAGAGATCCTCTGCGCTGCAATGACGCGAGGCAAAGACATCCTCTGTGGTGCAACGACATGACGCAAGGTGATCCTCTGCGGTGCAACAACGCAAACAGATCCTCTGCGGTGTAAGGATGCGATGCAAAGACATCCTCTGCGGTGCAACTACGCAAAGAGATCCTCTGCGTTGCAAAGACGCGAGGCAATCAGATCCTCTGCGGTGCAACGACGCAAAGAGATCCTCTGCGGTGCAACGACACGAGGCAAGACATCCTTTGCAGTGCAACAACGCAAACAAATCCTCTGCGGTGAAAGGACACAAGGCAAAGAGATCCTCTGCGGTGCAACGACATGACGCAAGGTGATCCTCTGCGGTGCAACAACGCAAACAGATGCTCTGCAGTGTAAGGATGCGATGCAAAGACATCCTCTGCGGTGCAACTACGCAAAGAGATCCTCTGCGTTGCAAAGACGCGAGGCAATCAGATCCTCTGCGGTGCAACGACGCAAAGAGATCCTCTGCAGTGTAACGACACGAGGCAAATAGATCCTCTGCGGTGAAACGACGCGAGGCAAGACATCCTTTGCAGTTCAACAACGCAAACAAATCCTCTGCGGTGCAAGGATGCAAGGCAAAGATATCCTCTGCGGTGCAACTACGCAAAGAGATCCTCTGCGTTGCAAAGACGCGAGGCAATCAGATCCTCTGCGGTGCAACGACGCAAAGAGATCCTCTGCAGTGCAACGACACGAGGCAAAGAGATCCTCTGCGGTGAAACGACGCGAGGCAAGACATCCTTTGCAGTGCAACAACGCAAACAAATCCTCTGCGGTGCAAGGACACAAGGCAAAGATATCCTCTGCGGTGCAATGACACAAACATAGTCTCTGCGATGCAATGCAAAGAAATCCTCTGAAAGGCAAATACGCGACACAAACAGAAGCTCTGCGGATGAACGACGTGAGACAAACAGATCCTCTGAGGTGAAATGATGCAAGGCAAACAGATCCTCTGCGGTGTCACGACGCAAGGATATCCTCTGTGGCGCAACGACACAAGGAGATCCTCTGCGGTGCAACGATGCAAACAGATCCTCTGCGGTGCAACGATGCAAGCAAAGAGATCCTCTGCAGTGCAACGATGCAAGGAGATACTGTGTGGTGCAACACCGCGAGGTAAACAAATCCTCTGCGGTGAAACGATGCGAGGCAAAGAGATCCTCTGCGGTGAACCTACGCGACGCAAACAAATCCTCTGCGAATAAATGACGCGAGGCAAACAGATCCTCTGCGGTGCAACGACGCAAAGAGATCCTCTGCGGTGCAACGACGCAAGGCAAAGAGATCCTCTGCGGTGCAATGACGCGAGGCAAGACATCCTCTGCAATGCAACGACGCAAAGAGATCCTCTGCGGTGCAACAACGCAAGGCAAGCAGATCCTCTGCGGTGCAACAACACAAAAAGATCCTCTGCGGTGCAATGACACAAGGCAAAGATATCCTCTGTGATGCAATGATGCAAGGAGATCCTCTGCGGTGCAACGACACAAACAGATTCTCTGCGATGCAAGGATGTGATACAAACAAATCCTCTGAAAGGCAAATACGCGACACAAACAGATGCTCTGCGGAGGAACGACGTGAGGCAAACAGATCCTCTGCGGTGCAACGACGCGAGGCAAAGAGATCCTCTGCGGTGCGACTATGCAAAGAGTTCCTCTGCGGTGCAACGAAGCAAGGAGATCCTGTGCAGTGCAACGATGCGAGGCAAAGATATCCTCTACGGTGCAATGATGCAAGGAGATCCTCTGCGGTGCAACGACACGAGGCAAACAGATCCTCTGCGGTGCAATGACACGAGGCAAAGAGATCCTCTGGGTGCAACAACTCAAACAGATCCTCTGCGGTGCAATGACGCGAGGCAAAGACATCCTCTGTGGTGCAACGCCATGACGCAAGGTGATCCTCTGCGGTGCCACAACGCAAACAGATCCTCTGCGGTGTAACGATGCGATGCAAAGACATCCTCTGTGGTGCAACTACGCAAAGAGATTCTCTGCGTTGCAAAGACGAGAGGCAATCAGATCCTCTGCGGTGCAACGACGCAAAGAGATCCTCTGCGGTGCAACGACACGAGGCAAGACATCCTTTGCAGTGCAACAACGCAAACAAATCCTCTGCGGTGCAAGGACACAAGGCAAAGATATCCTCTGCGGTGCAATGACACAAACATAGTCTCTGCGATGCAATGCAAAGAAATCCTCTGAAAGGCAAATACGCGACACAAACAGAAGCTCTGCGGATGAACGACGTGAGACAAACAGATCCTCTGAGGTGAAATGATGCAAGGCAAACAGATCCTCTGCGGTGTCACGACGCAAGGATATCCTCTGTGGCGCAACGACACAAGGAGATCCTCTGCGGTGCAACGATGCAAACAGATCCTCTGCGGTGCAACGATGCAAGCAAAGAGATCCTCTGCAGTGCAACGATGCAAGGAGATACTGTGTGGTGCAACACCGCGAGGTAAACAAATCCTCTGCGGTGAAACGATGCGAGGCAAAGAGATCCTCTGCGGTGAACCTACGCGACGCAAACAAATCCTCTGCGAATAAATGACGCGAGGCAAACAGATCCTCTGCGGTGCAACGACGCAAAGAGATCCTCTGCGGTGCAACGACGCAAGGCAAAGAGATCCTCTGCGGTGCAATGACGCGAGGCAAGACATCCTCTGCAATGCAACGACGCAAAGAGATCCTCTGCGGTGCAACAACGCAAGGCAAGCAGATCCTCTGCGGTGCAACAACACAAAAAGATCCTCTGCGGTGCAATGACACAAGGCAAAGATATCCTCTGTGATGCAATGATGCAAGGAGATCCTCTGCGGTGCAACGACACAAACAGATTCTCTGCGATGCAAGGATGTGATACAAACAAATCCTCTGAAAGGCAAATACGCGACACAAACAGATGCTCTGCGGAGGAACGACGTGAGGCAAACAGATCCTCTGCGGTGCAACGACGCGAGGCAAAGAGATCCTCTGCGGTGCGACTATGCAAAGAGTTCCTCTGCGGTGCAACGAAGCAAGGAGATCCTGTGCAGTGCAACGATGCGAGGCAAAGATATCCTCTACGGTGCAATGATGCAAGGAGATCCTCTGCGGTGCAACGACACGAGGCAAACAGATCCTCTGCGGTGCAATGACACGAGGCAAAGAGATCCTCTGGGTGCAACAACTCAAACAGATCCTCTGCGGTGCAATGACGCGAGGCAAAGACATCCTCTGTGGTGCAACGCCATGACGCAAGGTGATCCTCTGCGGTGCCACAACGCAAACAGATCCTCTGCGGTGTAACGATGCGATGCAAAGACATCCTCTGTGGTGCAACTACGCAAAGAGATTCTCTGCGTTGCAAAGACGAGAGGCAATCAGATCCTCTGCGGTGCAACGACGCAAAGAGATCCTCTGCGGTGCAACGACACGAGGCAAGACATCCTTTGCAGTGCAACAACGCAAACAAATCCTCTGCGGTGCAAGGACACAAGGCAAAGATATCCTCTGCGGTGCAATGACACAAACATAGTCTCTGCGATGCAATGCAAAGAAATCCTCTGAAAGGCAAATACGCGACACAAACAGAAGCTCTGCGGATGAACGACGTGAGACAAACAGATCCTCTGAGGTGAAATGATGCAAGGCAAACAGATCCTCTGCGGTGTCACGACACAAGGATATCCTCTGTGGCGCAACGACACAAGGAGATCCTCTGCGGTGCAACGATGCAAACAGATCCTCTGCGGTGCAACGATGCAAGCAAAGAGATCCTCTGCTGTGCAACGACGTGAGGCAAAGAGATCCTCTGCAGTGCAACGATGCAAGGAGATCCTGTGCGGTGCAACACCGCAAGGTAAACAAATTCTCTGCGGTGAAACGATGCAAGGCAAAGAGATCCTCTGCGGTGCAACAACGCAAACAGATCCTCTGCGTTGCAAGGATGCAATGCAAAGAGATCCTCTGCGGTGAACCTATGCGACGCAAACAAATCATCTGCGAATAAATGACGCGAGGCAAACAGATCCTCTGCGGTGTAAGGATGCGATGCAAAGACATCCTCTGCGCTACAACTACACAAAGACATCCTCTGCGTTGCAAAGGCGCGAGGCAAACAGATCCTCTGCTGTGCAACGACGCGAGTGAAAGAGATCCTCTGCGGTGCAACGACGCAACGAGATCCTCTGCGGTGCAATGATGCGAGGCAAAGAGATCCTCTGCGGTGCAACGATGCAAACAGATCCTCTGCGGTGCAACGATGCAAGCAAAGAGATCCTCTGCAGTGCAACGATGCAAGGAGATCCTGTGTGGTGCAACACCGCGAGGTAAACAAATCCTCTGCGGTGAAACGATGCGAGGCAAAGAGATCCTCTGCGGTGAACCTACGCGACGCAAACAAATCCTCTGCGAATAAATGACGCGAGGCAAACAGATCCTCTGCGGTGCAACGACGCAAAGAGATCCTCTGCGGTGCAACGACGCGAGGCAAAGAGATCCTCTGCGGTGCAACGACGCAAAGAGATCCTCTGCGGTGCAACGATGCGAGGCAAAGAGATCCTCTGCGGTGCAACGACGCAAAGAGATCCTCTGCGGTGCAATGACGCGAGGCAAGACATCCTCTGCAATGCAACGACGCAAAGAGATCCTCTGCGGTGCAACAACGCAAGACAAACAGATCCTCTGCGGTGCAACAGCGCAAACAGATCCTCTGCGGTGCAAGGACACAAGGCAAAGATATTCTCTGCGGTGCAACGGTGCAAAGAGATCCTCTGCGGTGCAACGACACGAGGCAAACAGATCCTCTGCGGTGCAACGACGCAAAGAGATCCTCTGCGGTGCAACGACGCAAGGCAAAGAAATCCTCTGCGGTGCAACGACGCAAAGAGATCCTCTGCGGTGCAATGACGTGAGGCAAAGAGATCCTCTGCAGTGCAACGATGCAAAGAGATCCTCTGCGCTGCAATGACGCGAGGCAAAGAGATCCTCTGCGGTGCAACGACATGACGCAAGGTGATCCTCTGCGGTGCAACAACGCAAACAGATGCTCTGCAGTGTAAGGATGCGATGCAAAGACATCCTCTGCGGTGCAACTACGCAAAGAGATCCTCTGCGTTGCAAAGACGCGAGGCAATCAGATCCTCTGCGGTGCAACGACGCAAAGAGATCCTCTGCAGTGCAACGACACGAGGCAAAGAGATCCTCTGCGGTGAAACGACGCGAGGCAAGACATCCTTTGCAGTGCAACAACGCAAACAAATCCTCTGCGGTGCAAGGACACAAGGCAAAGATATCCTCTGCGGTGCAATGACACAAACATAGTCTCTGCGATGCAATGCAAAGAAATCCTCTGAAAGGCAAATACGCGACACAAACAGAAGCTCTGCGGATGAACGACGTGAGACAAACAGATCCTCTGAGGTGAAATGATGCAAGGCAAACAGATCCTCTGCGGTGTCACGACGCAAGGATATCCTCTGTGGCGCAACGACACAAGGAGATCCTCTGCGGTGCAACAATGCAAACAGATCCTCTGCGGTGCAACGATGCAAGCAAAGAGATCCTCTGCAGTGCAACGATGCAAGGAGATCCTGTGCAGTGCAACGATGCGAGGCAAAGATATCCTCTGCAGTGCAACGATGCAAGGATATCCTCTGCGGTGCAACGACGCGAGGCAAAGAGTTCCTCTGCGGTGCAACTACTCAAAGAGATCCTCTGCGGTGCAACAACGCAAAGAGATCCTCTGCTGTGCAATGACACAAGGCAAAGATATAGTCTGCGGTGCAATGATGCAAGGAGATCCTCTGCGGTGCAACGACACGAGGCGAACAGATCCTCTGCGGTGCAATGACACAAGGAGAACATCTGCAGTGCAACGACACAAGGCAAACAGATCCTCTGCGGTGCAATAACGCGAGGCAAAGAGATCCTCTGCAGTGCAACGACGCGAGGGAAAGAGATCCTCTGCGGTGCAACGACGCAAAGAGATCCTCTGCGGTGCAACGACGCGAGGCAAAGAGATCCTCTGCGGTGCAACGACGCAAAGATATCCTTTGCAGTGCAACAACGCAAACAGATCCTCTGCGGTGCAAGGACACAAGGCAAAGATATCCTCTGCGGAGCAACGACGCAAAGAGATCCTCTGTGCTGCAACGACACGAGGCAAACAGATCCTCTGCGGTGCAACGACACAAACAGATTCTCTGCGATGCAAAGATGTGATACAAACAAATCCTCTGAAAGGCAAATACGCGACACAAACAGATGCTCTGCGGAGGAACGACGTGAGGCAAACAGATCCTCTGCGGTGCAATGACGCGAGGCAAAGAGATCCTCTGGGTGCAACAACGCAAAGAGATCCTCTGCGGTGCAACAACGCAAAAAGATCCTCTGCGGTGCAATGACGCAAAGAGATCCTCTGAGGTGCAACGACGCGAGGGAAAGAGATCCTCTGCGATGCAAAGACGCGAGTCAAACAGATCCTCTGTGGTGCAACGACGCAAAGAGATCCTCTGCGGTGCAACGACGCGAGGCAAAGAGATCCTCTGCGGTTCAACGAAGCAAGGAGTTCCTGTGCAGTGCAACGATGCGAGGCAAAGATATCCTCTGCAGTGCAACGATGCAAGGATATCCTCTGCGGTGCAACGACACGAGGCAAAGAGTTCCTCTGCGGTGCAGCTACGACGCAAAGAGATCCTCTGCGGTGCAACAACGCAAAGAGATCCTCTGCTGTGCAATGACACAAGGCAAAGATATCCTCTGCGGTGCAATGATGCAAGGAGATCCTCTGCGGTGCAACGATGCAAACAGATCCTCTGCGGTGCAACGATGCGAGGCAAAGAGATCCTCTGCTGTGCAACGACGCGAGGCAAAGAGATCCTCTGCAGTGCAACGATGCAAGGAGATCCTGTGCGGTGCAACACCGCGAGGTAAACAAATCCTCTGCTGTGCAATGACACAAGGCAAAGACATCCTCTGCGGTGCAACTACGCAAAGAGATCCTCTGCGTTGCAAAGACGCGAGGCAATCAGATCCTCTGCGGTGCAACGACGCAAAGAGATCCTCTGCAGTGCAACGACACGAGGCAAACAGATCCTCTGCAGTGCAATCACGCGAGGCAAAGAGATCCTCTGGGTGCAACAACCCAAACAGATCCTCTGCGGTGCAATGACGCAAGGCAAAGATATCCTCTGTGATGCAATGATGCAAGTAGATCCTCTGCGATGCAACGACACAAACAGATTCTCTGCGATGCAAGGATGTGATACAAACAAATCCTCTGAAAGGCAAATACGCGACAGAAACAGAAGCTCTGCGGATGAACGACGTGAGACAAACAGATCCTCTGAGGTGAAATGATGCAAGGCAAACAGATCCTCTGCGGTGTCACGACGCAAGGATATCCTCTGTGGCGCAACGACACAAGGAGATCCTCTGCGGTGCAACGATGCAAACAGATCCTCTGCGGTGCAACGATGCAAGCAAAGAGATCCTCTGCTGTGCAACGACGCGAGGCAAAGAGATCCTCTGCAGTGCAACGATGCAAGGAGATCCTGTGCGGTGCAACACCGCGAGGTAAACAAATCCTCTGCTGTGAAACGATGCAAGGCAAAGAGATCCTCTGCGGTGCAACAACGCAAACAGATCCTCTGCGGTGCAAGGATGCAATGCAAAGAGATCCTCTGCGGTGAACCTACGCGATGCAAACAAATCCTCTGCGAATAAATGACGTGACGCAAACAGATCCTCTGAGGTGTAAGGATGCGATGCAAAGACATCCTCTGGGGTGCAACTACGCAAAGGCATCCTCTGCGTTGCAAAGACGCGAGGCAAACAGATCCTCTGCGGTGCAACGACGCAAAGAGATCCTCTGCGGTGCAACAACGCGAGGAAAGCAGATCCTCTGCGGTGCAACAACGCAAACAGATCCTCTGCGGTGCAAGGACACAAGGCAAAGATATTCTCTGCGGTGCAACGATGCAAAGAGATCCTCTGCGGTGCAACGACACGAGGCAAACAGATCCTCTGCGGTGCAACGACGCAAAGAGATCCTCTGCGGTGCAACGATGCGAGGCAAAGAAATCCTCTGCGGTGCAACGACGCAAAGAGATCCTCTGCGGTGCAACAACGCAAAAAGATCCTCTGCGGTGCAATGACGCAAGGCAAAGATATCCTCTGTGATGCAATGATGGAAGGAGATCCTCTGCGGTGCAACGACACAAACAGATTCTCTGCAATGCAAGGATGTGATACAAACAAATCCTCTGAAAGGCAAATACGCGAGTCAAACAGATCCTCTGCGGTGCAACGACGCGAGGCAAAGAGATCCTCTGCGGTGCGACTATGCAAAGAGTTCCTCTGCGGTGCAACGAAGCAAGGAGATCCTGTGCAGTGCAACGATGCGAGGCAAAGATATCCTCTGCAGTGCAACGATGCAAGGATATCCTCTGCGGTGCAACGACGCGAGGCAAAGAGTTCCTCTGCGGTGCAACTACTCAAAGAGATCATCTGCGGTGCAACAACGCAAAGAGATCCTCTGCTGTGCAATGACACAAGGCAAAGATATAGTCTGCGGTGCAATGATGCAAGGAGATCCTCTGCGGTGCAACGACACGAGGCGAACAGATCCTCTGCGGTGCAATGACACAAGGAGAACATCTGCAGTGCAACGACACAAGGCAAACAGATCCTCTGCGGTGCAATAACGCGAGGCAAAGAGATCCTCTGCAGTGCAACGACGCGAGGGAAAGAGATCCTCTGCGGTGCAACGACGCAAAGAGATCCTCTGCGGTGCAACGACGCGAGGCAAAGAGATCCTCTGCGGTGCAACGACGCAAAGATATCCTTTGCAGTGCAACAACGCAAACAGATCCTCTGCGGTGCAAGGACACAAGGCAAAGATATCCTCTGCGGAGCAACGACGCAAAGAGATCCTCTGTGCTGCAACGACACGAGGCAAACAGATCCTCTGCGGTGCAACGACACAAACAGATTCTCTGCGATGCAAGGATGTGATACAAACAAATCCTCTGAAAGGCAAATACGCGACACAAACAGATGCTCTGCGGAGGAACGACGTGAGGCAAACAGATCCTCTGCGGTGCAATGACGCGAGGCAAAGAGATCCTCTGGGTGCAACAACGCAAAGAGATCCTCTGCGGTGCAACAACGCAAAAAGATCCTCTGCGGTGCAATGACGCAAGGCAAAGATATCCTCTGTGATGCAATGATGCAAGGAGATCCTCTTCGGTGCAACGACACAAACAGATTCTCTGCGATGCAAGGATGTGATACAAACAAATCCTCTGAAAGGCAAACACGCGACACAAACAGATGCTCTGCGGAGGAACGACGCGAGGCAAAGAGATCCTCTGCAGTGCGACTATGCAAAGAGTTCCTCTGCGGTGCAACGAAGCAAGGAGATCCTGTGCAGTGCAACGATGCGAGGCAAAGATATCCTCTGCGGTGCGACTATGCAAAGAGATCCTCTGCGGTGCAACGGCACAAGGCAAAGAGATCCTCTGCGGTGCAACGACGCAAAGAGATCCTCTGCGCTGCAATGACGCGAGGCAAAGACATCCTCTGTGGTGCAACGACATGACGCAAGGTGATCCTCTGCGGTGCAACAACGCAAACAGATCCTCTGCGGTGTAAGGATGCGATGCAAAGACATCCTCTGCGGTGCAACTACGCAAAGAGATCCTCTGCGTTGCAAAGACGCGAGGCAATCAGATCCTCTGCGGTGCAACGACGCAAAGAGATCCTCTGCGGTGCAACGACACGAGGCAAGACATCCTTTGCAGTGCAACAACGCAAACAAATCCTCTGCGGTGCAAGGACACAAGGCAAAGAGATCCTCTGCGGTGCAACGACATGACGCAAGGTGATCCTCTGCGGTGCAACAACGCAAACAGATGCTCTGCAGTGTAAGGATGCGATGCAAAGACATCCTCTGCGGTGCAACTACGCAAAGAGATCCTCTGCGTTGCAAAGACGCGAGGCAATCAGATCCTCTGCGGTGCAACGACGCAAAGAGATCCTCTGCAGTGTAACGACACGAGGCAAATAGATCCTCTGCGGTGAAACGACGCGAGGCAAGACATCCTTTGCAGTTCAACAACGCAAACAAATCCTCTGCGGTGCAAGGATGCAAGGCAAAGATATCCTCTGCGGTGCAACTACGCAAAGAGATCCTCTGCGTTGCAAAGACGCGAGGCAATCAGATCCTCTGCGGTGCAACGACGCAAAGAGATCCTCTGCAGTGCAACGACACGAGGCAAAGAGATCCTCTGCGGTGAAACGACGCGAGGCAAGACATCCTTTGCAGTGCAACAACGCAAACAAATCCTCTGCGGTGCAAGGACACAAGGCAAAGATATCCTCTGCGGTGCAATGACACAAACATAGTCTCTGCGATGCAATGCAAAGAAATCCTCTGAAAGGCAAATACGCGACACAAACAGAAGCTCTGCGGATGAACGACGTGAGACAAACAGATCCTCTGACGTGAAATGATGCAAGGCAAACAGATCCTCTGCGGTGTCACGACGCAAGGATATCCTCTGTGGCGCAACGACACAAGGAGATCCTCTGCGGTGCAACGATGCAAACAGATCCTCTGCGGTGCAACGATGCAAGCAAAGAGATCCTCTGCAGTGCAACGATGCAAGGAGATCCTGTGTGGTGCAACACCGCGAGGTAAACAAATCCTCTGCGGTGAAACGATGCGAGGCAAAGAGATCCTCTGCGGTGAACCTACGCGACGCAAACAAATCCTCTGCGAATAAATGACGCGAGGCAAACAGATCCTCTGCGGTGCAACGACGCAAAGAGATCCTCTGCGGTGCAACGACGCAAGGCAAAGAGATCCTCTGCGGTGCAATGACGCGAGGCAAGACATCCTCTGCAATGCAACGACGCAAAGAGATCCTCTGCGGTGCAACAACGCAAGGCAAGCAGATCCTCTGCGGTGCAACAACACAAAAAGATCCTCTGCGGTGCAATGACACAAGGCAAAGATATCCTCTGTGATGCAATGATGCAAGGAGATCCTCTGCGGTGCAACGACACAAACAGATTCTCTGCGATGCAAGGATGTGATACAAACAAATCCTCTGAAAGGCAAATACGCGACACAAACAGATGCTCTGCGGAGGAACGACGTGAGGCAAGCAGATCCTCTGCGGTGCAACGACGCGAGGCAAAGAGATCCTCTGCGGTGCGACTATGCAAAGAGTTCCTCTGCGGTGCAACGAAGCAAGGAGATCCTGTGCAGTGCAACGATGCGAGGCAAAGATATCCTCTACGGTGCAATGATGCAAGGAGATCCTCTGCGGTGCAACGACACGAGGCAAACAGATCCTCTGCGGTGCAATGACACGAGGCAAAGAGATCCTCTGGGTGCAACAACTCAAACAGATCCTCTGCGGTGCAATGACGCGAGGCAAAGACATCCTCTGTGGTGCAACGCCATGACGCAAGGTGATCCTCTGCGGTGCCACAACGCAAACAGATCCTCTGCGGTGTAACGATGCGATGCAAAGACATCCTCTGTGGTGCAACTACGCAAAGAGATTCTCTGCGTTGCAAAGACGAGAGGCAATCAGATCCTCTGCGGTGCAACGACGCAAAGAGATCCTCTGCGGTGCAACGACACGAGGCAAGACATCCTTTGCAGTGCAACAACGCAAACAAATCCTCTGCGGTGCAAGGACACAAGGCAAAGATATCCTCTGCGGTGCAATGACACAAACATAGTCTCTGCGATGCAATGCAAAGAAATCCTCTGAAAGGCAAATACGCGACACAAACAGAAGCTCTGCGGATGAACGACGTGAGACAAACAGATCCTCTGAGGTGAAATGATGCAAGGCAAACAGATCCTCTGCGGTGTCACGACACAAGGATATCCTCTGTGGCGCAACGACACAAGGAGATCCTCTGCGGTGCAACGATGCAAACAGATCCTCTGCGGTGCAACGATGCAAGCAAAGAGATCCTCTGCTGTGCAACGACGTGAGGCAAAGAGATCCTCTGCAGTGCAACGATGCAAGGAGATCCTGTGCGGTGCAACACCGCAAGGTAAACAAATTCTCTGCGGTGAAACGATGCAAGGCAAAGAGATCCTCTGCGGTGCAACAACGCAAACAGATCCTCTGCGTTGCAAGGATGCAATGCAAAGAGATCCTCTGCGGTGAACCTATGCGACGCAAACAAATCATCTGCGAATAAATGACGCGAGGCAAACAGATCCTCTGCGGTGTAAGGATGCGATGCAAAGACATCCTCTGCGCTACAACTACACAAAGACATCCTCTGCGTTGCAAAGGCGCGAGGCAAACAGATCCTCTGCTGTGCAACGACGCGAGTGAAAGAGATCCTCTGCGGTGCAACGACGCAACGAGATCCTCTGCGGTGCAACGATGCGAGGCAAAGAGATCCTCTGCGGTGCAACGATGCAAACAGATCCTCTGCGGTGCAACGATGCAAGCAAAGAGATCCTCTGCAGTGCAACGATGCAAGGAGATCCTGTGTGGTGCAACACCGCGAGGTAAACAAATCCTCTGCGGTGAAACGATGCGAGGCAAAGAGATCCTCTGCGGTGAACCTACGCGACGCAAACAAATCCTCTGCGAATAAATGACGCGAGGCAAACAGATCCTCTGCGGTGCAACGACGCAAAGAGATCCTCTGCGGTGCAACGACGCGAGGCAAAGAGATCCTCTGCGGTGCAACGACGCAAAGAGATCCTCTGCGGTGCAACGATGCGAGGCAAAGAGATCCTCTGCGGTGCAACGACGCAAAGAGATCCTCTGCGGTGCAATGACGCGAGGCAAGACATCCTCTGCAATGCAACGACGCAAAGAGATCCTCTGCGGTGCAACAACGCAAGACAAACAGATCCTCTGCGGTGCAACAGCGCAAACAGATCCTCTGCGGTGCAAGGACACAAGGCAAAGATATTCTCTGCGGTGCAACAATGCAAAGAGATCCTCTGCGGTGCAACGACACGAGGCAAACAGATCCTCTGCGGTGCAACGACGCAAAGAGATCCTCTGCGGTGCAACGACGCAAGGCAAAGAAATCCTCTGCGGTGCAACGACGCAAAGAGATCCTCTGCGGTGCAACGACACAAACAGATTCTCTGCGATGCAAGGATGTGATACAAACAAATCCTCTGAAAGGCAAATACGCGACACAAACAGATGCTCTGCGGAGGAACGACGTGAGGCAAACAGATCCTCTGCGGTGCAACGACGCGAGGCAAAGAGATCCTCTGCGGTGCGACTATGCAAACAGTTCCTCTGCGGTGCAACGAAGCAAGGAGATCCTGTGCAGTGCAACGACGCGAGGCAAAGAGTTGCTCTGCGGTGCAACAACGCAAAGAGATCCTCTGCTGTGCAATGACACAAGGCAAAGATATCCTCTGCGGTGCAATGATGCAAGGAGATCCTCTGCGGTGCAACGACACAAGGCAAACAGATCCTCTGCGGTGCAATGACACAAGGAGATCCTCTGCAGTGCAACGACACAAGGCAAACAGATCCTCTGCGGTGCAATAACGCGAGGCAAAGAGATCCTCTGCAGTGCAACGACGCGAGGGAAAGAGATCCTCTGCGGTGCAACGACGCAAAGAGATCCTCTGAGGTGCAACGACGCGAGGGAAAGAGATCCTCTGCGATGCAAAGACGCGAGTCAAACAGATCCTCTGTGGTGCAACGACGCAAAGAGATCCTCTGCGGTGCAACGACGCGAGGCAAAGAGATCCTCTGCGGTGCAACGAAGCAAGGAGTTCCTGTGCAGTGCAACGATGCGAGGCAAAGATATCCTCTGCAGTGCAACGATGCAAGGATATCCTCTGCGGTGCAACGACGCGAGGCAAAGAGTTCCTCTGCGGTGCAGCTACGACGCAAAGAGATCCTCTGCGGTGCAACAACGCAAAGAGATCCTCTGCTGTGCAATGACACAAGGCAAAGATATCCTCTGCGGTGCAATGATGCAAGGAGATCCTCTGCGGTGCAACGACACGAGGCAAACAGATCCTCTGCGGTGCAATGACGCGAGGCAAAGACATCCTTTGGGTGCAACAGATCAAACAGATCCTCTGCGGTGCAATGACGCAAGGCAAAGACATCCTCTGTGGTGCAACGACATGACGCAAGGTGATCCTCTGCGGTGCAACGACACAAACAGATTCTCTGCGATGCAAGGATGTGATACAAACAAATCCTCTGAAAGGCAAATACGCGACACAAACAGATGCTCTGCGGAGGAACGACGTGAGGCAAACAGATCCTCTGCGGCGCAACGACGCGAGGCAAAGAGATCCTCTGCGGTGCGACTATGCAAAGAGTTCCTCTGCGGTGCAACGAAGCAAGGAGATCCTGTGCAGTGCAACGATGCGAGGCAAAGATATCCTCTACGGTGCAATGATGCAAGGAGATCCTCTGCGGTGCAACGACACGAGGCAAACAGATCCTCTGCGGTGCAATGACGCGATGCAAAGAGATCCTCTGGGTGCAACAACTCAAACAGATCCTCTGCAGTGCAATGACGCGAGGCAAAGAGATCCTCTGCGGTGCAACGACGCAAAGAGATCCTCTGCGGTGCAACGACACGAGGCAAAGAGATCCTCTGCGGTGAAACGACTCGAGGCAAGACATCCTTTGCAGTGCAACAACGCAAACAAATCCTCTGCGGTGTAAGGATGCGATGCAAAGATATCCTCTGTGGTGCAACTACGCAAAGTGATCCTCTGCGGTGCGACTATGCAAAGAGTTCCTCTGCGGTGCAACGAAGCAAGGAGATCCTGTGCAGTGCAACGATGCGAGGCAAAGAGATCCTCTGCGGTGCAACGACGCGAGGCAAAGAGATCCTCTGCGGTGCGACTATGCAAGGAGATCCTGTGCAGTGCAGCGATGCGAGGCAAAGATATCCTCTGCGGTGCAACGATGCAAGGATATCCTCTGCGGTGCAACGACGCGAGGCAAAGAGTTCCTCTGCGGTGCAACTACGCAAAGAGATCCTCTGCGGTGCAACAACGCAAAGAGATCCTCTGCTGTGCAATGACACAAGGCAAAGATATCCTCTGCGGTGCAATGATGCAAGGAGATCCTCTGCGGTGCAACGACACGAGGCAAACAGATCCTCTGTGGTGCAATAACGCGAGGCAAAGAGATCCTCTGGGTGCAACAATGCAAACAGATCCTCTGCGGTGCAATGACGCAAGGAAAAGATATCCTCTGTGATGCAATGATGCAAGGAGATCCTCTGCGATGCAACGACACAAACAGATTCTCTGCGATGCAAGGATGTGATACAAAGAAATCCTCTGAAAGGCAAATACGCGACACAAACAGAAGCTCTGCGGATGAACGACGTGAGACAAACAGATCCTCTGAGGTGAAATGATGCAAGGCAAACAGATCCTCTGCGGTGTCACGACGCAAGGATATCCTCTGTGGCGCAACGACACAAGAAGATCCTCTGCGGTGCAACGATGCAAACAGATCCTCTGCGGTGCAACGATGCAAGCAAAGAGATCCTCTGCTGTGCAACGACGCGAGGCAAAGAGATCCTCTGCAGTGCAACGATGCAAGGAGATCCTCTGCGGTGCAACGACGCGAGGGAAAGAGATCCTCTGCGGTGAAACAACGCGAGGCAAAGAGATCCTCTGCGGTGCAACGACGCAAAGATATCCTTTGCAGTGCAACAACGCAAACAGATCCTCTGCGGTGCAAGGACACAAGGCAAAGATATCCTCTGCGGTGCAACGACGCAAAGAGATCCTCTGTGCTGCAACGACACGAGGCAAACAGATCCTCTGCGGTGCAACGACACAAACAGATTCTCTGCGATGCAAGGATGTGATACAAACAAATCCTCTGAAAGGCAAATACGCGACACAAACAGATGCTCTGCGGAGGAACGACGTGAGGCAAACAGATCCTCTGCAGTGCAATGACGCGAGGCAAAGAGATCCTCTGGGTGCAACAACGCAAAGAGACCCTCTGCGGTGCAACAACGCAAAAAGATCCTCTGCGGTGCAATGACGCAAGGCAAAGATGTCCTCTGTGATGCAATGATGCAAGGAGATCCTCTGCGGTGCAACGACACAAACAGATTCTCTGCGATGCAAGGATGTGATACAAACAAATCCTCTGAAAGGCAAATACGCGACACAAACAGATGCTCTGCGGAGGAACGACGTGAGGCAAACAGATCCTCTGCGGTGCAACGACGCGAGGCAAACAGATCCTCTGCGGTTCAATGACGCGAGGCAAAGAGATCCTCTGCAGTGCAACAACGCAAAAAGATCCTCTGCGGTGTAAGGATGCAATGCAAAGACATCCTCTGTGGTGCAACTACGCAAAGAGATTCTCTGCGTTGCAAAGACGAGAGGCAATCAGATCCTCTGCGGTGCAACGACACGAGGCAAAGAGATCCTCTGCGGTGAAACGACGCGAGGCAAGACATCCTTTGCAGTGCAACAATGCAAACAAATCCTCTGCGGTGCAAGGACACAAGGCAAAGATATCCTCTGCGGTGCAATGACACAAACATAGTCTCTGCGATGCAATGCAAAGAAATCCTCTGAAAGGCAAATACGCGACACAAACAGAAGCTCTGCGGATGAACGACGTGAGACAAACAGATCCTCTGAGGTGAAATGATGCAAGGCAAACAGATCCTCTGCGGTGTCACGACACAAGGATATCCTCTGTGGCGCAACGACACAAGGAGATCCTCTGCGGTGCAACGATGCAAACAGATCCTCTGCGGTGCAACGATGCAAGCAAAGAGATCCTCTGCTGTGCAACGACGTGAGGCAAAGAGATCCTCTGCAGTGCAACGATGCAAGGAGATCCTGTGCGGTGCAACACCGCAAGGTAAACAAATTCTCTGCGGTGAAACGATGCAAGGCAAAGAGATCCTCTGCGGTGCAACAACGCAAACAGATCCTCTGCGTTGCAAGGATGCAATGCAAAGAGATCCTCTGCGGTGAACCTATGCGACGCAAACAAATCATCTGCGAATAAATGACGCGAGGCAAACAGATCCTCTGCGGTGTAACGATGCAAAGAGATCCTCTGCGGTGCAACGACACGAGGCAAAGAGATCCTCTGTGGTGCAACGACGCAAAGAGATTCTCTGCGCTGCAATGACGCGAGGCAAAGACATCCTCTGTGGTGCAACGACATGACGCAAGGTGATCCTCTGCGGTGCCACAACGCAAACAGATCCTCTGCGGTGTAAGGATGCGATGCAAAGACATCCTCTGCGGTGCAACTACGCAAAGAGATCCTCTGCGTTGCAAAGACGCGAGGCAATCAGATCCTCTGTGGTGCACCGACGCAAAGAGATCCTCTGCGGTGCAACGACACGAGGCAAAGAGATCCTCTGCGATGAAACGACGCGAGGCAAGACATCCTTTGCAGTGCAACAACGCAAACAAATCCTCTGCGGTGCAAGGACACAAGGCAAAGATATCCTCTGCGGTGCAATGACACAAACATATTCTCTGCGATGCAATGCAAAGAAATCCTCTGAAAGGCAAATACGCGACACAAACAGAAGCTCTGCGGATGAACGACGTGAGACAAACAGATCCTCTGAGGTGAAATGATGCAAGGCAAACAGATCCTCTGCGGTGTCGCGACGCAAGGATATCCTCTGTGGCGCAACGACACAAGGAGATCCTCTGCGGTGCAACGATGCAAACAGATCCTCTGCAGTGCAACGATGCAAGCAAAGAGATCCTCTGCAGTGCAACGATGCAAGGAGATCCTGTGTGGTGCAACACCGCGAGATAAACAAATCCTCTGCGGTGAAACGATGCGAGGCAAAGAGATCCTCTGCGTTGAACCTACGCGACGCAAACAAATCCTCTGCGAATAAATGACGCGAGGCAAACAGATCCTCTGCGGTGCAACGACGCAAAGAGATCCTCTGCGGTGCAACAACGCAAAAAGATCCTCTGCGGTGCAATGACGCAAGGCAAAGATATCCTCTGTGATGCAATGATGCAAGGAGATCCTCTGCGGTGCAACGACACAAACAGATTCTCTGCGATGCAAGGATGTGATACAAACAAATCCTCTGAAAGGCAAATACGCGACACAAACAGATGCTCTGCGGAGGAACGACGTGAGGCAAACAGATCCTCTGCGGTGCAACGACGCGAGGCAAAGAGATCCTCTGCGGTGCGACTATGCAAAGAGTTCCTCTGCGGTGCAACGAAGCAAGGAGATCCTGTGCAGTGCAACGATGCGATGCAAAGATATCCTCTGCAGTGCAACGATGCAAGGATATCCTCTGCAGTGCAACGACGCGAGGCAAAGAGTTGCTCTGCGGTGCAGCTACGCAAAGAGATCCTCTGCGGTGCAACAACGCAAAGAGATCCTCTGCTGTGCAATGACACAAGGCAAAGATATTCTCTGCGGTGCAATGATGCAAGGAGATCCTCTGCGGTGCAACGACACGAGGCAAACAGATCCTCTGCGGTGCAATGACACAAGGAGATCCTCTGCAGTGCAACGACACGAGGCAAACAGATCCTCTGCGGTGCAATAACGCGAGGCAAAGAGATCCTCTGGGTGCAACAACGCAAACAGATCCTCTGCGGTGCAATGACGCAAGGCAAAGATATCCTCTGTGATGCAATGATGCAAGGAGATCCTCTGCGATGCAACGACACAAACAGATTCTCTGTGATGCAAGGATGTGACACAAACAAATCCTCTGAAAGGCAAATACGCGACACAAACAGAAGCTCTGCGGATGAACGACGTGAGACAAACAGATCCTCTGAGGTGAAATGATGCAAGGCAAACAGATCCTCTGCGGTGTCACGACGCAAGGATATCCTCTGTGGCGCAACGACACAAGGAGATCCTCTGCGGTGCAACGATGCAAACAGATCCTCTGCGGTGCAACGATGCGAGGCAAAGAGATCCTCTGCTGTGCAACGACGCGAGGCAGAGATCCTCTGCAGTGCAACGATGCAAGGAGATCCTGTGCGGTGCAACACCGCGAGGTAAACAAAACCTCTGCGGTGAAACGATGCAAGGCAAAGAGATCCTCTGCGGTGCAACAACGCAAACAGATCCTCTGCGTTGCAAGGATGCAATGCAAAGAGATCCTCTGCGGTGAACCTACGCGATGCAAACAAATCCTCTGCGAATAAATGACGTGACGCAAACAGATCCTCTGAGGTGTAAGGATGCGATGCAAAGACATCCTCTGGGGTGCAACTACGCAAAGGCATCCTCTGCGTTGCAAAGACGCGAGGCAAACAGATCCTCTGCGGTGCAACGACGCAAAGAGATCCTCTGCGGTGCAACGACACGAGGCAAACAGATCCTCTGCGGTGCAACGATGCAAAGAGATCCTCTGCGGTGCAACGACGCGAGGCAAAGAGATCTTCTGCGGTGCAACGACGCAAAGAGATCCTCTGCGGTGCAATGACGCAAGGCAAAGATATCCTCTGTGATGCAATGATGCAAGGAGATCCTCTGCGGTGCAACGACACAAACAGATTCTCTGCGATCCAAGGATGTGATACAAACAAATCCTCTGAAAGGCAAATACGCGACACAAACAGATGCTCTGCGGAGGAACGACGTGAGGCAAACAGATCCTCTGCGGTGCAACGACGCGAGGCAAAGAGATCTTCTGGGGTGCGACTATGCAAAGAGTTCCTCTGCGGTGCAACGAAGCAAGGAGATCCTGTGCAGTGCAACGATGCGAGGCAAAGATATCCTCTACGGTGCAATGATGCAAGGATATCCTCTGCGGTGCAACGACACGAGGCAAACAGATCCTCTGCGGTGCAATGACGCGAGGCAAAGAGATCCTCTGGGTGCAACAACTCAAACAGATCCTCTGCGGTGCAATGACGCGAGGCAAAGACATCCTCTGTGGTGCAACGACATGACGCAAGGTGATCCTCTGCGGTGCCACAACGCAAACAGATCCTCTGCGGTGTAAGGATGCGATGCAAAGACATCCTCTGCGGTGCAATGACACAAGGCAAAGATATCCTCTGCGGTGCAATGACACAAACATATTCTCTGCGATGCAATGCAAAGAAATCCTCTGAAAGGCAAATACGCGACACAAACAGAAGCTCTGCGGATGAACGACGTGAGACAAACAGATCCTCTGAGGTGAAATGATGCAAGGCAAACAGATCCTCTGCGGTGTCACGACGCAAGGATATCCTCTGTGGCGCAACGACACAAGGAGATCCTCTGCGGTGCAACGATGCAAACAGATCCTCTGCGGTGCAACGATGCAAGCAAAGAGAGCCTCTGCTGTGCAACGACGCGAGGCAAAGAGATCCTCTGCAGTGCAACGATGCAAGGAGATCCTCTGCGGTGCAACGACGCGAGGGAAAGAGATCCTCTGCGGTGAAACGACGCGAGGCAAAGAGATCCTCTGCGGTGCAACGACGCAAAGATATCCTTTGCAGTGCAACAACGCAAACAGATCCTCTGCGGTGCAAGGACACAAGGCAAAGATATCCTCTGCGGTGCAACGACGCAAAGAGATCCTCTGTGCTGCAACGACACGAGGCAAACAGATCCTCTGCGGTGCAACGACACAAACAGATTCTCTGCGATGCAAGGATGTGATACAAACAAATCCTCTGAAAGGCAAATACGCGACACAAACAGATGCTCTGCGGAGGAACGACGTGAGGCAAACAGATCCTCTGCGGTGCAATGACGCGAGGCAAAGAGATCCTCTGGGTGCAACAACGCAAAGAGACCCTCTGCGGTGCAACAACGCAAAAAGATCCTCTGCGGTGCAATGACGCAAGGCAAAGATGTCCTCTGTGATGCAATGATGCAAGGAGATCCTCTGCGGTGCAACGACACAAACAGATTCTCTGCGATGCAAGGATGTGATACAAACAAATCCTCTGAAAGGCAAATACGCGACACAAACAGATGCTCTGCGGAGGAACGACGTGAGGCAAACAGATCCTCTGCGGTGCAACGACGCGAGGCAAACAGATCCTCTGCGGTTCAATGACGCGAGGCAAAGAGATCCTCTGCAGTGCAACAACGCAAAAAGATCCTCTGCGGTGTAAGGATGCAATGCAAAGACATCCTCTGTGGTGCAACTACGCAAAGAGATTCTCTGCGTTGCAAAGACGAGAGGCAATCAGATCCTCTGCGGTGCAACGACACGAGGCAAAGAGATCCTCTGCGGTGAAACGACGCGAGGCAAGACATCCTTTGCAGTGCAACAATGCAAACAAATCCTCTGCGGTGCAAGGACACAAGGCAAAGATATCCTCTGCGGTGCAATGACACAAACATATTCTCTGCGATGCAATGCAAAGAAATCCTCTGAAAGGCAAATACGCGACACAAACAGAAGCTCTGCGGATGAACGACGTGAGACAAACAGATCCTCTGAGGTGAAATGATGCAAGGCAAACAGATCCTCTGCGGTGTCACGACGCAAGGAAATCCTCTGTGGCGCAACGACACAAGGAGATCCTCTGCGGTGCAACGATGCAAACAGATCCTCTGCAGTGCAATGATGCAAGCAAAGAGATCCTCTGCTGTGCAACGACGTGAGGGAAAGAGATCCTCTGCAGTGCAACGATGCAAGGAGATCCTGTGCGGTGCAATACCGCAAGGTAAACAAATCCTCTGCGGTGAAACGATGCAAGGCAAAGAGATCCTCTGCGGTGCAACAACGCAAAGAGATCCTCTGCGTTGCAAGTATGCAATGCAAAGAGATCCTCTGCGGTGAACCTACGCGACGCAAACAAATCCTCTGCGAATAAATGACGCGAGGCAAACAGATCCTCTGCGGTGTAACGATGCAAAGAGATCCTCTGCGGTGCAACGACACGAGGCAAAGAGATCCTCTGTGGTGCAACGACGCAAAGAGATTCTCTGCGCTGCAATGACGCGAGGCAAAGACATCCTCTGTGGTGCAACGACATGACGCAAGGTGATCCTCTGCGGTGCCACAACGCAAACAGATCCTCTGCGGTGTAAGGATGCGATGCAAAGACATCCTCTGCGGTGCAACTACGCAAAGAGATCCTCTGCGTTGCAAAGACGCGAGGCAATCAGATCCTCTGTGGTGCACCGACGCAAAGAGATCCTCTGCGGTGCAACGACACGAGGCAAAGAGATCCTCTGCGATGAAACGACGCGAGGCAAGACATCCTTTGCAGTGCAACAACGCAAACAAATCCTCTGCGGTGCAAGGACACAAGGCAAAGATATCCTCTGCGGTGCAATGACACAAACATATTCTCTGCGATGCAATGCAAAGAAATCCTCTGAAAGGCAAATACGCGACACAAACAGAAGCTCTGCGGATGAACGACGTGAGACAAACAGATCCTCTGAGGTGAAATGATGCAAGGTGAACAGATCCTCTGCGGTGTCACGACGCAAGGATATCCTCTGTGGCGCAACGACACAAGGAGATCCTCTGCGGTGCAACGATGCAAACAGATCCTCTGCGGTGCAACGACGCAAGCAAAGAGATCCTCTGCAGTGCAACGATGCAAGGAGATCCTGTGTGGTGCAACACCGCGAGGTAAACAAATCCTCTGCGGTGAAACGATGCGAGGCAAAGAGATCCTCTGCGGTGAACCTACGCGACGCAAACAAATCCTCTGCGAATAAATGACGCGAGGCAAACAGATCCTCTGCGGTGCAACGACGCAAAGAGATCCTCTGCGGTGCAACAACGCAAAAAGATCCTCTGCGGTGCAATGACGCAAGGCAAAGATATCCTCTGTGATGCAATGATGCAAGGAGATCCTCTGCGGTGCAACGACACAAACAGATTCTCTGCGATGCAAGGATGTGATACAAACAAATCCTCTGAAAGGCAAATACGCGACACAAACAGATGCTCTGCGGAGGAACGACGTGAGGCAAACAGATCCTCTGCGGTGCAACGACGCGAGGCAAAGAGATCCTCTGCGGTGCGACTATGCAAAGAGTTCCTCTGCGGTGCAACGAAGCAAGGAGATCCTGTGCAGTGCAACGATGCGATGCAAAGATATCCTCTGCAGTGCAACGATGCAAGGATATCCTCTGCAGTGCAACGACGCGAGGCAAAGAGTTGCTCTGCGGTGCAGCTACGCAAAGAGATCCTCTGCGGTGCAACAACGCAAAGAGATCCTCTGCTGTGCAATGACACAAGGCAAAGATATTCTCTGCGGTGCAATGATGCAAGGAGATCCTCTGCGGTGCAACGACACGAGGCAAACAGATCCTCTGCGGTGCAATGACACAAGGAGATCCTCTGCAGTGCAACGACACGAGGCAAACAGATCCTCTGCGGTGCAATAACGCGAGGCAAAGAGATCCTCTGGGTGCAACAACGCAAACAGATCCTCTGCGGTGCAATGACGCAAGGCAAAGATATCCTCTGTGATGCAATGATGCAAGGAGATCCTCTGCGATGCAACGACACAAACAGATTCTCTGTGATGCAAGGATGTGACACAAACAAATCCTCTGAAAGGCAAATACGCGACACAAACAGAAGCTCTGCGGATGAACGACGTGAGACAAACAGATCCTCTGAGGTGAAATGATGCAAGGCAAACAGATCCTCTGCGGTGTCACGACGCAAGGATATCCTCTGTGGCGCAACGACACAAGGAGATCCTCTGAGGTGCAACGATGCAAACAGATCCTCTGCGGTGCAACGATGCGAGGCAAAGAGATCCTCTGCTGTGCAACGACGCGAGGCAGAGATCCTCTGCAGTGCAACGATGCAAGGAGATCCTGTGCGGTGCAACACCGCGAGGTAAACAAAACCTCTGCGGTGAAACGATGCAAGGCAAAGAGATCCTCTGCGGTGCAACAACGCAAACAGATCCTCTGCGTTGCAAGGATGCAATGCAAAGAGATCCTCTGCGGTGAACCTACGCGATGCAAACAAATCCTCTGCGAATAAATGACGTGACGCAAACAGATCCTCTGAGGTGTAAGGATGCGATGCAAAGACATCCTCTGGGGTGCAACTACGCAAAGGCATCCTCTGCGTTGCAAAGACGCGAGGCAAACAGATCCTCTGCGGTGCAACGACGCAAAGAGATCCTCTGCGGTGCAACGACACGAGGCAAACAGATCCTCTGCGGTGCAACGATGCAAAGAGATCCTCTGCGGTGCAACGACGCGAGGCAAAGAGATCTTCTGCGGTGCAACGACGCAAAGAGATCCTCTGCGGTGCAATGACGCAAGGCAAAGATATCCTCTGTGATGCAATGATGCAAGGAGATCCTCTGCGGTGCAACGACACAAACAGATTCTCTGCGATCCAAGGATGTGATACAAACAAATCCTCTGAAAGGCAAATACGCGACACAAACAGATGCTCTGCGGAGGAACGACGTGAGGCAAACAGATCCTCTGCGGTGCAACGACGCGAGGCAAAGAGATCTTCTGGGGTGCGACTATGCAAAGAGTTCCTCTGCGGTGCAACGAAGCAAGGAGATCCTGTGCAGTGCAACGATGCGAGGCAAAGATATCCTCTACGGTGCAATGATGCAAGGATATCCTCTGCGGTGCAACGACACGAGGCAAACAGATCCTCTGCGGTGCAATGACGCGAGGCAAAGAGATCCTCTGGGTGCAACAACTCAAACAGATCCTCTGCGGTGCAATGACGCGAGGCAAAGACATCCTCTGTGGTGCAACGACATGACGCAAGGTGATCCTCTGCGGTGCCACAACGCAAACAGATCCTCTGCGGTGTAAGGATGCGATGCAAAGACATCCTCTGCGGTGCAATGACACAAAGAGATCCTCTGCGTTGCAAAGACGCGAGGCAATCAGATCCTCTGCGGTGCAATGACGCAAAGAGATCCTCTGCGGTGCAACGACACGAGGCAAAGAGATCCTCTGTGGTGAAGCGACGCGAGGCAAGACATCCTTTGCAGTGCAACAACGCAAACAAATCCTCTGCGGTGCAAGGACACAAGGCAAAGATATCCTCTGCGGTGCAATGACACAAACATATTCTCTGCGATGCAATGCAAAGAAATCCTCTGAAAGGCAAATACGCGACACAAACAGAAGCTCTGCGGATGAACGACGTGAGACAAACAGATCCTCTGAGGTGAAATGATGCAAGGCAAACAGATCCTCTGCGGTGTCACGACGCAAGGATATCCTCTGTGGCGCAACGACACAAGGAGATCCTCTGCGGTGCAACGATGCAAACAGATCCTCTGCGGTGCAACGATGCAAGCAAAGAGAGCCTCTGCTGTGCAACGACGCGAGGCAAAGAGATCCTCTGCAGTGCAACGATGCAAGGAGATCCTCTGCGGTGCAACGACGCGAGGGAAAGAGATCCTCTGCGGTGAAACGACGCGAGGCAAAGAGATCCTCTGCGGTGCAACGACGCAAAGATATCCTTTGCAGTGCAACAACGCAAACAGATCCTCTGCGGTGCAAGGACACAAGGCAAAGATATCCTCTGCGGAGCAACGACGCAAAGAGATCCTCTGTGCTGCAACGACACGAGGCAAACAGATCCTCTGCGGTGCAACGACACAAACAGATTCTCTGCGATGCAAGGATGTGATACAAACAAATCCTCTGAAAGGCAAATACGCAACACAAACAGATGCTCTGCGGAGGAACGACGTGAGGCAAACAGATCCTCTGCGGTGCAATGACGCGAGGCAAAGAGATCCTCTGGGTGCAACAACGCAAAGAGATCCTCTGCGGTGCAACAACGCAAAAAGATCCTCTGCGGTGCAATGACGCAAGGCAAAGATATCCTCTGTGATGCAATGATGCAAGGAGATCCTCTTCGGTGCAACGACACAAACAGATTCTCTGCGATGCAAGGATGTGATACAAACAAATCCTCTGAAAGGCAAATACGCGACACAAACAGATGCTCTGCGGAGGAACGACGCGAGGCAAAGAGATCCTCTGCAGTGCGACTATGCAAAGAGTTCCTCTGCGGTGCAACGAAGCAAGGAGATCCTGTGCAGTGCAACGATGCGAGGCAAAGATATCCTCTGCGGTGCGACTATGCAAAGAGATCCTCTGCGGTGCAACGGCACGAGGCAAAGACATCCTCTGTGGTGCAACGACATGACGCAAGGTGATCCTCTGCGGTGCAACAACGCAAACAGATCCTCTGCGGTGTAAGGATGCGATGCAAAGACATCCTCTGCGGTGCAACTACGCAAAGAGATCCTCTGCGTTGCAAAGACGCGAGGCAATCAGATCCTCTGCGGTGCAACGACGCAAAGAGATCCTCTGCGGTGCAACGACACGAGGCAAGACATCCTTTGCAGTGCAACAACGCAAACAAATCCTCTGCGGTGCAAGGACACAAGGCAAAGATATCCTCTGCGGTGCAATGACACAAACATATTCTCTGCGATGCAATGCAAAGAAATCCTCTGAAAGGCAAATACGCGACACAAACAGAAGCTCTGCGGATGAACGACGTGAGACAAACAGATCCTCTGAGGTGAAATGATGCAAGGCAAACAGATCCTCTGCGGTGTCACGACGCAAGGATATCCTCTGTGGCGCAACGACACAAGGAGATCCTCTGCGGTGCAACGATGCAAACAGATCCTCTGCGGTGCAACGATGCAAGCAAAGAGATCCTCTGCAGTGCAACGATGCAAGGAGATCCTGTGTGGTGCAACACCGCGAGGTAAACAAATCCTCTGCGGTGAAACGATGCGAGGCAAAGAGATCCTCTGCGGTGAACCTACGCGACGCAAACAAATCCTCTGCGAATAAATGACGCGAGGCAAACAGATCCTCTGCGGTGCAACGACGCAAAGAGATCCTCTGCGGTGCAACGACGCGAGGCAAAGAGATCCTCTGCGGTGCAACGACGCAAAGAGATCCTCTGCGGTGCAACGACACGAGGCAAAGAGATCCTCTGCGGTGCAACGACGCAAAGAGATCCTCTGCAGTGCAATGACGCGAGGCAAGACATCCTCTGCAATGCAACGACGCAAAGAGATCCTCTGCGGTGCAACAACGCAAGGCAAACAGATCCTCTGCGGTGCAACAACGCAAACAGATCCTCTGCGGTGCAAGGACACAAGGCAAAGATATTCTCTGCGGTGCAACGGTGCAAAGAGATCCTCTGCGGTGCAACGACACGAGGCAAACAGATCCTCTGCGGTGCAACGACGCAAAGAGATCCTCTGCGGTGCAACGACGCAAGGCAAAGAAATCCTCTGCGGTGCAACGAAGGAAGGAGATCCTGTGCAGTGCAACGATGCGAGGAAAAGATATCCTCTACGGTGCAATGATGCAAGGAGATCCTGTGCAGTGCAACGACGCGAGGCAAAGAGTTGCTCTGCGGTGCAACAACGCAAAGAGATCCTCTGCTGTGCAATGACACAAGGCAAAGATATCCTCTGCGGTGCAATGATGCAAGGAGATCCTCTGCGGTGCAACGATGCAAACCGATCCTCTGCGGTGCAACGATGCGAGGCAAAGAGATCCTCTGTTGTGCAACGATGCGAGGCAAAGAGATCCTCTGCAGTGCAACGATGCAAGGAGATCCTGTGCGGTGCAACACCGCGAGGTAAACAAATCCTCTGCGGTGAAACGATGCAAGGCAAAGAGATCCTCTGCGGTGCAACAACGCAAACAGATCCTCTGCGTTGCAAGGATGCAATGCAAAGAGATCCTCTGCGGTGAACCTACGCGATGCAAACAAATCCTCTGCGAATAAATGACGTGACGCAAACAGATCCTCTGAGGTGTAAGGATGCGATGCAAAGACATCCTCTGGGGTGCAACTACGCAAAGGCATCCTCTGCGTTGCAAAGACGCGAGGCAAACAGATCCTCTGCGGTGCAACGACGCAAAGAGATCCTCTGCGGTGCAACGACACGAGGCAAACAGATCCTCTGCGGTGCAACGATGCAAAGAGATCCTCTGCGGTGCAACGACGCGAGGCAAAGATATCCTCTGCGGTGCAATGATGCAAGGAGATCCTCTGCGGTGCAACGACACAAACAGATTCTCTGCGATGCAAGGATGTGATACAAACAAATCCTCTGAAAGGCAAATACGCGACACAAACAGATGCTCTGCGGAGGAACGACGTGAGGCAAACAGATCCTCTGCGGTGCAACGACGCGAGGCAAAGAGATCCTCTGCGGTGCGACTATGCAAAGAGTTCCTCTGCGGTGCAACGAAGCAAGGAGATCCTGTGCAGTGCAACGATGCGAGGCAAAGATATCCTCTACGGTGCAATGATGCAAGGAGATCCTCTGCGGTGCAACGACACGAGGCAAACAGATCCTCTGCGGTGCAATGACACGAGGCAAAGAGATCCTCTGGGTGCAACAACTCAAACAGATCCTCTGCGGTGCAATGACGCGAGGCAAAGACATCCTCTGTGGTGCAACGCCATGACGCAAGGTGATCCTCTGCGGTGCCACAACGCAAACGAGATCCTCTGCGGTGTAACGATGCGATGCAAAGACATCCTCTGTGGTGCAACTACGCAAAGAGATTCTCTGCGTTGCAAAGACGCGAGGCAATCAGATCCTCTGCGGTGCAACGACGCAAAGAGATCCTCTGCGGTGCAACGACACGAGGCAAGACATCCTTTGCAGTGCAACAACGCAAACAAATCCTCTGCGGTGCAAGGACACAAGGCAAAGATATCCTCTGCGGTGCAATGACACAAACATAGTCTCTGCGATGCAATGCAAAGAAATCCTCTGAAAGGCAAATACGCGACACAAACAGAAGCTCTGCGGATGAACGACGTGAGACAAACAGATCCTCTGAGGTGAAATGATGCAAGGCAAACAGATCCTCTGCGGTGTCACGACGCAAGGATATCCTCTGTGGCGCAACGACACAAGGAGATCCTCTGCGGTGCAACGATGCAAACAGATCCTCTGCGGTGCAACGATGCAAGCAAAGAGATCCTCTGCTGTGCAACGACGCGAGGCAAAGAGATCCTCTGCAGTGCAACGATGCAAGGAGATCCTGTGCGGTGCAACACCGCGAGGTAAACAAATCCTCTGCGGTGAAACGATGCAAGGCAAAGAGATCCTCTGCGGTGTAACAACGCAAACAGATCCTCTGCGTTGCAAGGATGCAATGCAAAGAGATCCTCTGCGGTGAACCTACGCGATGCAAACAAATCCTCTGCGAATAAATGACGTGACGCAAACAGATCCTCTGAGCTGTAAGGATGCGATGCAAAGACATCCTCTGGGGTGCAACTACGCAAAGGCATCCTCTGCGTTGCAAAGACGCGAGGCAAACAGATCCTCTGCGGTGCAACGACGCAAAGAGATCCTCTGCGGTGCAACGACACGAGGCAAACAGATCCTCTGGGTGCAACAACTCAAACAGATCCTCTGCGGTGCAATGACGCGAGGCAAAGACATCCTCTGTGGTGCAACGACATGACGCAAGGTGATCCTCTGCGGTGCCACAATGCAAACAGATCCTCTGCGGTGTAAGGACACAAGGCAAAGACATCCTCTGCGGTGCAACTATGCAAAGAGATCCTCTGCGTTGCAAAGACGCGAGGCAATCAGATCCTCTGCGGTGCAATGATGCAAAGAGATCCTCTGCGGTGCAACGACACGAGGCAAAGAGATCCTCTGTGGTGAAGCGACGCGAGGCAAGACATCCTTTGCAGTGCAACAACGCAAACAAATCCTCTGCGGTGCAAGGACACAAGGCAAAGATATCCTCTGCGGTGCAATGACACAAACATATTCTCTGCGATGCAATGCAAAGAAATCCTCTGAAAGGCAAATACGCGACACAAACAGAAGCTCTGCGGATGAACGACGTGAGACAAACAGATCCTCTGAGGTGAAATGATGCAAGGCAAACAGATCCTCTGCGGTGTCACGATGCAAGGATATCCTCTGTGGCGCAACGACACAAGGAGATCCTCTGCGGTGCAACGATGCAAACAGATCCTCTGCGGTGCAACGATGCAAGCAAAGAGAGCCTCTGCTGTGCAACGACGCGAGGCAAAGAGATCCTCTGCAGTGCAACGATGCAAGGAGATCCTCTGCGGTGCAACGACGCGAGGGAAAGAGATCCTCTGCGGTGAAACGACGCGAGGCAAAGAGATCGTCTGCGGTGCAACGACGCAAAGATATCCTTTGCAGTGCAACAACGCAAACAGATCCTCTGCGGTGCAAGGACACAAGGCAAAGATATCCTCTGCGGAGCAACGACGCAAAGAGATCCTCTGTGCTGCAACGACACGAGGCAAACAGATCCTCTGCGGTGCAACGACACAAACAGATTCTCTGCGATGCAAGGATGTGATACAAACAAATCCTCTGAAAGGCAAATACGCGACACAAACAGATGCTCTGCGGAGGAACGACGTGAGGCAAACAGATCCTCTGCGGTGCAATGACGCGAGGCAAAGAGATCCTCTGGGTGCAACAACGCAAAGAGATCCTCTGCGGTGCAACAACGCAAAAAGATCCTCTGCGGTGCAATGACGCAAGGCAAAGATATCCTCTGTGATGCAATGATGCAAGGAGATCCTCTTCGGTGCAACGACACAAACAGATTCTCTGCGATGCAAGGATGTGATACAAACAAATCCTCTGAAAGGCAAATACGCGACACAAACAGATGCTCTGCGGAGGAACGACGCGAGGCAAAGAGATCCTCTGCAGTGCGACTATGCAAAGAGTTCCTCTGCGGTGCAACGAAGCAAGGAGATCCTGTGCAGTGCAACGATGCGAGGCAAAGATATCCTCTGCGGTGCGACTATGCAAAGAGATCCTCTGCGGTGCAACGGCACGACGCAAAGAGATCCTCTGCGCTGCAATGACGCGAGGCAAAGACATCCTCTGTGGTGCAACGACATGACGCAAGGTGATCCTCTGCGGTGCAACAACGCAAACAGATCCTCTGCGTTGTAAGGATGCGATGCAAAGACATCCTCTGCGGTGCAACTACGCAAAGAGATTCTCTGCGTTGCAAAGACGCGAGGCAATCAGATCCTCTGCGGTGCAACGACGCAAAGAGATCCTCTGCGGTGCAACGACACGAGGCAAGACATCCTTTGCAGTGCAACAACGCAAACAAATCCTCTGCGGTGCAAGGACACAAGGCAAAGATATCCTCTGCGGTGCAATGACACAAACATAGTCTCTGCGATGCAATGCAAAGAAATCCTCTGAAAGGCAAATACGCGACACAAACAGAAGCTCTGCGGATGAACGACGTGAGACAAACAGATCCTCTGAGGTGAAATGATGCAAGGCAAACAGATCCTCTGCGGTGTCACGACGCAAGGATATCCTCTGTGGCGCAACGACACAAGGAGATCCTCTGCGGTGCAACGATGCAAACAGATCCTCTGCGGTGCAACGATGCAAGCAAAGAGATCCTCTGCAGTGCAACGATGCAAGGAGATCCTGTGTGGTGCAACACCGCGAGGTAAACAAATCCTCTGCGGTGAAACGATGCGAGGCAAAGAGATCCTCTGCGGTGAACCTACGCGACGCAAACAAATCCTCTGCGAATAAATGACGCGAGGCAAACAGATCCTCTGCGGTGCAACGACGCAAAGAGATCCTCTGCGGTGCAACGACGCGAGGCAAAGAGATCCTCTGCGGTGCAACGACGCAAAGAGATCCTCTGCGGTGCAACGACACGAGGCAAAGAGATCCTCTGCGGTGCAACGACGCAAAGAGATCCTCTGCGGTGCAATGACGCGAGGCAAGACATCCTCTGCAATGCAACGACGCAAAGAGATCCTCTGCGGTGCAACAACGCAAGGCAAACAGATCCTCTGCGGTGCAACAACGCAAAGAGATCCTCTGCGGTGCAATGACACAAGGCAAAGATATCCTCTGCGGTGCAATGATGCAAGGAGATCCTCTGCGGTGCAACGATGCAAACCGATCCTCTGCGGTGCAACGATGCGAGGCAAAGAGATCCTCTGCTGTGCAACGATGCGAGGCAAAGAGATCCTCTGCAGTGCAACGATGCAAGGAGATCCTGTGCGGTGCAACACCGCGAGGTAAACAAATCCTCTGCGGTGAAACGATGCAAGGCAAAGAGATCCTCTGCGGTGCAACAACGCAAACAGATCCTCTGCGTTGCAAGGATGCAATGCAAAGAGATCCTCTGCGGTGAACCTACGCGATGCAAAGAAATCCTCTGCGAATAAATGACGTGACGCAAACAGATCCTCTGAGGTGTAAGGATGCGATGCAAAGACATCCTCTGGGGTGCAACTACGCAAAGGCATCCTCTGCGTTGCAAAGACGCGAGGCAAACAGATCCTCTGCGGTGCAACGACGCAAAGAGATCCTCTGCGGTGCAACGACACGAGGCAAACAGATCCTCTGCGGTGCAACGATGCAAAGAGATCCTCTGCGGTGCAACGACGCGAGGCAAAGAGATCCTCTGCGGTGCAACGACGCAAAGAGATCCTCTGCGGTGCAATGACGCAAGGCAAAGATGTCCTCTGTGATGCAATGATGCAAGGAGATCCTCTGCGGTGCAACGACACAAACAGATTCTCTGCGATGCAAGGATGTGATACAAACAAATCCTCTGAAAGGCAAATACGCGACACAAACAGATGCTCTGCGGAGGAACGACGTGAGGCAAACAGATCCTCTGCGGTGCAACGACGCGAGGCAAAGAGATCCTCTGCGGTGCGACTATGCAAAGAGTTCCTCTGCGGTGCAAAGAAGCAAGGAGATCCTGTGCAGTGCAACGATGCGAGGCAAAGATATCCTCTACGGTGCAATGATGCAAGGAGATCCTCTGCGGTGCAACGACACGAGGCAAACAGATCCTCTGCGGTGCAATGACACGAGGCAAAGAGATCCTCTGGGTGCAACAACTCAAACAGATCCTCTGCGGTGCAATGACGCGAGGCAAAGACATCCTCTGTGGTGCAACGCCATGACGCAAGGTGATCCTCTGCGGTGCCACAACGCAAACAGATTTTCTGCGGTGTAACGATACGATGCAAAGACATCCTCTGCGGTGCAACTACGCAAAGAGATTCTCTGCGTTGCAAAGATGCGAGGCAATCAGATCCTCTGCGGTGCAACGACGCAAAGAGATCCTCTGCGGTGCAACGACACGAGGCAAAGAGATCCTCTGCGGTGAAACGACACGAGGCAAGACATCCTTTGCAGTGCAACAACGCAAACAAATCCTCTGCGGTGCAAGGACACAAGGCAAAGATATCCTCTGCGGTGCAATGACACAAACATAGTCTCTGCGATGCAATGCAAAGAAATCCTCTGAAAGGCAAATACGCGACACAAACAGAAGCTCTGCGGATGAACGACGTGAGACAAACAGATCCTCTGAGGTGAAATGATGCAAGGCAAACAGATCCTCTGCGGTGTCACGATGCAAGGATATCCTCTGTGGCGCAACGACACAAGGAGATCCTCTGCGGTGCAACGATGCAAACAGATCCTCTGCGGTGCAACGATGCAAGCAAAGAGATCCTCTGCTGTGCAACGACGTGAGGCAAAGAGATCCTCTGCAGTGCAACGATGCAAGGAGATCCTCTGCGGTGCAACACCGCAAGGTAAACAAATCCTCTGCGGTGAAACGATGCAAGGCAAAGAGATCCTCTGCGGTGCAACAACGCAAACAGATCCTCTGCGTTGCAAGGATGCAATGCAAAGAGATCCTCTGCGGTGAACCTACGCGACGCAAACAAATCCTCTGCGAATAAATGACGCGAGGCAAACAGATCCTCTGCGGTGTAAGGATGCGATGCAAAGACATCCTCTGCGCTGCAACTACACAAAGACATCCTCTGCGTTGCAAAGACGCGAGGCAAACAGATCCTCTGCTGTGCAACGACACGAGTGAAAGAGATCCTCTGCGGTGCAACGACGCAACGAGATCCTCTGCGGTGCAACGATGCGAGGCAAAGAGATCCTCTGCGGTGCAACGACGCAAAGAGATCCTCTGCGGTGCAACGACGCGAGGGAAAGAGATCCTCTGCGGTGCAATGACCCGAGGCAAGACATCCTCTGCAATGCAACGACGCAAAGAGATCCTCTGCGGTGCAACAACGCAAGGCAAACAGATCCTCTGCGGTGCAACAATGCAAACAGATCCTCTGCGGTGCAAGGACACAAGGCAAAGATATTCTCTGCGGTGCAACGATGCAAAGAGATCCTCTGCGGTGCAACGACACGAGGCAAACAGATCCTCTGCGGTGCAACGACGCAAAGAGATCCTCTGCGGTGCAATGACGCAAGGCAAAGATATCCTCTGTGATGCAATGATGCAAGGAGATCCTCTGCGGTGCAACGACACAAACAGATTCTCTGCGATGCAAGGATGTGATACAAACAAATCCTCTGAGAGGCAAATACGCGACACAAACAGATGCTCTGCGGAGGAACACGTGAGGCAAACAGATCCTCTGTGGTGCAACGACACGAGGCAAAGAGATCCTCTGTGGTGCAACTATGCAAAGAGTTCCTCTGCGGTGCAACGAAGCAAGGAGATCCTGTGCAGTGCAACGACACGAGGCAAACAGATCCTCTGCGGTGCAATGACACAAGGAGATCCTCTGCAGTGCAACGACACGAGGCAAACAGATCCTCTGCAGTGCAATGACGCGAGGCAAAGAGATCCTCTGGGTGCAACAACGCAAAAAGATCCTCTGCGGTGCAATGACGCAAGGCAAAGATATCCTCTGTGATGCAATGATGCAAGGAGATCCTCTGCGGTGCAACGACACAAACAGATTCTCTGCGATGCAAGGATGTGATACAAACAAATCCTCTGAAAGGCAAATACGCGACACAAACAGAAGCTCTGCGGATGAACGACGTGAGACAAACAGATCCTCTGAGGTGAAATGATGCAAGGCAAACAGATCCTCTGCGGTGTCACGACGCAAGGATATCCTCTGTGGCGCAACGACACAAGGAGATCCTCTGCGGTGCAACGATGCAAACAGATCCTCTGCGGTGCAACGATGCAAGCAAAGAGATCCTCTGCTGTGCAACGACGCGAGGCAAAGAGATCCTCTGCAGTGCAACGATGCAAGGAGATCCTGTGCGGTGCAACACCGCGAGGTAAACAAATCCTCTGCGGTGAAACGATGCAAGGCAAAGAGATCCTCTGCGGTGTAACAACGCAAACAGATCCTCTGCGTTGCAAGGATGCAATGCAAAGAGATCCTCTGCGGTGAACCTATGCGATGCAAACAAATCCTCTGCGAATAAATGACGTGACGCAAACAGATCCTCTGAGCTGTAAGGATGCGATGCAAAGACATCCTCTGGGGTGCAACTACGCAAAGGCATCCTCTGCGTTGCAAAGACGCGAGGCAAACAGATCCTCTGCGGTGCAACGACGCAAAGAGATCCTCTGCGGTGCAACGACACGAGGCAAACAGATCCTCTGCGGTGCAACGACACAAAGAGATCCTCTGCGGTGCAACGACGCGAGGCAAAGAAATCCTCTGCGGTGCAACGACGCAAAGAGATCCTCTGCGGTGCAACAACGCAAAAAGATCCTCTGCGGTGCAATGACGCAAGGCAAAGATATCCTCTGTGATGCAATGATGCAAGGAGATCCTCTGCGGCGCAACGACACAAACCGATTCTCTGCGATGCAATGATGTGATACAAACAAAACCTCTGAAAGGCAAATACGCGACACAAACAGATGCTCTGCGGAGGAACGACGTGAGGCAAACAGATCCTCTGCGGTGCAACGACGCGAGGCAAAGAGATCCTCTGCGGTGCGACTATGCAAAGAGTTCCTCTGCGGTGCAACGAAGCAAGGAGATCCTGTGCAGTGCAGCGATGCGAGGCAAAGATATCCTCTGCGGTGCAACGATGCAAGGATATCCTCTGCGGTGCAACGACGCGAGGCAAAGAGTTCCTCTGCGGTGCAACTACGCAAAGAGATCCTCTGCGGTGCAACAACGCAAAGAGATCCTCTGCTGTGCAATGACACAAGGCAAAGATATCCTCTGCGGTGCAACGATGCAAGGATATCCTCTGCGGTGCAACGACGCGAGGCAAAGAGTTCCTCTGCGGTGCAACTACGCAAAGAGATCCTCTGCGGTGCAACAACGCAAAGAGATCCTCTGCGGTGCAATGACACAAGGCAAAGATATCCTCTGCGGTGCAATGATGCAAGGAGATCCTCTGCGGTGCAACGACACGAGGCAAACAGATCCTCTGTGGTGCAATAACGCGAGGCAAAGAGATCCTCTGGGTGCAACAATGCAAACAGATCTTCTGCGGTGCAATGACGCAAGGCAAAGATATCCTCTGTGATGCAATGATGCAAGGAGATCCTCTGCGATGCAACGACACAAACAGATTCTCTGCGATGCAAGGATGTGATACAAAGAAATCCTCTGAAAGGCAAATACGCGACACAAACAGAAGCTCTGCGGATGAACGACGTGAGACAAACAGATCCTCTGAGGTGAAATGATGCAAGGCAAACAGATACTCTGCGGTGTCACGACGCAAGGATATCCTCTGTGGCGCAACGACACAAGGAGATCCTCTGCGGTGCAACGATGCAAACAGATCCTCTGCAGTGCAACGATGCAAGCAAAGAGATCCTCTGCTGTGCAACGACGCGAGGCAAAGAGATCCTCTGCAGTGCAACGATGCAAGGAGATCCTCTGCGGTGCAACGACGCGAGGGAAAGAGATCCTCTGCGGTGAAACGACGCGAGGCAAAGAGATCCTCTGCGGTGCAACGACGCAAAGATATCCTTTGCAGTGCAACAACGCAAACAGATAATCTGCGGTGCAAGGACACAAGGCAAAGATATTCTCTGCGGTGCAACGATGCAAAGAGATCCTCTGCGGTGCAACGACACGAGGCAAACAGATCCTCTGCGGTGCAACGACGCAAAGAGATCCTCTGCGGTGCAATGACGCAAGGCAAAGATATCCTCTGTGATGCAATGATGCAAGGAGATCCTCTGCGGTGCAACGACACAAACAGATTCTCTGCGATGCAAGGATGTGATACAAACAAATCCTCTGAGAGGCAAATACGCGACACAAACAGATGCTCTGCGGAGGAACACGTGAGGCAAACAGATCCTCTGTGGTGCAACGACACGAGGCAAAGAGATCCTCTGCGGTGCAACTATGCAAAGAGTTCCTCTGCGGTGCAACGAAGCAAGGAGATCCTGTGCAGTGCAACGACACGAGGCAAACAGATCCTCTGCGGTGCAATGACACAAGGAGATCCTCTGCAGTGCAACGACACGAGGCAAACAGATCCTCTGCAGTGCAATGACGCGAGGCAAAGAGATCCTCTGGGTGCAACAACGCAAAAAGATCCTCTGCGGTGCAATGACGCAAGGCAAAGATATCCTCTGTGATGCAATGATGCAAGGAGATCCTCTGCGGTGCAACGACACAAACAGATTCTCTGCGATGCAAGGATGTGATACAAACAAATCCTCTGAAAGGCAAATACGCGACACAAACAGAAGCTCTGCGGATGAACGACGTGAGACAAACAGATCCTCTGAGGTGAAATGATGCAAGGCAAACAGATCCTCTGCGGTGTCACGACGCAAGGATATCCTCTGTGGCGCAACGACACAAGGAGATCCTCTGCGGTGCAACGATGCAAACAGATCCTCTGCGGTGCAACGATGCAAGCAAAGAGATCCTCTGCAGTGCAACGATGCAAGGAGATCCTGTGTGGTGCAACACCGCGAGGTAAACAAATCCTCTGCGGTGAAACGATGCGAGGCAAAGAGATCCTCTGCGGTGCAACGACGCGAGGCAAAGAGATCCTCTGCGGTGCGACTATGCAAAGAGTTCCTCTGCGGTGCAACGAAGCAAGGAGATCCTGTGCAGTGCAGCGATGCGAGGCAAAGATATCCTCTGCGGTGCAACGATGCAAGGATATCCTCTGCGGTGCAACGACGCGAGGCAAAGAGTTCCTCTGCGGTGCAACTACGCAAAGAGATCCTCTGCGGTGCAACAACGCAAAGAGATCCTCTGCTGTGCAATGACACAAGGCAAAGATATCCTCTGCGGTGCAACGATGCAAGGATATCCTCTGCGGTGCAACGACGCGAGGCAAAGAGTTCCTCTGCGGTGCAACTACGCAAAGAGATCCTCTGCGGTGCAACAACGCAAAGAGATCCTCTGCTGTGCAATGACACAAGGCAAAGATATCCTCTGCGGTGCAATGATGCAAGGAGATCCTCTGCGGTGCAACGACACGAGGCAAACAGATCCTCTGTGGTGCAATAACGCGAGGCAAAGAGATCCTCTGGGTGCAACAATGCAAACAGATCTTCTGCGGTGCAATGACGCAAGGCAAAGATATCCTCTGTGATGCAATGATGCAAGGAGATCCTCTGCGATGCAACGACACAAACAGATTCTCTGCGATGCAAGGATGTGATACAAAGAAATCCTCTGAAAGGCAAATACGCGACACAAACAGAAGCTCTGCGGATGAACGACGTGAGACAAACAGATCCTCTGAGGTGAAATGATGCAAGGCAAACAGATACTCTGCGGTGTCACGACGCAAGGATATCCTCTGTGGCGCAACGACACAAGGAGATCCTCTGCGGTGCAACGATGCAAACAGATCCTCTGCAGTGCAACGATGCAAGCAAAGAGATCCTCTGCTGTGCAACGACGCGAGGCAAAGAGATCCTCTGCAGTGCAACGATGCAAGGAGATCCTCTGCGGTGCAACGACGCGAGGGAAAGAGATCCTCTGCGGTGAAACGACGCGAGGCAAAGAGATCCTCTGCGGTGCAACGACGCAAAGATATCCTTTGCAGTGCAACAACGCAAACAGATAATCTGCGGTGCAAGGACACAAGGCAAAGATATCCTCTGCGGTGCAACGACGCAAACAGATCCTCTGCGGTGCAAGGACACAAGGCAAAGATATCCTCTGCGGTGCAACGACGCAAAGAGATCCTCTGTGCTGCAACGACACGAGGCAAACAGATCCTCTGCGGTGCAACGACACAAACAGATTCTCTGCGATGCAAGGATGTGATACAAACAAATCCTCTGAAAGGCAAATACGCGACACAAACAGATGCTCTGCGGAGGAACGACGTGAGGCAAACAGATCCTCTGCGGTGCAATGACACGAGGCAAAGAGATCCTCTGGGTGCAACAACGCAAAGAGACCCTCTGCGGTGCAACGACACAAACAGATTCTCTGCGATGCAAGGATGTGATACAAACAAATCCTCTGAAAGGGAAATACGCGACACAAACAGAAGCTCTGCGGATGAACGACGTGAGGCAAACAGATCCTCTGTGGTGCAACGACACGAGGCAAAGAGATCCTCTGCGGTGCAACTATGCAAAGAGTTCCTCTGCGGTGCAACGAAGCAAGGAGATCCTGTGCAGTGCAACGATGCGAGGCAAAGATATCCTCTGCAGTGCAACGATGCAAGGATATCCTCTGCGTTGCAACGACGCGAGGCAAAGATATCCTCTGCGGTGCAATGATGCAAGGAGATCCTCTGCGGTGCAACGACACGAGGCAAACAGATCCTCTGCGGTGCAATGACACAAGGAGATCCTCCGCAGTGCAACGACACGATGCAAACAGATCCTCTGCAGTGCAATGACGCGAGGCAAAGAGATCCTCTGGGTGCAACAACGCAAAAAGATCCTCTGCGGTGCAATGACGCAAGGCAAAGATATCCTCTGTGATGCAATGATGCAAGGAGATCCTCTGCGATGCAACGACACAAACAGATTCTCTGCGATGCAAGGATGTGATACAAACAAATCCTCTGAAAGGCAAATACGCGACACAAACAGAAGCTCTGCGGATGAACGACGTGAGACAAACAGATCCTCTGAGGTGAAATGATGCAAGGCAAACAGATCCTCTGCGGTGTCACAACGCAAGTATATCCTCTGTGGCGCAACGACACAAGGAGATCCTCTGCGGTGCAACGATGCAAACAGATCCTCTGCGGTGCAACGATGCAAGCAAAGAGATCCTCTGCTGTGCAACGACGCGAGGCAAAGAGATCCTCTGCAGTGCAACGATGCAAGGAGATCCTGTGCGGTGCAACACCGCGAGGTAAACAAATCCTCTGCGGTGAAACGATGCAAGGCAAAGAGGTCCTCTGCGGTGTAACAACGCAAACAGATCCTCTGCGTTGCAAGGATGCAATGCAAAGAGATCCTCTGCGGTGAACCTACGCGATGCAAACAAATCCTCTGCGAATAAATGACGTGACGCAAACAGATCCTCTGAGCTGTAAGGATGCGATGCAAAGACATCCTCTGGGGTGCAACTACGCAAAGGCATCCTCTGCGTTGCAAAGACGCGAGGCAAACAGATCCTCTGCGGTGCAACGACGCAAAGAGATCCTCTGCGGTGCAACGACACGAGGCAAACAGATCCTCTGCGGTGCAACGACACAAAGAGATCCTCTGCGGTGCAACGACGCGAGGCAAAGAAATCCTCTGCGGTGCAACGACGCAAAGAGATCCTCTGCGGTGCAACAACGCAAAAAGATCCTCTGCGGTGCAATGACGCAAGGCAAAGATATCCTCTGTGATGCAATGATGCAAGGAGATCCTCTGCGGTGCAACGACACAAACAGATTCTCTGCGATGCAATGATGTGATACAAACAAAACCTCTGAAAGGCAAATACGCGACACAAACAGATGCTCTGCGGAGGAACGACGTGAGGCAAACAGATCCTCTGCGGTGCAACGACGCGAGGCAAAGAGATCCTCTGCGGTGCGACTATGCAAAGAGTTCCTCTGCGGTGCAACGAAGCAAGGAGATCCTGTGCAGTGCAGCGATGCGAGGCAAAGATATCCTCTGCGGTGCAACGATGCAAGGATATCCTCTGCGGTGCAACGACGCGAGGCAAAGAGTTCCTCTGCGGTGCAACTACGCAAAGAGATCCTCTGCGGTGCAACAACGCAAAGAGATCCTCTGCTGTGCAATGACACAAGGCAAAGATATCCTCTGTGATGCAATGATGTAAGGAGATCCTCTGCGATGCAACGACACAAACAGATTCTCTGCGATGCAAGGATGTGATACAAAGAAATCCTCTGAAAGGCAAATACGCGACACAAACAGAAGCTCTGCGGATGAACGACGTGAGACAAACAGATCCTCTGAGGTGAAATGATGCAAGGCAAACAGATCCTCTGCGGTGTCACGACGCAAGGATATCCTCTGTGGCGCAACGACACAAGGAGATCCTCTGCGGTGCAACGATGCAAACAGATCCTCTGCGGTGCAACGATGCAAGCAAAGAGATCCTCTGCTGTGCAACGACGCGAGGCAAAGAGATCCTCTGCAGTGCAACGATGCAAGGAGATCCTCTGCGGTGCAACGACGCGAGGGAAAGAGATCCTCTGCGGTGAAACGACGCGAGGCAAAGAGATCCTCTGCGGTGCAACGACGCAAAGATATCCTTTGCAGTGCAACAACGCAAACAGATCCTCTGCGGTGCAAGGACACAAGGCAAAGATATCCTCTGCGGTGCAACGACGCAAAGAGATCCTCTGCGTTGCAAAGACGCGAGGCAAACAGATCCTCTGCGGTGCAACGACACAAACAGATTCTCTGCGATGCAAGGATGTGATACAAACAAATCCTCTGAAAGGCAAATACGCGACACAAACAGATGCTCTGCGGAGGAACGACGTGAGGCAAACAGATCCTCTGCGGTGCAATGACGCGAGGCAAAGAGATCCTCTGGGTGCAACAACGCAAAGAGACCCTCTGCGGTGCAACGACACAAACAGATTCTCTGCGATGCAAGGATGTGATACAAAGAAATCCTCTGAAAGGCAAATACGCGACACAAACAGAAGCTCTGCGGATGAACGACGTGAGACAAACAGATCCTCTGAGGTGAAATGATGCAAGGCAAACAGATCCTCTGCGGTGTCACGACGCAAGGATATCCTCTGTGGCGCAACGACACAAGGAGATCCTCTGCGGTGCAACGATGCAAACAGATCCTCTGCGGTGCAACGATGCAAGCAAAGAGATCCTCTGCTGTGCAACGACGCGAGGCAAAGAGATCCTCTGCAGTGCAACGATGCAAGGAGATCCTCTGCGGTGCAACGACGCAAGGGAAAGAGATCCTCTGCGGTGAAACGACGCGAGGCAAAGAGATCCTCTGCGGTGCAACGACGCAAAGATATCCTTTGCAGTGCAACAACGCAAACAGATCCTCTGCGGTGCAAGGACACAAGGCAAAGATATCCTCTGCGGTGCAACGACGCAAAGAGATCCTCTGTGCTGCAACGACACGAGGCAAACAGATCCTCTGCGGTGCAACGACACAAACAGATTCTCTGCGATGCAAGGATGTGATACAAACAAATCCTCTGAAAGGCAAATACGTGACACAAACAGATGCTCTGCGGAGGAACGACGTGAGGCAAACAGATCCTCTGCGGTGCAACGACGCGAGGCAAAGAGATCCTCTGGGTGCAACAACGCAAAGAGACCCTCTGCGGTGCAACAACGCAAAAAGATCCTCTGCGGTGCAATGACGCAAGGCAAAGATGTCCTCTGTGATGCAATGATGCAAGGAGATCCTCTGCGGTGCAACGACACAAACAGATTCTCTGCGATGCAAGGATGTGATACAAACAAATCCTCTGAAAGGCAAATACGCGACACAAACAGATGCTCTGCGGAGGAACGACGTGAGGCAAACAGATCCTCTGCGGTGCAACGACGCGAGGCAAAGAGATCCTCTGCGGTGCGACTATGCAAAGAGTTCCTCTGCGGTGCAATGATGCAAGGAGATCCTCTGCGGTGCAACGACACGAGGCAAACAGATCCTCTGCGGTTCAATGACGCGAGGCAAAGAGATCCTCTGCAGTGCAACAACGCAAAAAGATCCTCTGCGGTGTAAGGATGCGATGCAAAGACATCCTCTGTGGTTCAACTACGCAAAGAGATTCTCTGCGTTGCAAAGACGCAAAGCGATCCTCTGCTGTGCAATGACACAAGGCAAAGATATCCTCTGCGGTGCAACGATGCAAGGATATCCTCTGCGGTGCAACGACGCGAGGCAAAGAGTTCCTCTGCGGTGCAACTACGCAAAGAGATCCTCTGCGGTGCAACAACGCAAAGAGATCCTCTGCTGTGCAATGACACAAGGGAAAGATATCCTCTGCGGTGCAATGATGCAAGGAGATCCTCTGCGGTGCAACGACACGAGGCAAACAGATCCTCTGTGGTGCAATAACGCGAGGCAAAGAGATCCTCTGGGTGCAACAATGCAAACAGATCTTCTGCGGTGCAATGACGCAAGGCAAAGATATCCTCTGTGATGCAATGATGCAAGGAGATCCTCTGCGATGCAACGACACAAACAGATTCTCTGCGATGCAAGGATGTGATACAAAGAAATCCTCTGAAAGGCAAATACGCGACACAAACAGAAGCTCTGCGGATGAACGACGTGAGACAAACAGATCCTCTGAGGTGAAATGATGCAAGGCAAACAGATACTCTGCGGTGTCACGACGCAAGGATATCCTCTGTGGCGCAACGACACAAGGAGATCCTCTGCGGTGCAACGATGCAAACAGATCCTCTGCAGTGCAACGATGCAAGCAAAGAGATCCTCTGCTGTGCAACGACGCGAGGCAAAGAGATCCTCTGCAGTGCAACGATGCAAGGAGATCCTCTGCGGTGCAACGACGCGAGGGAAAGAGATCCTCTGCGGTGAAACGACGCGAGGCAAAGAGATCCTCTGCGGTGCAACGACGCAAAGATATCCTTTGCAGTGCAACAACGCAAACAGATAATCTGCGGTGCAAGGACACAAGGCAAAGATATCCTCTGCGGTGCAACGACGCAAACAGATCCTCTGCGGTGCAAGGACACAAGGCAAAGATATCCTCTGCGGTGCAACGACGCAAAGAGATCCTCTGTGCTGCAACGACACGAGGCAAACAGATCCTCTGCGGTGCAACGACACAAACAGATTCTCTGCGATGCAAGGATGTGATACAAACAAATCCTCTGAAAGGCAAATACGCGACACAAACAGATGCTCTGCGGAGGAACGACGTGAGGCAAACAGATCCTCTGCGGTGCAATGACACGAGGCAAAGAGATCCTCTGGGTGCAACAACGCAAAGAGACCCTCTGCGGTGCAACGACACAAACAGATTCTCTGCGATGCAAGGATGTGATACAAACAAATCCTCTGAAAGGGAAATACGCGACACAAACAGAAGCTCTGCGGATGAACGACGTGAGGCAAACAGATCCTCTGTGGTGCAACGACACGAGGCAAAGAGATCCTCTGCGGTGCAACTATGCAAAGAGTTCCTCTGCGGTGCAACGAAGCAAGGAGATCCTGTGCAGTGCAACGATGCGAGGCAAAGATATCCTCTGCAGTGCAACGATGCAAGGATATCCTCTGCGTTGCAACGACGCGAGGCAAAGATATCCTCTGCGGTGCAATGATGCAAGGAGATCCTCTGCGGTGCAACGACACGAGGCAAACAGATCCTCTGCGGTGCAATGACACAAGGAGATCCTCCGCAGTGCAACGACACGATGCAAACAGATCCTCTGCAGTGCAATGACGCGAGGCAAAGAGATCCTCTGGGTGCAACAACGCAAAAAGATCCTCTGCGGTGCAATGACGCAAGGCAAAGATATCCTCTGTGATGCAATGATGCAAGGAGATCCTCTGCGATGCAACGACACAAACAGATTCTCTGCGATGCAAGGATGTGATACAAACAAATCCTCTGAAAGGCAAATACGCGACACAAACAGAAGCTCTGCGGATGAACGACGTGAGACAAACAGATCCTCTGAGGTGAAATGATGCAAGGCAAACAGATCCTCTGCGGTGTCACAACGCAAGGATATCCTCTGTGGCGCAACGACACAAGGAGATCCTCTGCGGTGCAACGATGCAAACAGATCCTCTGCGGTGCAACGATGCAAGCAAAGAGATCCTCTGCTGTGCAACGACGCGAGGCAAAGAGATCCTCTGCAGTGCAACGATGCAAGGAGATCCTGTGCGGTGCAACACCGCGAGGTAAACAAATCCTCTGCGGTGAAACGATGCAAGGCAAAGAGATCCTCTGCGGTGTAACAACGCAAACAGATCCTCTGCGTTGCAAGGATGCAATGCAAAGAGATCCTCTGCGGTGAACCTACGCGATGCAAACAAATCCTCTGCGAATAAATGACGTGACGCAAACAGATCCTCTGAGCTGTAAGGATGCGATGCAAAGACATCCTCTGGGGTGCAACTACGCAAAGGCATCCTCTGCGTTGCAAAGACGCGAGGCAAACAGATCCTCTGCGGTGCAACGACGCAAAGAGATCCTCTGCGGTGCAACGACACGAGGCAAACAGATCCTCTGCGGTGCAACGACACAAAGAGATCCTCTGCGGTGCAACGACGCGAGGCAAAGAAATCCTCTGCGGTGCAACGACGCAAAGAGATCCTCTGCGGTGCAACAACGCAAAAAGATCCTCTGCGGTGCAATGACGCAAGGCAAAGATATCCTCTGTGATGCAATGATGCAAGGAGATCCTCTGCGGTGCAACGACACAAACAGATTCTCTGCGATGCAAGGATGTGATACAAACAAAACCTCTGAAAGGCAAATACGCGACACAAACAGATGCTCTGCGGAGGAACGACGTGAGGCAAACAGATCCTCTGCGGTGCAACGACGCGAGGCAAAGAGATCCTCTGCGGTGCGACTATGCAAAGAGTTCCTCTGCGGTGCAACGAAGCAAGGAGATCCTGTGCAGTGCAGCGATGCGAGGCAAAGATATCCTCTGCGGTGCAACGATGCAAGGATATCCTCTGCGGTGCAACGACGCGAGGCAAAGAGTTCCTCTGCGGTGCAACTACGCAAAGAGATCCTCTGCGGTGCAACAACGCAAAGAGATCCTCTGCTGTGCAATGACACAAGGCAAAGATATCCTCTGTGATGCAATGATGTAAGGAGATCCTCTGCGATGCAACGACACAAACAGATTCTCTGCGATGCAAGGATGTGATACAAAGAAATCCTCTGAAAGGCAAATACGCGACACAAACAGAAGCTCTGCGGATGAACGACGTGAGACAAACAGATCCTCTGAGGTGAAATGATGCAAGGCAAACAGATCCTCTGCGGTGTCACGACGCAAGGATATCCTCTGTGGCGCAACGACACAAGGAGATCCTCTGCGGTGCAACGATGCAAACAGATCCTCTGCGGTGCAACGATGCAAGCAAAGAGATCCTCTGCTGTGCAACGACGCGAGGCAAAGAGATCCTCTGCAGTGCAACGATGCAAGGAGATCCTCTGCGGTGCAACGACGCGAGGGAAAGAGATCCTCTGCGGTGAAACGACGCGAGGCAAAGAGATCCTCTGCGGTGCAACGACGCAAAGATATCCTTTGCAGTGCAACAACGCAAACAGATCCTCTGCGGTGCAAGGACACAAGGCAAAGATATCCTCTGCGGTGCAACGACGCAAAGAGATCCTCTGCGTTGCAAAGACGCGAGGCAAACAGATCCTCTGCGGTGCAACGACACAAACAGATTCTCTGCGATGCAAGGATGTGATACAAACAAATCCTCTGAAAGGCAAATACGCGACACAAACAGATGCTCTGCGGAGGAACGACGTGAGGCAAACAGATCCTCTGCGGTGCAATGACGCGAGGCAAAGAGATCCTCTGGGTGCAACAACGCAAAGAGACCCTCTGCGGTGCAACGACACAAACAGATTCTCTGCGATGCAAGGATGTGATACAAAGAAATCCTCTGAAAGGCAAATACGCGACACAAACAGAAGCTCTGCGGATGAACGACGTGAGACAAACAGATCCTCTGAGGTGAAATGATGCAAGGCAAACAGATCCTCTGCGGTGTCACGACGCAAGGATATCCTCTGTGGCGCAACGACACAAGGAGATCCTCTGCGGTGCAACGATGCAAACAGATCCTCTGCGGTGCAACGATGCAAGCAAAGAGATCCTCTGCTGTGCAACGACGCGAGGCAAAGAGATCCTCTGCAGTGCAACGATGCAAGGAGATCCTCTGCGGTGCAACGACGCAAGGGAAAGAGATCCTCTGCGGTGAAACGACGCGAGGCAAAGAGATCCTCTGCGGTGCAACGACGCAAAGATATCCTTTGCAGTGCAACAACGCAAACAGATCCTCTGCGGTGCAAGGACACAAGGCAAAGATATCCTCTGCGGTGCAACGACGCAAAGAGATCCTCTGTGCTGCAACGACACGAGGCAAACAGATCCTCTGCGGTGCAACGACACAAACAGATTCTCTGCGATGCAAGGATGTGATACAAACAAATCCTCTGAAAGGCAAATACGTGACACAAACAGATGCTCTGCGGAGGAACGACGTGAGGCAAACAGATCCTCTGCGGTGCAACGACGCGAGGCAAAGAGATCCTCTGGGTGCAACAACGCAAAGAGACCCTCTGCGGTGCAACAACGCAAAAAGATCCTCTGCGGTGCAATGACGCAAGGCAAAGATGTCCTCTGTGATGCAATGATGCAAGGAGATCCTCTGCGGTGCAACGACACAAACAGATTCTCTGCGATGCAAGGATGTGATACAAACAAATCCTCTGAAAGGCAAATACGCGACACAAACAGATGCTCTGCGGAGGAACGACGTGAGGCAAACAGATCCTCTGCGGTGCAACGACGCGAGGCAAAGAGATCCTCTGCGGTGCGACTATGCAAAGAGTTCCTCTGCGGTGCAATGATGCAAGGAGATCCTCTGCGGTGCAACGACACGAGGCAAACAGATCCTCTGCGGTTCAATGACGCGAGGCAAAGAGATCCTCTGCAGTGCAACAACGCAAAAAGATCCTCTGCGGTGTAAGGATGCGATGCAAAGACATCCTCTGTGGTTCAACTACGCAAAGAGATTCTCTGCGTTGCAAAGACGCGAGGCAATCAGATCCTCTGCGGTGCAACGACACGAGGCAAAGAGATCCTCTGCGGTGAAACGACGCGAGGCAAGACATCCTTTGCAGTGCAACAATGCAAACAAATCCTCTGCGGTGCAAGAACACAAGGCAAAGATATCCTCTGCGGTGCAATGACACAAACATAGTCTCTGCGATGCAATGCAAAGAAATCCTCTGAAAGGCAAATACGCGACACAAACAGAAGCTCTGCGGATGAACGACGTGAGACAAACAGATCCTCTGAGGTGAAATGATGCAAGGCAAACAGATCCTCTGCGGTGTCACGACGCAAGGAAATCCTCTGTGGCGCAACGACACAAGGAGATCCTCTGCGGTGCAACGATGCAAACAGATCCTCTGCAGTGCAATGATGCAAGCAAAGAGATCCTCTGCTGTGCAACGACGTGAGGGAAAGAGATCCTCTGCAGTGCAACGATGCAAGGAGATCCTGTGCGGTGCAACACCGCAAGGTAAACAAATCCTCTGCGGTGAAACGATGCAAGGCAAAGAGATCCTCTGCGGTGCAACAACGCAAAGAGATCCTCTGCGTTGCAAGTATGCAATGCAAAGAGATCCTCTGCGGTGAACCTACGCGACGCAAACAAATCCTCTGCGAATAAATGACGCGAGGCAAACAGATCCTCTGCGGTGTAACGATGCAAAGAGATCCTCTGCGGTGCAACGACACGAGGCAAAAAGATCCTCTGCGGTGCAACGACGCAAAGAGATTCTCTGCGCTGCAATGACGCGAGGCAAAGACATCCTCTGTGGTGCAACGACATGACGCAAGGTGATCCTCTGCGGTGCCACAACGCAAACAGATCCTCTGCGGTGTAAGGATGCGATGCAAAGACATCCTCTGCGGTGCAACTACGCAAAGAGATCCTCTGCGTTGCAAAGACGCGAGGCAATCAGATCCTCTGTGGTGCACCGACGCAAAGAGATCCTCTGCGGTGCAACGACACGAGGCAAAGAGATCCTCTGCGATGAAACGACGCGAGGCAAGACATCCTTTGCAGTGCAACAACGCAAACAAATCCTCTGCGGTGCAAGGACACAAGGCAAAGATATCCTCTGCGGTGCAATGACACAAACATATTCTCTGCGATGCAATGCAAAGAAATCCTCTGAAAGGCAAATACGCGACACAAACAGAAGCTCTGCGGATGAACGACGTGAGACAAACAGATCCTCTGAGGTGAAATGATGCAAGGCAAACAGATCCTCTGCGGTGTCACGACGCAAGGATATCCTCTGTGGCGCAACGACACAAGGAGATCCTCTGCGGTGCAACGATGCAAACAGATCCTCTGCGGTGCAACGATGCAAGCAAAGAGATCCTCTGCAGTGCAACGATGCAAGGAGATCCTGTGTGGTGCAACACCGCGAGGTAAACAAATCCTCTGCGGTGAAACGATGCGAGGCAAAGAGATCCTCTGCGTTGAACCTACGCGACGCAAACAAATCCTCTGCGAATAAATGACGCGAGGCAAACAGATCCTCTGCGGTGCAACGACGCAAAGAGATCCTCTGCGGTGCAACAACGCAAAAAGATCCTCTGCGGTGCAATGACGCAAGGCAAAGATATCCTCTGTGATGCAATGATGCAAGGAGATCCTCTGCGGTGCAACGACACAAACAGATTCTCTGCGATGCAAGGATGTGATACAAACAAATCCTCTGAAAGGCAAATACGCGACACAAACAGATGCTCTGCTGAGGAACGACGTGAGGCAAACAGATCCTCTGCGGTGCAACGACGCGAGGCAAAGAGATCCTCTGCGGTGCGACTATGCAAAGAGTTCCTCTGCGGTGCAACGAAGCAAGGAGATCCTGTGCAGTGCAACGATGCGATGCAAAGATATCCTCTGCAGTGCAACGATGCAAGGATATCCTCTGCAGTGCAACGACGCGAGGCAAAGAGTTGCTCTGCGGTGCAGCTACGCAAAGAGATCCTCTGCGGTGCAACAACGCAAAGAGATCCTCTGCTGTGCAATGACACAAGGCAAAGATATTCTCTGCGGTGCAATGATGCAAGGAGATCCTCTGCGGTGCAACGACACGAGGCAAACAGATCCTCTGCGGTGCAATGACACAAGGAGATCCTCTGCAGTGCAACGACACGAGGCAAACAGATCCTCTGCAGTGCAATGACGCGAGGCAAAGAGATCCTCTGGGTGCAACAACGCAAACAGATCCTCTGCGGTGCAATGACGCAAGGCAAAGATATCCTCTGTGATGCAATGATGCAAGGAGATCCTCTGCGATGCAACGACACAAACAGATTCTCTGTGATGCAAGGATGTGATACAAACAAATCCTCTGAAAGGCAAATACGCGACACAAACAGATGCTCTGCGGAGGAACGACGTGAGGCAAACAGATCCTCTGCGGTGCAACGACGCGAGGCAAAGAGATCTTCTGCGGTGCGACTATGCAAAGAGTTCCTCTGCGGTGCAACGAAGCAAGGAGATCCTGTGCAGTGCAACGATGCGAGGCAAAGATATCCTCTACGGTGCAATGATGCAAGGATATCCTCTGCGGTGCAACGACACGAGGCAAACAGATCCTCTTCGGTGCAATGACGCGACGCAAAGAGATCCTCTGGGTGCAACAACTCAAACAGATCCTCTGCGGTGCAATGACGCGAGGCAAAGACATCCTCTGTGGTGCAACGACATGACGCAAGGTGATCCTCTGCGGTGCCACAATGCAAACAGATCCTCTGCGGTGTAAGGACACAAGGCAAAGACATCCTCTGCGGTGCAACGATGCAAACAGATCCTCTGCAGTGCAATGATGCAAGCAAAGAGATCCTCTGCTGTGCAACGACGTGAGGGAAAGAGATCCTCTGCAGTGCAACGATGCAAGGAGATCCTGTGCGGTGCAACACCGCAAGGTAAACAAATCCTCTGCGGTGAAACGATGCAAGGCAAAGAGATCCTCTGCGGTGCAACAACGCAAAGAGATCCTCTGCGTTGCAAGTATGCAATGCAAAGAGATCCTCTGCGGTGAACCTACGCGACGCAAACAAATCCTCTGCGAATAAATGACGCGAGGCAAACAGATCCTCTGCGGTGTAACGATGCAAAGAGATCCTCTGCGGTGCAACGACACGAGGCAAAAAGATCCTCTGCGGTGCAACGACGCAAAGAGATTCTCTGCGCTGCAATGACGCGAGGCAAAGACATCCTCTGTGGTGCAACGACATGACGCAAGGTGATCCTCTGCGGTGCCACAACGCAAACAGATCCTCTGCGGTGTAAGGATGCGATGCAAAGACATCCTCTGCGGTGCAACTACGCAAAGAGATCCTCTGCGTTGCAAAGACGCGAGGCAATCAGATCCTCTGTGGTGCACCGACGCAAAGAGATCCTCTGCGGTGCAACGACACGAGGCAAAGAGATCCTCTGCGGTGAAACGACGCGAGGCAAGACATCCTTTGCAGTGCAACAACGCAAACAAATCCTCTGCGGTGCAAGGACACAAGGCAAAGATATCCTCTGCGGTGCAATGACACAAACATATTCTCTGCGATGCAATGCAAAGAAATCCTCTGAAAGGCAAATACGCGACACAAACAGAAGCTCTGCGGATGAACGACGTGAGACAAACAGATCCTCTGAGGTGAAATGATGCAAGGCAAACAGATCCTCTGCGGTGTCACGACGCAAGGATATCCTCTGTGGCGCAACGACACAAGGAGATCCTCTGCGGTGCAACGATGCAAACAGATCCTCTGCGGTGCAACGATGCAAGCAAAGAGATCCTCTGCAGTGCAACGATGCAAGGAGATCCTGTGTGGTGCAACACCGCGAGGTAAACAAATCCTCTGCGGTGAAACGATGCGAGGCAAAGAGATCCTCTGCGTTGAACCTACGCGACGCAAACAAATCCTCTGCGAATAAATGACGCGAGGCAAACAGATCCTCTGCGGTGCAACGACGCAAAGAGATCCTCTGCGGTGCAACAACGCAAAAAGATCCTCTGCGGTGCAATGACGCAACGACGCAAAGATATCCTCTGTGATGCAATGATGCAAGGAGATCCTCTGCGGTGCAACGACACAAACAGATTCTCTGCGATGCAAGGATGTGATACAAACAAATCCTCTGAAAGGCAAATACGCGACACAAACAGATGCTCTGCGGAGGAACGACGTGAGGCAAACAGATCCTCTGCGGTGCAACGACGCGAGGCAAAGAGATCCTCTGCAGTGCGACTATGCAAAGAGTTCCTCTGCGGTGCAACGAAGCAAGGAGATCCTGTGCAGTGCAACGATGCGAGGCAAAGATATCCTCTGCAGTGCAACGATGCAAGGATATCCTCTGCAGTGCAACGACGCGAGGCAAAGAGTTGCTCTGCGGTGCAGCTACGCAAAGAGATCCTCTGCGGTGCAACAACGCAAAGAGATCCTCTGCTGTGCAATGACACAAGGCAAAGATATTCTCTGCGGTGCAATGATGCAAGGAGATCCTCTGCGGTGCAACGACACGAGGCAAACAGATCCTCTGCGGTGCAATGACACAAGGAGATCCTCTGCAGTGCAACGACACGAGGCAAACAGATCCTCTGCAGTGCAATGACGCGAGGCAAAGAGATCCTCTGGGTGCAACAACGCAAACAGATCCTCTGCGGTGCAATGACACAAGGCAAAGATATCCTCTGTGATGCAATGATGCAAGGAGATCCTCTGCGATGCAACGACACAAACAGATTCTCTGTGATGCAAGGATGTGATACAAACAAATCCTCTGAAAGGCAAATACTCGACACAAACAGAAGCTCTGCGGATGAATGACGTGAGACAAACAGATCCTCTGAGGTGAAATGATGCAAGGCAAACAGATCCTCTGCGGTGTCACGACGCAAGGATATCCTCTGTGGCGCAACGACACAAGGAGATCCTCTGAGGTGCAACGATGCAAACAGATCCTCTGCGGTGCAACGATGCGAGGCAAAGAGATCCTCTGCTGTGCAACGACGCGAGGCAGAGATCCTCTGCAGTGCAACGATGCAAGGAGATCCTGTGCGGTGCAACACCGCGAGGTAAACAAAACCTCTGCGGTGAAACGATGCAAGGCAAAGAGATCCTCTGCGGTGCAACAACGCAAACAGATCCTCTGCGTTGCAAGGATGCAATGCAAAGAGATCCTCTGCGGTGAACCTACGCGATGCAAACAAATCCTCTGCGAATAAATGACGTGACGCAAACAGATCCTCTGAGGTGTAAGGATGCGATGCAAAGACATCCTCTGGGGTGCAACTACGCAAAGGCATCCTCTGCGTTGCAAAGACGCGAGGCACACAGATCCTCTGCGGTGCAACGACGCAAAGAGATCCTCTGTGGTGCAACGACACGAGGCAAACAGATCCTCTGCGGTGCAACGATGCAAAGAGATCCTCTGCGGTGCAACGACGCGAGGCAAAGAGATCTTCTGCGGTGCAACGACGCAAAGAGATCCTCTGCGGTGCAATGACGCAAGGCAAAGATATCCTCTGTGATGCAATGATGCAAGGAGATCCTCTGCGGTGCAACGACACAAACAGATTCTCTGCGATGCAAGGATGTGATACAAACAAAACCTCTGAAAGGCAAATACGCGACACAAACAGATGCTCTGCGGAGGAACGACGTGAGGCAAACAGATCCTCTGCGGTGCAACGACGCGAGGCAAAGAGATCCTCTGCGGTGCGACTATGCAAAGAGTTCCTCTGCGGTGCAACGAAGCAAGGAGATCCTGTGCAGTGCAGCGATGCGAGGCAAAGATATCCTCTGCGGTGCAACGATGCAAGGATATCCTCTGCGGTGCAACGACGCGAGGCAAAGAGTTCCTCTGCGGTGCAACTACGCAAAGAGATCCTCTGCGGTGCAACAACGCAAAGAGATCCTCTGCTGTGCAATGACACAAGGCAAAGATATCCTCTGTGATGCAATGATGTAAGGAGATCCTCTGCGATGCAACGACACAAACAGATTCTCTGCGATGCAAGGATGTGATACAAAGAAATCCTCTGAAAGGCAAATACGCGACACAAACAGAAGCTCTGCGGATGAACGACGTGAGACAAACAGATCCTCTGAGGTGAAATGATGCAAGGCAAACAGATCCTCTGCGGTGTCACGACGCAAGGATATCCTCTGTGGCGCAACGACACAAGGAGATCCTCTGCGGTGCAACGATGCAAACAGATCCTCTGCGGTGCAACGATGCAAGCAAAGAGATCCTCTGCTGTGCAACGACGCGAGGCAAAGAGATCCTCTGCAGTGCAACGATGCAAGGAGATCCTCTGCGGTGCAACGACGCGAGGGAAAGAGATCCTCTGCGGTGAAACGACGCGAGGCAAAGAGATCCTCTGCGGTGCAACGACGCAAAGATATCCTTTGCAGTGCAACAACGCAAACAGATCCTCTGCGGTGCAAGGACACAAGGCAAAGATATCCTCTGCGGTGCAACGACGCAAAGAGATCCTCTGCGTTGCAAAGACGCGAGGCAAACAGATCCTCTGCGGTGCAACGACACAAACAGATTCTCTGCGATGCAAGGATGTGATACAAACAAATCCTCTGAAAGGCAAATACGCGACACAAACAGATGCTCTGCGGAGGAACGACGTGAGGCAAACAGATCCTCTGCGGTGCAATGACGCGAGGCAAAGAGATCCTCTGGGTGCAACAACGCAAAGAGACCCTCTGCGGTGCAACGACACAAACAGATTCTCTGCGATGCAAGGATGTGATACAAAGAAATCCTCTGAAAGGCAAATACGCGACACAAACAGAAGCTCTGCGGATGAACGACGTGAGACAAACAGATCCTCTGAGGTGAAATGATGCAAGGCAAACAGATCCTCTGCGGTGTCACGACGCAAGGATATCCTCTGTGGCGCAACGACACAAGGAGATCCTCTGCGGTGCAACGATGCAAACAGATCCTCTGCGGTGCAACGATGCAAGCAAAGAGATCCTCTGCTGTGCAACGACGCGAGGCAAAGAGATCCTCTGCAGTGCAACGATGCAAGGAGATCCTCTGCGGTGCAACGACGCAAGGGAAAGAGATCCTCTGCGGTGAAACGACGCGAGGCAAAGAGATCCTCTGCGGTGCAACGACGCAAAGATATCCTTTGCAGTGCAACAACGCAAACAGATCCTCTGCGGTGCAAGGACACAAGGCAAAGATATCCTCTGCGGTGCAACGACGCAAAGAGATCCTCTGTGCTGCAACGACACGAGGCAAACAGATCCTCTGCGGTGCAACGACACAAACAGATTCTCTGCGATGCAAGGATGTGATACAAACAAATCCTCTGAAAGGCAAATACGTGACACAAACAGATGCTCTGCGGAGGAACGACGTGAGGCAAACAGATCCTCTGCGGTGCAACGACGCGAGGCAAAGAGATCCTCTGGGTGCAACAACGCAAAGAGACCCTCTGCGGTGCAACAACGCAAAAAGATCCTCTGCGGTGCAATGACGCAAGGCAAAGATGTCCTCTGTGATGCAATGATGCAAGGAGATCCTCTGCGGTGCAACGACACAAACAGATTCTCTGCGATGCAAGGATGTGATACAAACAAATCCTCTGAAAGGCAAATACGCGACACAAACAGATGCTCTGCGGAGGAACGACGTGAGGCAAACAGATCCTCTGCGGTGCAACGACGCGAGGCAAAGAGATCCTCTGCGGTGCGACTATGCAAAGAGTTCCTCTGCGGTGCAATGATGCAAGGAGATCCTCTGCGGTGCAACGACACGACGCAAACAGATCCTCTGCGGTTCAATGACGCGAGGCAAAGAGATCCTCTGCAGTGCAACAACGCAAAAAGATCCTCTGCGGTGTAAGGATGCGATGCAAAGACATCCTCTGTGGTGCAACTACGCAAAGAGATTCTCTGCGTTGCAAAGACGCGAGGCAATCAGATCCTCTGCGGTGCAACGACACGAGGCAAAGAGATCCTCTGCGGTGAAACGACGCGAGGCAAGACATCCTTTGCAGTGCAACAATGCAAACAAATCCTCTGCGGTGCAAGGACACAAGGCAAAGATATCCTCTGCGGTGCAATGACACAAACATAGTCTCTGCGATGCAATGCAAAGAAATCCTCTGAAAGGCAAATACGCGACACAAACAGAAGCTCTGCGGATGAACGACGTGAGACAAACAGATCCTCTGAGGTGAAATGATGCAAGGCAAACAGATCCTCTGCGGTGTCACGACGCAAGGAAATCCTCTGTGGCGCAACGACACAAGGAGATCCTCTGCGGTGCAACGATGCAAACAGATCCTCTGCGGTGCAACGATGCGAGGCAAAGAGATCCTCTGCTGTGCAACGACGCGAGGCAGAGATCCTCTGCAGTGCAACGATGCAAGGAGATCCTGTGCGGTGCAACACCGCGAGGTAAACAAAACCTCTGCGGTGAAACGATGCAAGGCAAAGAGATCCTCTGCGGTGCAACAACGCAAACAGATCCTCTGCGTTGCAAGGATGCAATGCAAAGAGATCCTCTGCGGTGAACCTACGCGATGCAAACAAATCCTCTGCGAATAAATGACGTGACGCAAACAGATCCTCTGAGGTGTAAGGATGCGATGCAAAGACATCCTCTGGGGTGCAACTACGCAAAGGCATCCTCTGCGTTGCAAAGACGCGAGGCACACAGATCCTCTGCGGTGCAACGACGCAAAGAGATCCTCTGTGGTGCAACGACACGAGGCAAACAGATCCTCTGCGGTGCAACGATGCAAAGAGATCCTCTGCGGTGCAACGACGCGAGGCAAAGAGATCTTCTGCGGTGCAACGACGCAAAGAGATCCTCTGCGGTGCAATGACGCAAGGCAAAGATATCCTCTGTGATGCAATGATGCAAGGAGATCCTCTGCGGTGCAACGACACAAACAGATTCTCTGCGATGCAAGGATGTGATACAAACAAAACCTCTGAAAGGCAAATACGCGACACAAACAGATGCTCTGCGGAGGAACGACGTGAGGCAAACAGATCCTCTGCGGTGCAACGACGCGAGGCAAAGAGATCCTCTGCGGTGCGACTATGCAAAGAGTTCCTCTGCGGTGCAACGAAGCAAGGAGATCCTGTGCAGTGCAGCGATGCGAGGCAAAGATATCCTCTGCGGTGCAACGATGCAAGGATATCCTCTGCGGTGCAACGACGCGAGGCAAAGAGTTCCTCTGCGGTGCAACTACGCAAAGAGATCCTCTGCGGTGCAACAACGCAAAGAGATCCTCTGCTGTGCAATGACACAAGGCAAAGATATCCTCTGTGATGCAATGATGTAAGGAGATCCTCTGCGATGCAACGACACAAACAGATTCTCTGCGATGCAAGGATGTGATACAAAGAAATCCTCTGAAAGGCAAATACGCGACACAAACAGAAGCTCTGCGGATGAACGACGTGAGACAAACAGATCCTCTGAGGTGAAATGATGCAAGGCAAACAGATCCTCTGCGGTGTCACGACGCAAGGATATCCTCTGTGGCGCAACGACACAAGGAGATCCTCTGCGGTGCAACGATGCAAACAGATCCTCTGCGGTGCAACGATGCAAGCAAAGAGATCCTCTGCTGTGCAACGACGCGAGGCAAAGAGATCCTCTGCAGTGCAACGATGCAAGGAGATCCTCTGCGGTGCAACGACGCGAGGGAAAGAGATCCTCTGCGGTGAAACGACGCGAGGCAAAGAGATCCTCTGCGGTGCAACGACGCAAAGATATCCTTTGCAGTGCAACAACGCAAACAGATCCTCTGCGGTGCAAGGACACAAGGCAAAGATATCCTCTGCGGTGCAACGACGCAAAGAGATCCTCTGCGTTGCAAAGACGCGAGGCAAACAGATCCTCTGCGGTGCAACGACACAAACAGATTCTCTGCGATGCAAGGATGTGATACAAACAAATCCTCTGAAAGGCAAATACGCGACACAAACAGATGCTCTGCGGAGGAACGACGTGAGGCAAACAGATCCTCTGCGGTGCAATGACGCGAGGCAAAGAGATCCTCTGGGTGCAACAACGCAAAGAGACCCTCTGCGGTGCAACGACACAAACAGATTCTCTGCGATGCAAGGATGTGATACAAAGAAATCCTCTGAAAGGCAAATACGCGACACAAACAGAAGCTCTGCGGATGAACGACGTGAGACAAACAGATCCTCTGAGGTGAAATGATGCAAGGCAAACAGATCCTCTGCGGTGTCACGACGCAAGGATATCCTCTGTGGCGCAACGACACAAGGAGATCCTCTGCGGTGCAACGATGCAAACAGATCCTCTGCGGTGCAACGATGCAAGCAAAGAGATCCTCTGCTGTGCAACGACGCGAGGCAAAGAGATCCTCTGCAGTGCAACGATGCAAGGAGATCCTCTGCGGTGCAACGACGCAAGGGAAAGAGATCCTCTGCGGTGAAACGACGCGAGGCAAAGAGATCCTCTGCGGTGCAACGACGCAAAGATATCCTTTGCAGTGCAACAACGCAAACAGATCCTCTGCGGTGCAAGGACACAAGGCAAAGATATCCTCTGCGGTGCAACGACGCAAAGAGATCCTCTGTGCTGCAACGACACGAGGCAAACAGATCCTCTGCGGTGCAACGACACAAACAGATTCTCTGCGATGCAAGGATGTGATACAAACAAATCCTCTGAAAGGCAAATACGTGACACAAACAGATGCTCTGCGGAGGAACGACGTGAGGCAAACAGATCCTCTGCGGTGCAACGACGCGAGGCAAAGAGATCCTCTGGGTGCAACAACGCAAAGAGACCCTCTGCGGTGCAACAACGCAAAAAGATCCTCTGCGGTGCAATGACGCAAGGCAAAGATGTCCTCTGTGATGCAATGATGCAAGGAGATCCTCTGCGGTGCAACGACACAAACAGATTCTCTGCGATGCAAGGATGTGATACAAACAAATCCTCTGAAAGGCAAATACGCGACACAAACAGATGCTCTGCGGAGGAACGACGTGAGGCAAACAGATCCTCTGCGGTGCAACGACGCGAGGCAAAGAGATCCTCTGCGGTGCGACTATGCAAAGAGTTCCTCTGCGGTGCAATGATGCAAGGAGATCCTCTGCGGTGCAACGACACGAGGCAAACAGATCCTCTGCGGTTCAATGACGCGAGGCAAAGAGATCCTCTGCAGTGCAACAACGCAAAAAGATCCTCTGCGGTGTAAGGATGCGATGCAAAGACATCCTCTGTGGTGCAACTACGCAAAGAGATTCTCTGCGTTGCAAAGACGCGAGGCAATCAGATCCTCTGCGGTGCAACGACACGAGGCAAAGAGATCCTCTGCGGTGAAACGACGCGAGGCAAGACATCCTTTGCAGTGCAACAATGCAAACAAATCCTCTGCGGTGCAAGGACACAAGGCAAAGATATCCTCTGCGGTGCAATGACACAAACATAGTCTCTGCGATGCAATGCAAAGAAATCCTCTGAAAGGCAAATACGCGACACAAACAGAAGCTCTGCGGATGAACGACGTGAGACAAACAGATCCTCTGAGGTGAAATGATGCAAGGCAAACAGATCCTCTGCGGTGTCACGACGCAAGGAAATCCTCTGTGGCGCAACGACACAAGGAGATCCTCTGCGGTGCAACGATGCAAACAGATCCTCTGCAGTGCAATGATGCAAGCAAAGAGATCCTCTGCTGTGCAACGACGTGAGGGAAAGAGATCCTCTGCAGTGCAACGATGCAAGGAGATCCTGTGCGGTGCAACACCGCAAGGTAAACAAATCCTCTGCGGTGAAACGATGCAAGGCAAAGAGATCCTCTGCGGTGCAACAACGCAAAGAGATCCTCTGCGTTGCAAGTATGCAATGCAAAGAGATCCTCTGCGGTGAACCTACGCGACGCAAACAAATCCTCTGCGAATAAATGACGCGAGGCAAACAGATCCTCTGCGGTGTAACGATGCAAAGAGATCCTCTGCGGTGCAACGACACGAGGCAAAAAGATCCTCTGCGGTGCAACGACGCAAAGAGATTCTCTGCGCTGCAATGACGCGAGGCAAAGACATCCTCTGTGGTGCAACGACATGACGCAAGGTGATCCTCTGCGGTGCCACAACGCAAACAGATCCTCTGCGGTGTAAGGATGCGATGCAAAGACATCCTCTGCGGTGCAACTACGCAAAGAGATCCTCTGCGTTGCAAAGACGCGAGGCAATCAGATCCTCTGTGGTGCATCGACGCAAAGAGATCCTCTGCGGTGCAACGACACGAGGCAAAGAGATCCTCTGCGATGAAACGACGCGAGGCAAGACATCCTTTGCAGTGCAACAACGCAAACAAATCCTCTGCGGTGCAAGGACACAAGGCAAAGATATCCTCTGCGGTGCAATGACACAAACATATTCTCTGCGATGCAATGCAAAGAAATCCTCTGAAAGGCAAATACGCGACACAAACAGAAGCTCTGCGGATGAACGACGTGAGACAAACAGATCCTCTGAGGTGAAATGATGCAAGGCAAACAGATCCTCTGCGGTGTCACGACGCAAGGATATCCTCTGTGGCGCAACGACACAAGGAGATCCTCTGCGGTGCAACGATGCAAACAGATCCTCTGCGGTGCAACGATGCAAGCAAAGAGATCCTCTGCAGTGCAACGATGCAAGGAGATCCTGTGTGGTGCAACACCGCGAGGTAAACAAATCCTCTGCGGTGAAACGATGCGAGGCAAAGAGATCCTCTGCGTTGAACCTACGCGACGCAAACAAATCCTCTGCGAATAAATGACGCGAGGCAAACAGATCCTCTGCGGTGCAACGACGCAAAGAGATCCTCTGCGGTGCAACAACGCAAAAAGATCCTCTGCGGTGCAATGACGCAAGGCAAAGATATCCTCTGTGATGCAATGATGCAAGGAGATCCTCTGCGGTGCAACGACACAAACAGATTCTCTGCGATGCAAGGATGTGATACAAACAAATCCTCTGAAAGGCAAATACGCGACACAAACAGATGCTCTGCTGAGGAACGACGTGAGGCAAACAGATCCTCTGCGGTGCAACGACGCGAGGCAAAGAGATCCTCTGCGGTGCGACTATGCAAAGAGTTCCTCTGCGGTGCAACGAAGCAAGGAGATCCTGTGCAGTGCAACGATGCGATGCAAAGATATCCTCTGCAGTGCAACGATGCAAGGATATCCTCTGCAGTGCAACGACGCGAGGCAAAGAGTTGCTCTGCGGTGCAGCTACGCAAAGAGATCCTCTGCGGTGCAACAACGCAAAGAGATCCTCTGCTGTGCAATGACACAAGGCAAAGATATTCTCTGCGGTGCAATGATGCAAGGAGATCCTCTGCGGTGCAACGACACGAGGCAAACAGATCCTCTGCGGTGCAATGACACAAGGAGATCCTCTGCAGTGCAACGACACGAGGCAAACAGATCCTCTGCAGTGCAATGACGCGAGGCAAAGAGATCCTCTGGGTGCAACAACGCAAACAGATCCTCTGCGGTGCAATGACGCAAGGCAAAGATATCCTCTGTGATGCAATGATGCAAGGAGATCCTCTGCGATGCAACGACACAAACAGATTCTCTGTGATGCAAGGATGTGATACAAACAAATCCTCTGAAAGGCAAATACGCGACACAAACAGATGCTCTGCGGAGGAACGACGTGAGGCAAACAGATCCTCTGCGGTGCAACGACGCGAGGCAAAGAGATCTTCTGCGGTGCGACTATGCAAAGAGTTCCTCTGCGGTGCAACGAAGCAAGGAGATCCTGTGCAGTGCAACGATGCGAGGCAAAGATATCCTCTACGGTGCAATGATGCAAGGATATCCTCTGCGGTGCAACGACACGAGGCAAACAGATCCTCTTCGGTGCAATGACGCGACGCAAAGAGATCCTCTGGGTGCAACAACTCAAACAGATCCTCTGCGGTGCAATGACGCGAGGCAAAGACATCCTCTGTGGTGCAACGACATGACGCAAGGTGATCCTCTGCGGTGCCACAATGCAAACAGATCCTCTGCGGTGTAACGACACAAGGCAAAGACATCCTCTGCGGTGCAACGATGCAAACAGATCCTCTGCAGTGCAATGATGCAAGCAAAGAGATCCTCTGCTGTGCAACGACGTGAGGGAAAGAGATCCTCTGCAGTGCAACGATGCAAGGAGATCCTGTGCGGTGCAACACCGCAAGGTAAACAAATCCTCTGCGGTGAAACGATGCAAGGCAAAGAGATCCTCTGCGGTGCAACAACGCAAAGAGATCCTCTGCGCTGCAATGACGCGAGGCAAAGACATCCTCTGTGGTGCAACGACATGACGCAAGGTGATCCTCTGCGGTGCCACAACGCAAACAGATCCTCTGCGGTGTAAGGATGCGATGCAAAGACATCCTCTGCGGTGCAACTACGCAAAGAGATCCTCTGCGTTGCAAAGACGCGAGGCAATCAGATCCTCTGTGGTGCACCGACGCAAAGAGATCCTCTGCGGTGCAACGACACGAGGCAAAGAGATCCTCTGCTGTGAAACGACGCGAGGCAAGACATCCTTTGCAGTGCAACAACGCAAACAAATCCTCTGCGGTGCAAGGACACAAGGCAAAGATATCCTCTGCGGTGCAATGACACAAACATATTCTCTGCGATGCAATGCAAAGAAATCCTCTGAAAGGCAAATACGCGACACAAACAGAAGCTCTGCGGATGAACGACGTGAGACAAACAGATCCTCTGAGGTGAAATGATGCAAGGCAAACAGATCCTCTGCGGTGTCACGACGCAAGGATATCCTCTGTGGCGCAACGACACAAGGAGATCCTCTGCGGTGCAACGATGCAAACAGATCCTCTGCGGTGCAACGATGCAAGCAAAGAGATCCTCTGCAGTGCAACGATGCAAGGAGATCCTGTGTGGTGCAACACCGCGAGGTAAACAAATCCTCTGCGGTGAAACGATGCGAGGCAAAGAGATCCTCTGCGTTGAACCTACGCGACGCAAACAAATCCTCTGCGAATAAATGACGCGAGGCAAACAGATCCTCTGCGGTGCAACGACGCAAAGAGATCCTCTGCGGTGCAACAACGCAAAAAGATCCTCTGCGGTGCAATGACGCAACGACGCAAATATATCCTCTGTGATGCAATGATGCAAGGAGATCCTCTGCGGTGCAACGACACAAACAGATTCTCTGCGATGCAAGGATGTGATACAAACAAATCCTCTGAAAGGCAAATACGCGACACAAACAGATGCTCTGCGGAGGAACGACGTGAGGCAAACAGATCCTCTGCGGTGCAACGACGCGAGGCAAAGAGATCCTCTGCAGTGCGACTATGCAAAGAGTTCCTCTGCGGTGCAACGAAGCAAGGAGATCCTGTGCAGTGCAACGATGCGAGGCAAAGATATCCTCTGCAGTGCAACGATGCAAGGATATCCTCTGCAGTGCAACGACGCGAGGCAAAGAGTTGCTCTGCGGTGCAGCTACGCAAAGAGATCCTCTGCGGTGCAACAACGCAAAGAGATCCTCTGCTGTGCAATGACACAAGGCAAAGATATTCTCTGCGGTGCAATGATGCAAGGAGATCCTCTGCGGTGCAACGACACGAGGCAAACAGATCCTCTGCGGTGCAATGACACAAGGAGATCCTCTGCAGTGCAACGACACGAGGCAAACAGATCCTCTGCAGTGCAATGACGCGAGGCAAAGAGATCCTCTGGGTGCAACAACGCAAACAGATCCTCTGCGGTGCAATGACACAAGGCAAAGATATCCTCTGTGATGCAATGATGCAAGGAGATCCTCTGCGATGCAACGACACAAACAGATTCTCTGTGATGCAAGGATGTGATACAAACAAATCCTCTGAAAGGCAAATACTCGACACAAACAGAAGCTCTGCGGATGAACGACGTGAGACAAACAGATCCTCTGAGGTGAAATGATGCAAGGCAAACAGATCCTCTGCGGTGTCACGACGCAAGGATATCCTCTGTGGCGCAACGACACAAGGAGATCCTCTGAGGTGCAACGATGCAAACAGATCCTCTGCGGTGCAACGATGCGAGGCAAAGAGATCCTCTGCTGTGCAACGACGCGAGGCAGAGATCCTCTGCAGTGCAACGATGCAAGGAGATCCTGTGCGGTGCAACACCGCGAGGTAAACAAAACCTCTGCGGTGAAACGATGCAAGGCAAAGAGATCCTCTGCGGTGCAACAACGCAAACAGATCCTCTGCGTTGCAAGGATGCAATGCAAAGAGATCCTCTGCGGTGAACCTACGCGATGCAAACAAATCCTCTGCGAATAAATGACGTGACGCAAACAGATCCTCTGAGGTGTAAGGATGCGATGCAAAGACATCCTCTGGGGTGCAACTACGCAAAGGCATCCTCTGCGTTGCAAAGACGCGAGGCACACAGATCCTCTGCGGTGCAACGACGCAAAGAGATCCTCTGTGGTGCAACGACACGAGGCAAACAGATCCTCTGCGGTGCAACGATGCAAAGAGATCCTCTGCGGTGCAACGACGCGAGGCAAAGAGATCTTCTGCGGTGCAACGACGCAAAGAGATCCTCTGCGGTGCAATGACGCAAGGCAAAGATATCCTCTGTGATGCAATGATGCAAGGAGATCCTCTGCGGTGCAACGACACAAACAGATTCTCTGCGATCCAAGGATGTGATACAAACAAATCCTCTGAAAGGCAAATACGCGACACAAACAGATGCTCTGCGGAGGAACGACGTGAGGCAAACAGATCCTCTGCGGTGCAACGACGCGAGGCAAAGAGATCTTCTGCGGTGCGACTATGCAAAGAGTTCCTCTGCGGTGCAACGAAGCAAGGAGATCCTGTGCAGTGCAACGATGCGAGGCAAAGATATCCTCTACGGTGCAATGATGCAAGGATATCCTCTGCGGTGCAACGACACGAGGCAAACAGATCCTCTTCGGTGCAATGACGCGACGCAAAGAGATCCTCTGGGTGCAACAACTCAAACAGATCCTCTGCGGTGCAATGACGCGAGGCAAAGACATCCTCTGTGGTGCAACGACATGACGCAAGGTGATCCTCTGCGGTGCCACAATGCAAACAGATCCTCTGCGGTGTAAGGACACAAGGCAAAGACATCCTCTGCGGTGCAACGATGCAAACAGATCCTCTGCAGTGCAATGATGCAAGCAAAGAGATCCTCTGCTGTGCAACGACGTGAGGGAAAGAGATCCTCTGCAGTGCAACGATGCAAGGAGATCCTGTGCGGTGCAACACCGCAAGGTAAACAAATCCTCTGCGGCGAAACGATGCAAGGCAAAGAGATCCTCTGCGGTGAACCTACGCGACGCAAACAAATCCTCTGCGAATAAATGACGCGAGGCAAACAGATCCTCTGCGGTGTAACGATGCAAAGAGATCCTCTGCGGTGCAACGACACGAGGCAAAAAGATCCTCTGCGGTGCAACGACGCAAAGAGATTCTCTGCGCTGCAATGACGCGAGGCAAAGACATCCTCTGTGGTGCAACGACATGACGCAAGGTGATCCTCTGCGGTGCCACAACGCAAACAGATCCTCTGCGGTGTAAGGATGCGATGCAAAGACATCCTCTGCGGTGCAACTACGCAAAGAGATCCTCTGCGTTGCAAAGACGCGAGGCAATCAGATCCTCTGTGGTGCACCGACGCAAAGAGATCCTCTGCGGTGCAACGACACGAGGCAAAGAGATCCTCTGCGGTGAAACGACGCGAGGCAAGACATCCTTTGCAGTGCAACAACGCAAACAAATCCTCTGCGGTGCAAGGACACAAGGCAAAGATATCCTCTGCGGTGCAATGACACAAACATATTCTCTGCGATGCAATGCAAAGAAATCCTCTGAAAGGCAAATACGCGACACAAACAGAAGCTCTGCGGATGAACGACGTGAGACAAACAGATCCTCTGAGGTGAAATGATGCAAGGCAAACAGATCCTCTGCGGTGTCACGACGCAAGGATATCCTCTGTGGCGCAACGACACAAGGAGATCCTCTGCGGTGCAACGATGCAAGCAAAGAGATCCTCTGCAGTGCAACGATGCAAGGAGATCCTGTGTGGTGCAACACCGCGAGGTAAACAAATCCTCTGCGGTGAAACGATGCGAGGCAAAGAGATCCTCTGCGTTGAACCTACGCGACGCAAACAAATCCTCTGCGAATAAATGACGCGAGGCAAACAGATCCTCTGCGGTGCAACGACGCAAAGAGATCCTCTGCGGTGCAACAACGCAAAAAGATCCTCTGCGGTGCAATGACGCAAGGCAAAGATATCCTCTGTGATGCAATGATGCAAGGAGATCCTCTGCGGTGCAACGACACAAACAGATTCTCTGCGATGCAAGGATGTGATACAAACAAATCCTCTGAAAGGCAAATACGCGACACAAACAGATGCTCTGCGGAGGAACGACGTGAGGCAAACAGATCCTCTGCGGTGCAACGACGCGAGGCAAAGAGATCCTCTGCGGTGCGACTATGCAAAGAGTTCCTCTGCGGTGCAACGAAGCAAGGAGATCCTGTGCAGTGCAACGATGCGAGGCAAAGATATCCTCTGCAGTGCAACGACACGAGGCAAACAGATCCTCTGCAGTGCAATGACGCGAGGCAAAGAGACCCTCTGGGTGCAACAACGCAAACAGATCCTCTGCGGTGCAATGACGCAAGGCAAAGATATCCTCTGTGATGCAATGATGCAAGGAGATCCTCTGCGATGCAACGACACAAACAGATTCTCTGTGATGCAAGGATGTGATACAAACAAATCCTCTGAAAGGCAAATACTCGACACAAACAGAAGCTCTGCGGATGAACGACGTGAGACAAACAGATCCTCTGAGGTGAAATGATGCAAGGCAAACAGATCCTCTGCGGTGTCACGACGCAAGGATATCCTCTGTGGCGCAACGACACAAGGAGATCCTCTGAGGTGCAACGATGCAAACAGATCCTCTGCGGTGCAACGATGCAAGGATATCCTCTGCGGTGCAACGACGCGAGGCAAAGAGTTCCTCTGCGGTGCAACTACGCAAAGAGATCCTCTGCGGTGCAACAACGCAAAGAGATCCTCTGCTGTGCAATGACACAAGGCAAAGATATCCTCTGTGATGCAATGATGTAAGGAGATCCTCTGCGATGCAACGACACAAACAGATTCTCTGCGATGCAAGGATGTGATACAAAGAAATCCTCTGAAAGGCAAATACGCGACACAAACAGAAGCTCTGCGGATGAACGACGTGAGACAAACAGATCCTCTGAGGTGAAATGATGCAAGGCAAACAGATCCTCTGCGGTGTCACGACGCAAGGATATCCTCTGTGGCGCAACGACACAAGGAGATCCTCTGCGGTGCAACGATGCAAACAGATCCTCTGCGGTGCAACGATGCAAGCAAAGAGATCCTCTGCTGTGCAACGACGCGAGGCAAAGAGATCCTCTGCAGTGCAACGATGCAAGGAGATCCTCTGCGGTGCAACGACGCGAGGGAAAGAGATCCTCTGCGGTGAAACGACGCGAGGCAAAGAGATCCTCTGCGGTGCAACGACGCAAAGATATCCTTTGCAGTGCAACAACGCAAACAGATCCTCTGCGGTGCAAGGACACAAGGCAAAGATATCCTCTGCGGTGCAACGACGCAAAGAGATCCTCTGCGTTGCAAAGACGCGAGGCAAACAGATCCTCTGCGGTGCAACGACACAAACAGATTCTCTGCGATGCAAGGATGTGATACAAACAAATCCTCTGAAAGGCAAATACGCGACACAAACAGATGCTCTGCGGAGGAACGACGTGAGGCAAACAGATCCTCTGCGGTGCAATGACGCGAGGCAAAGAGATCCTCTGGGTGCAACAACGCAAAGAGACCCTCTGCGGTGCAACGACACAAACAGATTCTCTGCGATGCAAGGATGTGATACAAAGAAATCCTCTGAAAGGCAAATACGCGACACAAACAGAAGCTCTGCGGATGAACGACGTGAGACAAACAGATCCTCTGAGGTGAAATGATGCAAGGCAAACAGATCCTCTGCGGTGTCACGACGCAAGGATATCCTCTGTGGCGCAACGACACAAGGAGATCCTCTGCGGTGCAACGATGCAAACAGATCCTCTGCGGTGCAACGATGCAAGCAAAGAGATCCTCTGCTGTGCAACGACGCGAGGCAAAGAGATCCTCTGCAGTGCAACGATGCAAGGAGATCCTCTGCGGTGCAACGACGCAAGGGAAAGAGATCCTCTGCGGTGAAACGACGCGAGGCAAAGAGATCCTCTGCGGTGCAACGACGCAAAGATATCCTTTGCAGTGCAACAACGCAAACAGATCCTCTGCGGTGCAAGGACACAAGGCAAAGATATCCTCTGCGGTGCAACGACGCAAAGAGATCCTCTGTGCTGCAACGACACGAGGCAAACAGATCCTCTGCGGTGCAACGACACAAACAGATTCTCTGCGATGCAAGGATGTGATACAAACAAATCCTCTGAAAGGCAAATACGCGACACAAACAGATGCTCTGCGGAGGAACGACGTGAGGCAAACAGATCCTCTGCGGTGCAACGACGCGAGGCAAAGAGATCCTCTGGGTGCAACAACGCAAAGAGTTCCTCTGCGGTGCAACGAAGCAAGGAGATCCTGTGCAGTGCAACGATGCGAGGCAAAGATATCCTCTACGGTGCAATGATGCAAGGATATCCTCTGCGGTGCAACGACACGAGGCAAACAGATCCTCTTCGGTGCAATGACGCGACGCAAAGAGATCCTCTGGGTGCAACAACTCAAACAGATCCTCTGCGGTGCAATGACGCGAGGCAAAGACATCCTCTGTGGTGCAACGACATGACGCAAGGTGATCCTCTGCGGTGCCACAATGCAAACAGATCCTCTGCGGTGTAAGGACACAAGGCAAAGACATCCTCTGCGGTGCAACGATGCAAACAGATCCTCTGCAGTGCAATGATGCAAGCAAAGAGATCCTCTGCTGTGCAACGACGTGAGGGAAAGAGATCCTCTGCAGTGCAACGATGCAAGGAGATCCTGTGCGGTGCAACACCGCAAGGTAAACAAATCCTCTGCGGTGAAACGATGCAAGGCAAAGAGATCCTCTGCGGTGAACCTACGCGACGCAAACAAATCCTCTGCGAATAAATGACGCGAGGCAAACAGATCCTCTGCGGTGTAACGATGCAAAGAGATCCTCTGCGGTGCAACGACACGAGGCAAAAAGATCCTCTGCGGTGCAACGACGCAAAGAGATTCTCTGCGCTGCAATGACGCGAGGCAAAGACATCCTCTGTGGTGCAACGACATGACGCAAGGTGATCCTCTGCGGTGCCACAACGCAAACAGATCCTCTGCGGTGTAAGGATGCGATGCAAAGACATCCTCTGCGGTGCAACTACGCAAAGAGATCCTCTGCGTTGCAAAGACGCGAGGCAATCAGATCCTCTGTGGTGCACCGACGCAAAGAGATCCTCTGCGGTGCAACGACACGAGGCAAAGAGATCCTCTGCGGTGAAACGACGCGAGGCAAGACATCCTTTGCAGTGCAACAACGCAAACAAATCCTCTGCGGTGCAAGGACACAAGGCAAAGATATCCTCTGCGGTGCAATGACACAAACATATTCTCTGCGATGCAATGCAAAGAAATCCTCTGAAAGGCAAATACGCGACACAAACAGAAGCTCTGCGGATGAACGACGTGAGACAAACAGATCCTCTGAGGTGAAATGATGCAAGGCAAACAGATCCTCTGCGGTGTCACGACGCAAGGATATCCTCTGTGGCGCAACGACACAAGGAGATCCTCTGCGGTGCAACGATGCAAGCAAAGAGATCCTCTGCAGTGCAACGATGCAAGGAGATCCTGTGTGGTGCAACACCGCGAGGTAAACAAATCCTCTGCGGTGAAACGATGCGAGGCAAAGAGATCCTCTGCGTTGAACCTACGCGACGCAAACAAATCCTCTGCGAATAAATGACGCGAGGCAAACAGATCCTCTGCGGTGCAACGACGCAAAGAGATCCTCTGCGGTGCAACAACGCAAAAAGATCCTCTGCGGTGCAATGACGCAAGGCAAAGATATCCTCTGTGATGCAATGATGCAAGGAGATCCTCTGCGGTGCAACGACACAAACAGATTCTCTGCGATGCAAGGATGTGATACAAACAAATCCTCTGAAAGGCAAATACGCGACACAAACAGATGCTCTGCGGAGGAACGACGTGAGGCAAACAGATCCTCTGCGGTGCAACGACGCGAGGCAAAGAGATCCTCTGCGGTGCGACTATGCAAAGAGTTCCTCTGCGGTGCAACGAAGCAAGGAGATCCTGTGCAGTGCAACGATGCGAGGCAAAGATATCCTCTGCAGTGCAACGATGCAAGGATATCCTCTGCAGTGCAACGACGCGAGGCAAAGAGTTGCTCTGCGGTGCAGCTACGCAAAGAGATCCTCTGCGGTGCAACAACGCAAAGAGATCCTCTGCTGTGCAATGACACAAGGCAAAGATATTCTCTGCGGTGCAATGATGCAAGGAGATCCTCTGCGGTGCAACGACACGAGGCAAACAGATCCTCTGCGGTGCAATGACACAAGGAGATCCTCTGCAGTGCAACGACACGAGGCAAACAGATCCTCTGCAGTGCAATGACGCGAGGCAAAGAGACCCTCTGGGTGCAACAACGCAAACAGATCCTCTGCGGTGCAATGACGCAAGGCAAAGATATCCTCTGTGATGCAATGATGCAAGGAGATCCTCTGCGATGCAACGACACAAACAGATTCTCTGTGATGCAAGGATGTGATACAAACAAATCCTCTGAAAGGCAAATACTCGACACAAACAGAAGCTCTGCGGATGAACGACGTGAGACAAACAGATCCTCTGAGGTGAAATGATGCAAGGCAAACAGATCCTCTGCGGTGTCACGACGCAAGGATATCCTCTGTGGCGCAACGACACAAGGAGATCCTCTGAGGTGCAACGATGCAAACAGATCCTCTGCGGTGCAACGATGCAAGGATATCCTCTGCGGTGCAACGACGCGAGGCAAAGAGTTCCTCTGCGGTGCAACTACGCAAAGAGATCCTCTGCGGTGCAACAACGCAAAGAGATCCTCTGCGGTGCAATGACGCAAGGCAAAGATATCCTCTGTGATGCAATGATGTAAGGAGATCCTCTGCGATGCAACGACACAAACAGATTCTCTGCGATGCAAGGATGTGATACAAAGAAATCCTCTGAAAGGCAAATACGCGACACAAACAGAAGCTCTGCGGATGAACGACGTGAGACAAACAGATCCTCTGAGGTGAAATGATGCAAGGCAAACAGATCCTCTGCGGTGTCACGACGCAAGGATATCCTCTGTGGCGCAACGACACAAGGAGATCCTCTGCGGTGCAACGATGCAAACAGATCCTCTGCGGTGCAACGATGCAAGCAAAGAGATCCTCTGCTGTGCAACGACGCGAGGCAAAGAGATCCTCTGCAGTGCAACGATGCAAGGAGATCCTCTGCGGTGCAACGACGCGAGGGAAAGAGATCCTCTGCGGTGAAACGACGCGAGGCAAAGAGATCCTCTGCGGTGCAACGACGCAAAGATATCCTTTGCAGTGCAACAACGCAAACAGATCCTCTGCGGTGCAAGGACACAAGGCAAAGATATCCTCTGCGGTGCAACGACGCAAAGAGATCCTCTGCGTTGCAAAGACGCGAGGCAAACAGATCCTCTGCGGTGCAACGACACAAACAGATTCTCTGCGATGCAAGGATGTGATACAAACAAATCCTCTGAAAGGCAAATACGCGACACAAACAGATGCTCTGCGGAGGAACGACGTGAGGCAAACAGATCCTCTGCGGTGCAATGACGCGAGGCAAAGAGATCCTCTGGGTGCAACAACGCAAAGAGACCCTCTGCGGTGCAACGACACAAACAGATTCTCTGCGATGCAAGGATGTGATACAAAGAAATCCTCTGAAAGGCAAATACGCGACACAAACAGAAGCTCTGCGGATGAACGACGTGAGACAAACAGATCCTCTGAGGTGAAATGATGCAAGGCAAACAGATCCTCTGCGGTGTCACGACGCAAGGATATCCTCTGTGGCGCAACGACACAAGGAGATCCTCTGCGGTGCAACGATGCAAACAGATCCTCTGCGGTGCAACGATGCAAGCAAAGAGATCCTCTGCTGTGCAACGACGCGAGGCAAAGAGATCCTCTGCAGTGCAACGATGCAAGGAGATCCTCTGCGGTGCAACGACGCAAGGGAAAGAGATCCTCTGCGGTGAAACGACGCGAGGCAAAGAGATCCTCTGCGGTGCAACGACGCAAAGATATCCTTTGCAGTGCAACAACGCAAACAGATCCTCTGCGGTGCAAGGACACAAGGCAAAGATATCCTCTGCGGTGCAACGACGCAAAGAGATCCTCTGTGCTGCAACGACACGAGGCAAACAGATCCTCTGCGGTGCAACGACACAAACAGTTTCTCTGCGATGCAAGGATGTGATACAAACAAATCCTCTGAAAGGCAAATACGTGACACAAACAGATGCTCTGCGGAGGAACGACGTGAGGCAAACAGATCCTCTGCGGTGCAACGACGCGAGGCAAAGAGATCCTCTGGGTGCAACAACGCAAAGAGACCCTCTGCGGTGCAACAACGCAAAAAGATCCTCTGCGGTGCAATGACGCAAGGCAAAGATGTCCTCTGTGATGCAATGATGCAAGGAGATCCTCTGCGGTGCAACGACACAAACAGATTCTCTGCGATGCAAGGATGTGATACAAACAAATCCTCTGAAAGGCAAATACGCGACACAAACAGATGCTCTGCGGAGGAACGACGTGAGGCAAACAGATCCTCTGCGGTGCAACGACGCGAGGCAAAGAGATCCTCTGCGGTGCGACTATGCAAAGAGTTCCTCTGCGGTGCAATGATGCAAGGAGATCCTCTGCGGTGCAACGACACGAGGCAAACAGATCCTCTGCGGTTCAATGACGCGAGGCAAAGAGATCCTCTGCAGTGCAACAACACAAAAAGATCCTCTGCGGTGTAAGGATGCGATGCAAAGACATCCTCTGTGGTGCAACTACGCAAAGAGATTCTCTGCGTTGCAAAGACGCGAGGCAATCAGATCCTCTGCGGTGCAACGACACGAGGCAAAGAGATCCTCTGCGGTGAAACGACGCGAGGCAAGACATCCTTTGCAGTGCAACAATGCAAACAAATCCTCTGCGGTGCAAGGACACAAGGCAAAGATATCCTCTGCGGTGCAATGACACAAACATAGTCTCTGCGATGCAATGCAAAGAAATCCTCTGAAAGGCAAATACGCGACACAAACAGAAGCTCTGCGGATGAACGACGTGAGACAAACAGATCCTCTGAGGTGAAATGATGCAAGGCAAACAGATCCTCTGCGGTGTCACGACGCAAGGAAATCCTCTGTGGCGCAACGACACAAGGAGATCCTCTGCGGTGCAACGATGCAAACAGATCCTCTGCAGTGCAATGATGCAAGCAAAGAGATCCTCTGCTGTGCAACGACGTGAGGGAAAGAGATCCTCTGCAGTGCAACGATGCAAGGAGATCCTGTGCGGTGCAACACCGCAAGGTAAACAAATCCTCTGCGGTGAAACGATGCAAGGCAAAGAGATCCTCTGCGGTGCAACAACGCAAAGAGATCCTCTGCGTTGCAAGTATGCAATGCAAAGAGATCCTCTGCGGTGAACCTACGCGACGCAAACAAATCCTCTGCGAATAAATGACGCGAGGCAAACAGATCCTCTGCGGTGTAACGATGCAAAGAGATCCTCTGCGGTGCAACGACACGAGGCAAAAAGATCCTCTGCGGTGCAACGACGCAAAGAGATTCTCTGCGCTGCAATGACGCGAGGCAAAGACATCCTCTGTGGTGCAACGACATGACGCAAGGTGATCCTCTGCGGTGCCACAACGCAAACAGATCCTCTGCGGTGTAAGGATGCGATGCAAAGACATCCTCTGCGGTGCAACTACGCAAAGAGATCCTCTGCGTTGCAAAGACGCGAGGCAATCAGATCCTCTGTGGTGCACCGACGCAAAGAGATCCTCTGCGGTGCAACGACACGAGGCAAAGAGATCCTCTGCGATGAAACGACGCGAGGCAAGACATCCTTTGCAGTGCAACAACGCAAACAAATCCTCTGCGGTGCAAGGACACAAGGCAAAGATATCCTCTGCGGTGCAATGACACAAACATATTCTCTGCGATGCAATGCAAAGAAATCCTCTGAAAGGCAAATACGCGACACAAACAGAAGCTCTGCGGATGAACGACGTGAGACAAACAGATCCTCTGAGGTGAAATGATGCAAGGCAAACAGATCCTCTGCGGTGTCACGACGCAAGGATATCCTCTGTGGCGCAACGACACAAGGAGATCCTCTGCGGTGCAACGATGCAAACAGATCCTCTGCGGTGCAACGATGCAAGCAAAGAGATCCTCTGCAGTGCAACGATGCAAGGAGATCCTGTGTGGTGCAACACCGCGAGGTAAACAAATCCTCTGCGGTGAAACGATGCGAGGCAAAGAGATCCTCTGCGTTGAACCTACGCGACGCAAACAAATCCTCTGCGAATAAATGACGCGAGGCAAACAGATCCTCTGCGGTGCAACGACGCAAAGAGATCCTCTGCGGTGCAACAACGCAAAAAGATCCTCTGCGGTGCAATGACGCAAGGCAAAGATATCCTCTGTGATGCAATGATGCAAGGAGATCCTCTGCGGTGCAACGACACAAACAGATTCTCTGCGATGCAAGGATGTGATACAAACAAATCCTCTGAAAGGCAAATACGCGACACAAACAGATGCTCTGCTGAGGAACGACGTGAGGCAAACAGATCCTCTGCGGTGCAACGACGCGAGGCAAAGAGATCCTCTGCGGTGCGACTATGCAAAGAGTTCCTCTGCGGTGCAACGAAGCAAGGAGATCCTGTGCAGTGCAACGATGCGATGCAAAGATATCCTCTGCAGTGCAACGATGCAAGGATATCCTCTGCAGTGCAACGACGCGAGGCAAAGAGTTGCTCTGCGGTGCAGCTACGCAAAGAGATCCTCTGCGGTGCAACAACGCAAAGAGATCCTCTGCTGTGCAATGACACAAGGCAAAGATATTCTCTGCGGTGCAATGATGCAAGGAGATCCTCTGCGGTGCAACGACACGAGGCAAACAGATCCTCTGCGGTGCAATGACACAAGGAGATCCTCTGCAGTGCAACGACACGAGGCAAACAGATCCTCTGCAGTGCAATGACGCGAGGCAAAGAGATCCTCTGGGTGCAACAACGCAAACAGATCCTCTGCGGTGCAATGACGCAAGGCAAAGATATCCTCTGTGATGCAATGATGCAAGGAGATCCTCTGCGATGCAACGACACAAACAGATTCTCTGTGATGCAAGGATGTGATACAAACAAATCCTCTGAAAGGCAAATACGCGACACAAACAGATGCTCTGCGGAGGAACGACGTGAGGCAAACAGATCCTCTGCGGTGCAACGACGCGAGGCAAAGAGATCTTCTGCGGTGCGACTATGCAAAGAGTTCCTCTGCGGTGCAACGAAGCAAGGAGATCCTGTGCAGTGCAACGATGCGAGGCAAAGATATCCTCTACGGTGCAATGATGCAAGGATATCCTCTGCGGTGCAACGACACGAGGCAAACAGATCCTCTTCGGTGCAATGACGCGACGCAAAGAGATCCTCTGGGTGCAACAACTCAAACAGATCCTCTGCGGTGCAATGACGCGAGGCAAAGACATCCTCTGTGGTGCAACGACATGACGCAAGGTGATCCTCTGCGGTGCCACAATGCAAACAGATCCTCTGCGGTGTAAGGACACAAGGCAAAGACATCCTCTGCGGTGCAACGATGCAAACAGATCCTCTGCAGTGCAATGATGCAAGCAAAGAGATCCTCTGCTGTGCAACGACGTGAGGGAAAGAGATCCTCTGCAGTGCAACGATGCAAGGAGATCCTGTGCGGTGCAACACCGCAAGGTAAACAAATCCTCTGCGGTGAAACGATGCAAGGCAAAGAGATCCTCTGCGGTGCAACAACGCAAAGAGATCCTCTGCGTTGCAAGTATGCAATGCAAAGAGATCCTCTGCGGTGAACCTACGCGACGCAAACAAATCCTCTGCGAATAAATGACGCGAGGCAAACAGATCCTCTGCGGTGTAACGATGCAAAGAGATCCTCTGCGGTGCAACGACACGAGGCAAAAAGATCCTCTGCGGTGCAACGACGCAAAGAGATTCTCTGCGCTGCAATGACGCGAGGCAAAGACATCCTCTGTGGTGCAACGACATGACGCAAGGTGATCCTCTGCGGTGCCACAACGCAAACAGATCCTCTGCGGTGTAAGGATGCGATGCAAAGACATCCTCTGTGGTGCAACTACGCAAAGAGATCCTCTGCGTTGCAAAGACGCGAGGCAATCAGATCCTCTGTGGTGCACCGACGCAAAGAGATCCTCTGCGGTGCAACGACACGAGGCAAAGAGATCCTCTGCGGTGAAACGACGCGAGGCAAGACATCCTTTGCAGTGCAACAACGCAAACAAATCCTCTGCGGTGCAAGGACACAAGGCAAAGATATCCTCTGCGGTGCAATGACACAAACATATTCTCTGCGATGCAATGCAAAGAAATCCTCTGAAAGGCAAATACGCGACACAAACAGAAGCTCTGCGGATGAACGACGTGAGACAAACAGATCCTCTGAGGTGAAATGATGCAAGGCAAACAGATCCTCTGCGGTGTCACGACGCAAGGATATCCTCTGTGGCGCAACGACACAAGGAGATCCTCTGCGGTGCAACGATGCAAACAGATCCTCTGCGGTGCAACGATGCAAGCAAAGAGATCCTCTGCTGTGCAACGATGCAAGGAGATCCTGTGTGGTGCAACACCGCGAGGTAAACAAATCCTCTGCGGTGAAACGATGCGAGGCAAAGAGATCCTCTGCGTTGAACCTACGCGACGCAAACAAATCCTCTGCGAATAAATGACGCGAGGCAAACAGATCCTCTGCGGTGCAACGACGCAAAGAGATCCTCTGCGGTGCAACAACGCAAAAAGATCCTCTGCGGTGCAATGACGCAAGGCAAAGATATCCTCTGTGATGCAATGATGCAAGGAGATCCTCTGCGGTGCAACGACACAAACAGATTCTCTGCGATGCAAGGATGTGATACAAACAAATCCTCTGAAAGGCAAATACGCGACACAAACAGATGCTCTGCGGAGGAACGACGTGAGGCAAACAGATCCTCTGCGGTGCAACGACGCGAGGCAAAGAGATCCTCTGCAGTGCGACTATGCAAAGAGTTCCTCTGCGGTGCAACGAAGCAAGGAGATCCTGTGCAGTGCAACGATGCGAGGCAAAGATATCCTCTGCAGTGCAACGATGCAAGGATATCCTCTGCAGTGCAACGACGCGAGGCAAAGAGTTGCTCTGCGGTGCAGCTACGCAAAGAGATCCTCTGCGGTGCAACAACGCAAAGAGATCCTCTGCTGTGCAATGACACAAGGCAAAGATATTCTCTGCGGTGCAATGATGCAAGGAGATCCTCTGCGGTGCAACGACACGAGGCAAACAGATCCTCTGCGGTGCAATGACACAAGGAGATCCTCTGCAGTGCAACGACACGAGGCAAACAGATCCTCTGCAGTGCAATGACGCGAGGCAAAGAGATCCTCTGGGTGCAACAACGCAAACAGATCCTCTGCGGTGCAATGACACAAGGCAAAGATATCCTCTGTGATGCAATGATGCAAGGAGATCCTCTGCGATGCAACGACACAAACAGATTCTCTGTGATGCAAGGATGTGATACAAACAAATCCTCTGAAAGGCAAATACTCGACACAAACAGAAGCTCTGCGGATGAACGACGTGAGACAAACAGATCCTCTGAGGTGAAATGATGCAAGGCAAACAGATCCTCTGCGGTGTCACGACGCAAGGATATCCTCTGTGGCGCAACGACACAAGGAGATCCTCTGAGGTGCAACGATGCAAACAGATCCTCTGCGGTGCAACGATGCGAGGCAAAGAGATCCTCTGCTGTGCAACGACGCGAGGCAGAGATCCTCTGCAGTGCAACGATGCAAGGAGATCCTGTGCGGTGCAACACCGCGAGGTAAACAAAACCTCTGCGGTGAAACGATGCAAGGCAAAGAGATCCTCTGCGGTGCAACAACGCAAACAGATCCTCTGCGTTGCAAGGATGCAATGCAAAGAGATCCTCTGCGGTGAACCTACGCGATGCAAACAAATCCTCTGCGAATAAATGACGTGACGCAAACAGATCCTCTGAGGTGTAAGGATGCGATGCAAAGACATCCTCTGGGGTGCAACTACGCAAAGGCATCCTCTGCGTTGCAAAGACGCGAGGCAAACAGATCCTCTGCGGTGCAACGACGCAAAGAGATCCTCTGTGGTGCAACGACACGAGGCAAACAGATCCTCTGCGGTGCAACGATGCAAAGAGATCCTCTGCGGTGCAACGACGCGAGGCAAAGAGATCTTCTGCGGTGCAACGACGCAAAGAGATCCTCTGCGGTGCAATGATGCAAGGCAAAGATATCCTCTGTGATGCAATGATGCAAGGAGATCCTCTGCGGTGCAACGACACAAACAGATTCTCTGCGATCCAAGGATGTGATACAAACAAATCCTCTGAAAGGCAAATACGCGACACAAACAGATGCTCTGCGGAGGAACGACGTGAGGCAAACAGATCCTCTGCGGTGCAACGACGCGAGGCAAAGAGATCTTCTGCGGTGCGACTATGCAAAGAGTTCCTCTGCGGTGCAACGAAGCAAGGAGATCCTGTGCAGTGCAACGATGCGAGGCAAAGATATCCTCTACGGTGCAATGATGCAAGGATATCCTCTGCGGTGCAACGACACGAGGCAAACAGATCCTCTTCGGTGCAATGACGCGACGCAAAGAGATCCTCTGGGTGCAACAACTCAAACAGATCCTCTGCGGTGCAATGACGCGAGGCAAAGACATCCTCTGTGGTGCAACGACATGACGCAAGGTGATCCTCTGCGGTGCCACAATGCAAACAGATCCTCTGCGGTGTAAGGACACAAGGCAAAGACATCCTCTGCGGTGCAACGATGCAAACAGATCCTCTGCAGTGCAATGATGCAAGCAAAGAGATCCTCTGCTGTGCAACGACGTGAGGGAAAGAGATCCTCTGCAGTGCAACGATGCAAGGAGATCCTGTGCGGTGCAACACCGCAAGGTAAACAAATCCTCTGCGGTGAAACGATGCAAGGCAAAGAGATCCTCTGCGGTGAACCTACGCGACGCAAACAAATCCTCTGCGAATAAATGACGCGAGGCAAACAGATCCTCTGCGGTGTAACGATGCAAAGAGATCCTCTGCGGTGCAACGACACGAGGCAAAAAGATCCTCTGCGGTGCAACGACGCAAAGAGATTCTCTGCGCTGCAATGACGCGAGGCAAAGACATCCTCTGTGGTGCAACGACATGACGCAAGGTGATCCTCTGCGGTGCCACAACGCAAACAGATCCTCTGCGGTGTAAGGATGCGATGCAAAGACATCCTCTGCGGTGCAACTACGCAAAGAGATCCTCTGCGTTGCAAAGACGCGAGGCAATCAGATCCTCTGTGGTGCACCGACGCAAAGAGATCCTCTGCGGTGCAACGACACGAGGCAAAGAGATCCTCTGCGATGAAACGACGCGAGGCAAGACATCCTTTGCAGTGCAACAACGCAAACAAATCCTCTGCGGTGCAAGGACACAAGGCAAAGATATCCTCTGCGGTGCAATGACACAAACATATTCTCTGCGATGCAATGCAAAGAAATCCTCTGAAAGGCAAATACGCGACACAAACAGAAGCTCTGCGGATGAACGACGTGAGACAAACAGATCCTCTGAGGTGAAATGATGCAAGGCAAACAGATCCTCTGCGGTGTCACGACGCAAGGATATCCTCTGTGGCGCAACGACACAAGGAGATCCTCTGCGGTGCAACGATGCAAGCAAAGAGATCCTCTGCAGTGCAACGATGCAAGGAGATCCTGTGTGGTGCAACACCGCGAGGTAAACAAATCCTCTGCGGTGAAACGATGCGAGGCAAAGAGATCCTCTGCGTTGAACCTACGCGACGCAAACAAATCCTCTGCGAATAAATGACGCGAGGCAAACAGATCCTCTGCGGTGCAACGACGCAAAGAGATCCTCTGCGGTGCAACAACGCAAAAAGATCCTCTGCGGTGCAATGACGCAAGGCAAAGATATCCTCTGTGATGCAATGATGCAAGGAGATCCTCTGCGGTGCAACGACACAAACAGATTCTCTGCGATGCAAGGATGTGATACAAACAAATCCTCTGAAAGGCAAATACGCGACACAAACAGATGCTCTGCGGAGGAACGACGTGAGGCAAACAGATCCTCTGCGGTGCAACGACGCGAGGCAAAGAGATCCTCTGCGGTGCGACTATGCAAAGAGTTCCTCTGCGGTGCAACGAAGCAAGGAGATCCTGTGCAGTGCAACGATGCGAGGCAAAGATATCCTCTGCAGTGCAACGATGCAAGGATATCCTCTGCAGTGCAACGACGCGAGGCAAAGAGTTGCTCTGCGGTGCAGCTACGCAAAGAGATCTTCTGCGGTGCAACAACGCAAAGAGATCCTCTGCTGTGCAATGACACAAGGCAAAGATATTCTCTGCGGTGCAATGATGCAAGGAGATCCTCTGCGGTGCAACGACACGAGGCAAACAGATCCTCTGCGGTGCAATGACACAAGGAGATCCTCTGCAGTGCAACGACACGAGGCAAACAGATCCTCTGCAGTGCAATGACGCGAGGCAAAGAGATCCTCTGGGTGCAACAACGCAAACAGATCCTCTGCGGTGCAATGACGCAAGGCAAAGATATCCTCTGTGATGCAATGATGCAAGGAGATCCTCTGCGATGCAACGACACAAACAGATTCTCTGTGATGCAAGGATGTGATACAAACAAATCCTCTGAAAGGCAAATACTCGACACAAACAGAAGCTCTGCGGATGAACGACGTGAGACAAACAGATCCTCTGAGGTGAAATGATGCAAGGCAAACAGATCCTCTGCGGTGTCACGACGCAAGGATATCCTCTGTGGCGCAACGACACAAGGAGATCCTCTGAGGTGCAACGATGCAAACAGATCCTCTGCGGTGCAACGATGCGAGGCAAAGAGATCCTCTGCTGTGCAACGACGCGAGGCAGAGATCCTCTGCAGTGCAACGATGCAAGGAGATCCTGTGCGGTGCAACACCGCGAGGTAAACAAAACCTCTGCGGTGAAACGATGCAAGGCAAAGAGATCCTCTGCGGTGCAACAACGCAAACAGATCCTCTGCGTTGCAAGGATGCAATGCAAAGAGATCCTCTGCGGTGAACCTACGCGATGCAAACAAATCCTCTGCGAATAAATGACGTGACGCAAACAGATCCTCTGAGGTGTAAGGATGCGATGCAAAGACATCCTCTGGGGTGCAACTACGCAAAGGCATCCTCTGCGTTGCAAAGACGCGAGGCAAACAGATCCTCTGCGGTGCAACGACGCAAAGAGATCCTCTGTGGTGCAACGACACGAGGCAAACAGATCCTCTGCGGTGCAACGATGCAAAGAGATCCTCTGCGGTGCAACGACGCGAGGCAAAGAGATCTTCTGCGGTGCAACGACGCAAAGAGATCCTCTGCGGTGCAATGACGCAAGGCAAAGATATCCTCTGTGATGCAATGATGCAAGGAGATCCTCTGCGGTGCAACGACACAAACAGATTCTCTGCGATCCAAGGATGTGATACAAACAAATCCTCTGAAAGGCAAATACGCGACACAAACAGAAGCTCTGCGGATGAACGACGTGAGGCAAACAGATCCTCTGCGGTGCAACGACGCGAGGCAAAGAGATCTTCTGCGGTGCGACTATGCAAAGAGTTCCTCTGCGGTGCAACGAAGCAAGGAGATCCTGTGCAGTGCAACGATGCGAGGCAAAGATATCCTCTACGGTGCAATGATGCAAGGATATCCTCTGCGGTGCAACGACACGAGGCAAACAGATCCTCTTCGGTGCAATGACGCGACGCAAAGAGATCCTCTGGGTGCAACAACTCAAACAGATCCTCTGCGGTGCAATGACGCGAGGCAAAGACATCCTCTGTGGTGCAACGACATGACGCAAGGTGATCCTCTGCGGTGCCACAATGCAAACAGATCCTCTGCGGTGTAAGGACACAAGGCAAAGACATCCTCTGCGGTGCAACGATGCAAACAGATCCTCTGCAGTGCAATGATGCAAGCAAAGAGATCCTCTGCTGTGCAACGACGTGAGGGAAAGAGATCCTCTGCAGTGCAACGATGCAAGGAGATCCTGTGCGGTGCAACACCGCAAGGTAAACAAATCCTCTGCGGTGAAACGATGCAAGGCAAAGAGATCCTCTGCGGTGAACCTACGCGACGCAAACAAATCCTCTGCGAATAAATGACGCGAGGCAAACAGATCCTCTGCGGTGTAACGATGCAAAGAGATCCTCTGCGGTGCAACGACACGAGGCAAAAAGATCCTCTGCGGTGCAACGACGCAAAGAGATTCTCTGCGCTGCAATGACGCGAGGCAAAGACATCCTCTGTGGTGCAACGACATGACGCAAGGTGATCCTCTGCGGTGCCACAACGCAAACAGATCTTCTGCGGTGTAAGGATGCGATGCAAAGACATCCTCTGCGGTGCAACTACGCAAAGAGATCCTCTGCGTTGCAAAGACGCGAGGCAATCAGATCCTCTGTGGTGCACCGACGCAAAGAGATCCTCTGCGGTGCAACGACACGAGGCAAAGAGATCCTCTGCGGTGAAACGACGCGAGGCAAGACATCCTTTGCAGTGCAACAACGCAAACAAATCCTCTGCGGTGCAAGGACACAAGGCAAAGATATCCTCTGCGGTGCAATGACACAAACATATTCTCTGCGATGCAATGCAAAGAAATCCTCTGAAAGGCAAATACGCGACACAAACAGAAGCTCTGCGGATGAACGACGTGAGACAAACAGATCCTCTGAGGTGAAATGATGCAAGGCAAACAGATCCTCTGCGGTGTCACGACGCAAGGATATCCTCTGTGGCGCAACGACACAAGGAGATCCTCTGCGGTGCAACGATGCAAGCAAAGAGATCCTCTGCAGTGCAACGATGCAAGGAGATCCTGTGTGGTGCAACACCGCGAGGTAAACAAATCCTCTGCGGTGAAACGATGCGAGGCAAAGAGATCCTCTGCGTTGAACCTACGCGACGCAAACAAATCCTCTGCGAATAAATGACGCGAGGCAAACAGATCCTCTGCGGTGCAACGACGCAAAGAGATCCTCTGCGGTGCAACAACGCAAAAAGATCCTCTGCGGTGCAATGACGCAAGGCAAAGATATCCTCTGTGATGCAATGATGCAAGGAGATCCTCTGCGGTGCAACGACACAAACAGATTCTCTGCGATGCAAGGATGTGATACAAACAAATCCTCTGAAAGGCAAATACGCGACACAAACAGATGCTCTGCGGAGGAACGACGTGAGGCAAACAGATCCTCTGCGGTGCAACGACGCGAGGCAAAGAGATCCTCTGCGGTGCGACTATGCAAAGAGTTCCTCTGCGGTGCAACGAAGCAAGGAGATCCTGTGCAGTGCAACGATGCGAGGCAAAGATATCCTCTGCAGTGCAACGATGCAAGGATATCCTCTGCAGTGCAACGACGCGAGGCAAAGAGTTGCTCTGCGGTGCAGCTACGCAAAGAGATCTTCTGCGGTGCAACAACGCAAAGAGATCCTCTGCTGTGCAATGACACAAGGCAAAGATATTCTCTGCGGTGCAATGATGCAAGGAGATCCTCTGCGGTGCAACGACACGAGGCAAACAGATCCTCTGCGGTGCAATGACACAAGGAGATCCTCTGCAGTGCAACGACACGAGGCAAACAGATCCTCTGCAGTGCAATGACGCGAGGCAAAGAGATCCTCTGGGTGCAACAACGCAAACAGATCCTCTGCGGTGCAATGACGCAAGGCAAAGATATCCTCTGTGATGCAATGATGCAAGGAGATCCTCTGCGATGCAACGACACAAACAGATTCTCTGTGATGCAAGGATGTGATACAAACAAATCCTCTGAAAGGCAAATACTCGACACAAACAGAAGCTCTGCGGATGAACGACGTGAGACAAACAGATCCTCTGAGGTGAAATGATGCAAGGCAAACAGATCCTCTGCGGTGTCACGACGCAAGGATATCCTCTGTGGCGCAACGACACAAGGAGATCCTCTGAGGTGCAACGATGCAAACAGATCCTCTGCGGTGCAACGATGCGAGGCAAAGAGATCCTCTGCTGTGCAACGACGCGAGGCAGAGATCCTCTGCAGTGCAACGATGCAAGGAGATCCTGTGCGGTGCAACACCGCGAGGTAAACAAAACCTCTGCGGTGAAACGATGCAAGGCAAAGAGATCCTCTGCGGTGCAACAACGCAAACAGATCCTCTGCGTTGCAAGGATGCAATGCAAAGAGATCCTCTGCGGTGAACCTACGCGATGCAAACAAATCCTCTGCGAATAAATGACGTGACGCAAACAGATCCTCTGAGGTGTAAGGATGCGATGCAAAGACATCCTCTGGGGTGCAACTACGCAAAGGCATCCTCTGCGTTGCAAAGACGCGAGGCAAACAGATCCTCTGCGGTGCAACGACGCAAAGAGATCCTCTGTGGTGCAACGACACGAGGCAAACAGATCCTCTGCGGTGCAACGATGCAAAGAGATCCTCTGCGGTGCAACGACGCGAGGCAAAGAGATCTTCTGCGGTGCAACGACGCAAAGAGATCCTCTGCGGTGCAATGACGCAAGGCAAAGATATCCTCTGTGATGCAATGATGCAAGGAGATCCTCTGCGGTGCAACGACACAAACAGATTCTCTGCGATCCAAGGATGTGATACAAACAAATCCTCTGAAAGGCAAATACGCGACACAAACAGAAGCTCTGCGGATGAACGACGTGAGGCAAACAGATCCTCTGCGGTGCAACGACGCGAGGCAAAGAGATCTTCTGCGGTGCGACTATGCAAAGAGTTCCTCTGCGGTGCAACGAAGCAAGGAGATCCTGTGCAGTGCAACGATGCGAGGCAAAGATATCCTCTACGGTGCAATGATGCAAGGATATCCTCTGCGGTGCAACGACACGAGGCAAACAGATCCTCTTCGGTGCAATGACGCGACGCAAAGAGATCCTCTGGGTGCAACAACTCAAACAGATCCTCTGCGGTGCAATGACGCGAGGCAAAGACATCCTCTGTGGTGCAACGACATGACGCAAGGTGATCCTCTGCGGTGCCACAATGCAAACAGATCCTCTGCGGTGTAAGGACACAAGGCAAAGACATCCTCTGCGGTGCAACGATGCAAACAGATCCTCTGCAGTGCAATGATGCAAGCAAAGAGATCCTCTGCTGTGCAACGACGTGAGGGAAAGAGATCCTCTGCAGTGCAACGATGCAAGGAGATCCTGTGCGGTGCAACACCGCAAGGTAAACAAATCCTCTGCGGTGAAACGATGCAAGGCAAAGAGATCCTCTGCGGTGAACCTACGCGACGCAAACAAATCCTCTGCGAATAAATGACGCGAGGCAAACAGATCCTCTGCGGTGTAACGATGCAAAGAGATCCTCTGCGGTGCAACGACACGAGGCAAAAAGATCCTCTGCGGTGCAACGACGCAAAGAGATTCTCTGCGCTGCAATGACGCGAGGCAAAGACATCCTCTGTGGTGCAACGACATGACGCAAGGTGATCCTCTGCGGTGCCACAACGCAAACAGATCCTCTGCGGTGTAAGGATGCGATGCAAAGACATCCTCTGCGGTGCAACTACGCAAAGAGATCCTCTGCGTTGCAAAGACGCGAGGCAATCAGATCCTCTGTGGTGCACCGACGCAAAGAGATCCTCTGCGGTGCAACGACACGAGGCAAAGAGATCCTCTGCGGTGAAACGACGCGAGGCAAGACATCCTTTGCAGTGCAACAACGCAAACAAATCCTCTGCGGTGCAAGGACACAAGGCAAAGATATCCTCTGCGGTGCAATGACACAAACATATTCTCTGCGATGCAATGCAAAGAAATCCTCTGAAAGGCAAATACGCGACACAAACAGAAGCTCTGCGGATGAACGACGTGAGACAAACAGATCCTCTGAGGTGAAATGATGCAAGGCAAACAGATCCTCTGCGGTGTCACGACGCAAGGATATCCTCTGTGGCGCAACGACACAAGGAGATCCTCTGCGGTGCAACGATGCAAGCAAAGAGATCCTCTGCAGTGCAACGATGCAAGGAGATCCTGTGTGGTGCAACACCGCGAGGTAAACAAATCCTCTGCGGTGAAACGATGCGAGGCAAAGAGATCCTCTGCGTTGAACCTACGCGACGCAAACAAATCCTCTGCGAATAAATGACGCGAGGCAAACAGATCCTCTGCGGTGCAACGACGCAAAGAGATCCTCTGCGGTGCAACAACGCAAAAAGATCCTCTGCGGTGCAATGACGCAAGGCAAAGATATCCTCTGTGATGCAATGATGCAAGGAGATCCTCTGCGGTGCAACGACACAAACAGATTCTCTGCGATGCAAGGATGTGATACAAACAAATCCTCTGAAAGGCAAATACGCGACACAAACAGATGCTCTGCGGAGGAACGACGTGAGGCAAACAGATCCTCTGCGGTGCAACGACGCGAGGCAAAGAGATCCTCTGCGGTGCGACTATGCAAAGAGTTCCTCTGCGGTGCAACGAAGCAAGGAGATCCTGTGCAGTGCAACGATGCGAGGCAAAGATATCCTCTGCAGTGCAACGATGCAAGGATATCCTCTGCAGTGCAACGACGCGAGGCAAAGAGTTGCTCTGCGGTGCAGCTACGCAAAGAGATCTTCTGCGGTGCAACAACGCAAAGAGATCCTCTGCTGTGCAATGACACAAGGCAAAGATATTCTCTGCGGTGCAATGATGCAAGGAGATCCTCTGCGGTGCAACGACACGAGGCAAACAGATCCTCTGCGGTGCAATGACACAAGGAGATCCTCTGCAGTGCAACGACACGAGGCAAACAGATCCTCTGCAGTGCAATGACGCGAGGCAAAGAGATCCTCTGGGTGCAACAACGCAAACAGATCCTCTGCGGTGCAATGACGCAAGGCAAAGATATCCTCTGTGATGCAATGATGCAAGGAGATCCTCTGCGATGCAACGACACAAACAGATTCTCTGTGATGCAAGGATGTGATACAAACAAATCCTCTGAAAGGCAAATACTCGACACAAACAGAAGCTCTGCGGATGAACGACGTGAGACAAACAGATCCTCTGAGGTGAAATGATGCAAGGCAAACAGATCCTCTGCGGTGTCACGACGCAAGGATATCCTCTGTGGCGCAACGACACAAGGAGATCCTCTGAGGTGCAACGATGCAAACAGATCCTCTGCGGTGCAACGATGCGAGGCAAAGAGATCCTCTGCTGTGCAACGACGCGAGGCAGAGATCCTCTGCAGTGCAACGATGCAAGGAGATCCTGTGCGGTGCAACACCGCGAGGTAAACAAAACCTCTGCGGTGAAACGATGCAAGGCAAAGAGATCCTCTGCGGTGCAACAACGCAAACAGATCCTCTGCGTTGCAAGGATGCAATGCAAAGAGATCCTCTGCGGTGAACCTACGCGATGCAAACAAATCCTCTGCGAATAAATGACGTGACGCAAACAGATCCTCTGAGGTGTAAGGATGCGATGCAAAGACATCCTCTGGGGTGCAACTACGCAAAGGCATCCTCTGCGTTGCAAAGACGCGAGGCAAACAGATCCTCTGCGGTGCAACGACGCAAAGAGATCCTCTGTGGTGCAACGACACGAGGCAAACAGATCCTCTGCGGTGCAACGATGCAAAGAGATCCTCTGCGGTGCAACGACGCGAGGCAAAGAGACCTTCTGCGGTGCAACGACGCAAAGAGATCCTCTGCGGTGCAATGACGCAAGGCAAAGATATCCTCTGTGATGCAATGATGCAAGGAGATCCTCTGCGGTGCAACGACACAAACAGATTCTCTGCGATCCAAGGATGTGATACAAACAAATCCTCTGAAAGGCAAATACGCGACACAAACAGATGCTCTGCGGAGGAACGACGTGAGGCAAACAGATCCTCTGCGGTGCAACGACGCGAGGCAAAGAGATCTTCTGCGGTGCGACTATGCAAAGAGTTCCTCTGCGGTGCAACGAAGCAAGGAGATCCTGTGCAGTGCAACGATGCGAGGCAAAGATATCCTCTACGGTGCAATGATGCAAGGATATCCTCTGCGGTGCAACGACACGAGGCAAACAGATCCTCTTCGGTGCAATGACGCGACGCAAAGAGATCCTCTGGGTGCAACAACTCAAACAGATCCTCTGCGGTGCAATGACGCGAGGCAAAGACATCCTCTGTGGTGCAACGACATGACGCAAGGTGATCCTCTGCGGTGCCACAATGCAAACAGATCCTCTGCGGTGTAAGGACACAAGGCAAAGACATCCTCTGCGGTGCAACGATGCAAACAGATCCTCTGCAGTGCAATGATGCAAGCAAAGAGATCCTCTGCTGTGCAACGACGTGAGGGAAAGAGATCCTCTGCAGTGCAACGATGCAAGGAGATCCTGTGCGGTGCAACACCGCAAGGTAAACAAATCCTCTGCGGTGAAACGATGCAAGGCAAAGAGATCCTCTGCGGTGCAACAACGCAAAGAGATCCTCTGCGTTGCAAGTATGCAATGCAAAGAGATCCTCTGCGGTGAACCTACGCGACGCAAACAAATCCTCTGCGAATAAATGACGCGAGGCAAACAGATCCTCTGCGGTGTAACGATGCAAAGAGATCCTCTGCGGTGCAACGACACGAGGCAAAAAGATCCTCTGCGGTGCAACGACGCAAAGAGATTCTCTGCGCTGCAATGACGCGAGGCAAAGACATCCTCTGTGGTGCAACGACATGACGCAAGGTGATCCTCTGCGGTGCCACAACGCAAACAGATCCTCTGCGGTGTAAGGATGCGATGCAAAGACATCCTCTGCGGTGCAACTACGCAAAGAGATCCTCTGCGTTGCAAAGACGCGAGGCAATCAGATCCTCTGTGGTGCACCGACGCAAAGAGATCCTCTGCGGTGCAACGACACGAGGCAAAGAGATCCTCTGCGGTGAAACGACGCGAGGCAAGACATCCTTTGCAGTGCAACAACGCAAACAAATCCTCTGCGGTGCAAGGACACAAGGCAAAGATATCCTCTGCGGTGCAATGACACAAACATATTCTCTGCGATGCAATGCAAAGAAATCCTCTGAAAGGCAAATACGCGACACAAACAGAAGCTCTGCGGATGAACGACGTGAGACAAACAGATCCTCTGAGGTGAAATGATGCAAGGCAAACAGATCCTCTGCGGTGTCACGACGCAAGGATATCCTCTGTGGCGCAACGACACAAGGAGATCCTCTGCGGTGCAACGATGCAAACAGATCCTCTGCGGTGCAACGATGCAAGCAAAGAGATCCTCTGCAGTGCAACGATGCAAGGAGATCCTGTGTGGTGCAACACCGCGAGGTAAACAAATCCTCTGCGGTGAAACGATGCGAGGCAAAGAGATCCTCTGCGTTGAACCTACGCGACGCAAACAAATCCTCTGCGAATAAATGACGCGAGGCAAACAGATCCTCTGCGGTGCAACGACGCAAAGAGATCCTCTGCGGTGCAACAACGCAAAAAGATCCTCTGCGGTGCAATGACGCAAGGCAAAGATATCCTCTGTGATGCAATGATGCAAGGAGATCCTCTGCGGTGCAACGACACAAACAGATTCTCTGCGATGCAAGGATGTGATACAAACAAATCCTCTGAAAGGCAAATACGCGACACAAACAGATGCTCTGCGGAGGAACGACGTGAGGCAAACAGATCCTCTGCGGTGCAACGACGCGAGGCAAAGAGATCCTCTGCGGTGCGACTATGCAAAGAGTTCCTCTGCGGTGCAACGAAGCAAGGAGATCCTGTGCAGTGCAACGATGCGAGGCAAAGATATCCTCTGCAGTGCAACGATGCAAGGATATCCTCTGCAGTGCAACGACGCGAGGCAAAGAGTTGCTCTGCGGTGCAGCTACGCAAAGAGATCCTCTGCGGTGCAACAACGCAAAGAGATCCTCTGCTGTGCAATGACACAAGGCAAAGATATTCTCTGCGGTGCAATGATGCAAGGAGATCCTCTGCGGTGCAACGACACGAGGCAAACAGATCCTCTGCGGTGCAATGACACAAGGAGATCCTCTGCAGTGCAACGACACGAGGCAAACAGATCCTCTGCAGTGCAATGACGCGAGGCAAAGAGATCCTCTGGGTGCAACAACGCAAACAGATCCTCTGCGGTGCAATGACGCAAGGCAAAGATATCCTCTGTGATGCAATGATGCAAGGAGATCCTCTGCGATGCAACGACACAAACAGATTCTCTGTGATGCAAGGATGTGATACAAACAAATCCTCTGAAAGGCAAATACTCGACACAAACAGAAGCTCTGCGGATGAACGACGTGAGACAAACAGATCCTCTGAGGTGAAATGATGCAAGGCAAACAGATCCTCTGCGGTGTCACGACGCAAGGATATCCTCTGTGGCGCAACGACACAAGGAGATCCTCTGAGGTGCAACGATGCAAACAGATCCTCTGCGGTGCAACGATGCGAGGCAAAGAGATCCTCTGCTGTGCAACGACGCGAGGCAGAGATCCTCTGCAGTGCAACGATGCAAGGAGATCCTGTGCGGTGCAACACCGCGAGGTAAACAAAACCTCTGCGGTGAAACGATGCAAGGCAAAGAGATCCTCTGCGGTGCAACAACGCAAACAGATCCTCTGCGTTGCAAGGATGCAATGCAAAGAGATCCTCTGCGGTGAACCTACGCGATGCAAACAAATCCTCTGCGAATAAATGACGTGACGCAAACAGATCCTCTGAGGTGTAAGGATGCGATGCAAAGACATCCTCTGGGGTGCAACTACGCAAAGGCATCCTCTGCGTTGCAAAGACGCGAGGCAAACAGATCCTCTGCGGTGCAACGACGCAAAGAGATCCTCTGTGGTGCAACGACACGAGGCAAACAGATCCTCTGCGGTGCAACGATGCAAAGAGATCCTCTGCGGTGCAACGACGCGAGGCAAAGAGATCTTCTGCGGTGCAACGACGCAAAGAGATCCTCTGCGGTGCAATGACGCAAGGCAAAGATATCCTCTGTGATGCAATGATGCAAGGAGATCCTCTGCGGTGCAACGACACAAACAGATTCTCTGCGATCCAAGGATGTGATACAAACAAATCCTCTGAAAGGCAAATACGCGACACAAACAGATGCTCTGCGGAGGAACGACGTGAGGCAAACAGATCCTCTGCAGTGCAACGACGCGAGGCAAAGAGATCTTCTGCGGTGCGACTATGCAAAGAGTTCCTCTGCGGTGCAACGAAGCAAGGAGATCCTGTGCAGTGCAACGATGCGAGGCAAAGATATCCTCTACGGTGCAATGATGCAAGGATATCCTCTGCGGTGCAACGACACGAGGCAAACAGATCCTCTTCGGTGCAATGACGCGACGCAAAGAGATCCTCTGGGTGCAACAACTCAAACAGATCCTCTGCGGTGCAATGACGCGAGGCAAAGACATCCTCTGTGGTGCAACGACATGACGCAAGGTGATCCTCTGCGGTGCCACAATGCAAACAGATCCTCTGCGGTGTAAGGACACAAGGCAAAGACATCCTCTGCGGTGCAACGATGCAAACAGATCCTCTGCAGTGCAATGATGCAAGCAAAGAGATCCTCTGCTGTGCAACGACGTGAGGGAAAGAGATCCTCTGCAGTGCAACGATGCAAGGAGATCCTGTGCGGTGCAACACCGCAAGGTAAACAAATCCTCTGCGGTGAAACGATGCAAGGCAAAGAGATCCTCTGCGGTGCAACAACGCAAAGAGATCCTCTGCGTTGCAAGTATGCAATGCAAAGAGATCCTCTGCGGTGAACCTACGCGACGCAAACAAATCCTCTGCGAATAAATGACGCGAGGCAAACAGATCCTCTGCGGTGTAACGATGCAAAGAGATCCTCTGCGGTGCAACGACACGAGGCAAAAAGATCCTCTGCGGTGCAACGACGCAAAGAGATTCTCTGCGCTGCAATGACGCGAGGCAAAGACATCCTCTGTGGTGCAACGACATGACGCAAGGTGATCCTCTGCGGTGCCACAACGCAAACAGATGCTCTGCAGTGTAAGGATGCGATGCAAAGACATCCTCTGCGGTGCAACTACGCAAAGAGATCCTCTGCGTTGCAAAGACGCGAGGCAATCAGATCCTCTGTGGTGCACCGACGCAAAGAGATCCTCTGCGGTGCAACGACACGAGGCAAAGAGATCCTCTGCGGTGAAACGACGCGAGGCAAGACATCCTTTGCAGTGCAACAACGCAAACAAATCCTCTGCGGTGCAAGGACACAAGGCAAAGATATCCTCTGCGGTGCAATGACACAAACATATTCTCTGCGATGCAATGCAAAGAAATCCTCTGAAAGGCAAATACGCGACACAAACAGAAGCTCTGCGGATGAACGACGTGAGACAAACAGATCCTCTGAGGTGAAATGATGCAAGGCAAACAGATCCTCTGCGGTGTCACGACGCAAGGATATCCTCTGTGGCGCAACGACACAAGGAGATCCTCTGCGGTGCAACGATGCAAACAGATCCTCTGCGGTGCAACGATGCAAGCAAAGAGATCCTCTGCAGTGCAACGATGCAAGGAGATCCTGTGTGGTGCAACACCGCGAGGTAAACAAATCCTCTGCGGTGAAACGATGCGAGGCAAAGAGATCCTCTGCGTTGAACCTACGCGACGCAAACAAATCCTCTGCGAATAAATGACGCGAGGCAAACAGATCCTCTGCGGTGCAACGACGCAAAGAGATCCTCTGCGGTGCAACAACGCAAAAAGATCCTCTGCGGTGCAATGACGCAAGGCAAAGATATCCTCTGTGATGCAATGATGCAAGGAGATCCTCTGCGGTGCAACGACACAAACAGATTCTCTGCGATGCAAGGATGTGATACAAACAAATCCTCTGAAAGGCAAATACGCGACACAAACAGATGCTCTGCGGAGGAACGACGTGAGGCAAACAGATCCTCTGCGGTGCAACGACGCGAGGCAAAGAGATCCTCTGCGGTGCGACTATGCAAAGAGTTCCTCTGCGGTGCAACGAAGCAAGGAGATCCTGTGCAGTGCAACGATGCGAGGCAAAGATATCCTCTGCAGTGCAACGATGCAAGGATATCCTCTGCAGTGCAACGACGCGAGGCAAAGAGTTGCTCTGCGGTGCAGCTACGCAAAGAGATCCTCTGCGGTGCAACAACGCAAAGAGATCCTCTGCTGTGCAATGACACAAGGCAAAGATATTCTCTGCGGTGCAATGATGCAAGGAGATCCTCTGCGGTGCAACGACACGAGGCAAACAGATCCTCTGCGGTGCAATGACACAAGGAGATCCTCTGCAGTGCAACGACACGAGGCAAACAGATCCTCTGCAGTGCAATGACGCGAGGCAAAGAGATCCTCTGGGTGCAACAACGCAAACAGATCCTCTGCGGTGCAATGACGCAAGGCAAAGATATCCTCTGTGATGCAATGATGCAAGGAGATCCTCTGCGATGCAACGACACAAACAGATTCTCTGTGATGCAAGGATGTGATACAAACAAATCCTCTGAAAGGCAAATACTCGACACAAACAGAAGCTCTGCGGATGAACGACGTGAGACAAACAGATCCTCTGAGGTGAAATGATGCAAGGCAAACAGATCCTCTGCGGTGTCACGACGCAAGGATATCCTCTGTGGCGCAACGACACAAGGAGATCCTCTGAGGTGCAACGATGCAAACAGATCCTCTGCGGTGCAACGATGCGAGGCAAAGAGATCCTCTGCTGTGCAACGACGCGAGGCAGAGATCCTCTGCAGTGCAACGATGCAAGGAGATCCTGTGCGGTGCAACACCGCGAGGTAAACAAAACCTCTGCGGTGAAACGATGCAAGGCAAAGAGATCCTCTGCGGTGCAACAACGCAAACAGATCCTCTGCGTTGCAAGGATGCAATGCAAAGAGATCCTCTGCGGTGAACCTACGCGATGCAAACAAATCCTCTGCGAATAAATGACGTGACGCAAACAGATCCTCTGAGGTGTAAGGATGCGATGCAAAGACATCCTCTGGGGTGCAACTACGCAAAGGCATCCTCTGCGTTGCAAAGACGCGAGGCAAACAGATCCTCTGCGGTGCAACGACGCAAAGAGATCCTCTGTGGTGCAACGACACGAGGCAAACAGATCCTCTGCGGTGCAACGATGCAAAGAGATCCTCTGCGGTGCAACGACGCGAGGCAAAGAGATCTTCTGCGGTGCAACGACGCAAAGAGATCCTCTGCGGTGCAATGACGCAAGGCAAAGATATCCTCTGTGATGCAATGATGCAAGGAGATCCTCTGCGGTGCAACGACACAAACAGATTCTCTGCGATCCAAGGATGTGATACAAACAAATCCTCTGAAAGGCAAATACGCGACACAAACAGATGCTCTGCGGAGGAACGACGTGAGGCAAACAGATCCTCTGCAGTGCAACGACGCGAGGCAAAGAGATCTTCTGCGGTGCGACTATGCAAAGAGTTCCTCTGCGGTGCAACGAAGCAAGGAGATCCTGTGCAGTGCAACGATGCGAGGCAAAGATATCCTCTACGGTGCAATGATGCAAGGATATCCTCTGCGGTGCAACGACACGAGGCAAACAGATCCTCTTCGGTGCAATGACGCGACGCAAAGAGATCCTCTGGGTGCAACAACTCAAACAGATCCTCTGCGGTGCAATGACGCGAGGCAAAGACATCCTCTGTGGTGCAACGACATGACGCAAGGTGATCCTCTGCGGTGCCACAATGCAAACAGATCCTCTGCGGTGTAAGGACACAAGGCAAAGACATCCTCTGCGGTGCAACGATGCAAACAGATCCTCTGCAGTGCAATGATGCAAGCAAAGAGATCCTCTGCTGTGCAACGACGTGAGGGAAAGAGATCCTCTGCAGTGCAACGATGCAAGGAGATCCTGTGCGGTGCAACACCGCAAGGTAAACAAATCCTCTGCGGTGAAACGATGCAAGGCAAAGAGATCCTCTGCGGTGCAACAACGCAAAGAGATCCTCTGCGTTGCAAGTATGCAATGCAAAGAGATCCTCTGCGGTGAACCTACGCGACGCAAACAAATCCTCTGCGAATAAATGACGCGAGGCAAACAGATCCTCTGCGGTGTAACGATGCAAAGAGATCCTCTGCGGTGCAACGACACGAGGCAAAAAGATCCTCTGCGGTGCAACGACGCAAAGAGATTCTCTGCGCTGCAATGACGCGAGGCAAAGACATCCTCTGTGGTGCAACGACATGACGCAAGGTGATCCTCTGCGGTGCCACAACGCAAACAGATCCTCTGCGGTGTAAGGATGCGATGCAAAGACATCCTCTGCGGTGCAACTACGCAAAGAGATCCTCTGCGTTGCAAAGACGCGAGGCAATCAGATCCTCTGTGGTGCACCGACGCAAAGAGATCCTCTGCGGTGCAACGACACGAGGCAAAGAGATCCTCTGCGGTGAAACGACGCGAGGCAAGACATCCTTTGCAGTGCAACAACGCAAACAAATCCTCTGCGGTGCAAGGACACAAGGCAAAGATATCCTCTGCGGTGCAATGACACAAACATATTCTCTGCGATGCAATGCAAAGAAATCCTCTGAAAGGCAAATACGCGACACAAACAGAAGCTCTGCGGATGAACGACGTGAGACAAACAGATCCTCTGAGGTGAAATGATGCAAGGCAAACAGATCCTCTGCGGTGTCACGACGCAAGGATATCCTCTGTGGCGCAACGACACAAGGAGATCCTCTGCGGTGCAACGATGCAAACAGATCCTCTGCGGTGCAACGATGCAAGCAAAGAGATCCTCTGCAGTGCAACGATGCAAGGAGATCCTGTGTGGTGCAACACCGCGAGGTAAACAAATCCTCTGCGGTGAAACGATGCGAGGCAAAGAGATCCTCTGCGTTGAACCTACGCGACGCAAACAAATCCTCTGCGAATAAATGACGCGAGGCAAACAGATCCTCTGCGGTGCAACGACGCAAAGAGATCCTCTGCGGTGCAACAACGCAAAAAGATCCTCTGCGGTGCAATGACGCAAGGCAAAGATATCCTCTGTGATGCAATGATGCAAGGAGATCCTCTGCGGTGCAACGACACAAACAGATTCTCTGCGATGCAAGGATGTGATACAAACAAATCCTCTGAAAGGCAAATACGCGACACAAACAGATGCTCTGCGGAGGAACGACGTGAGGCAAACAGATCCTCTGCGGTGCAACGACGCGAGGCAAAGAGATCCTCTGCGGTGCGACTATGCAAAGAGTTCCTCTGCGGTGCAACGAAGCAAGGAGATCCTGTGCAGTGCAACGATGCGAGGCAAAGATATCCTCTGCAGTGCAACGATGCAAGGATATCCTCTGCAGTGCAACGACGCGAGGCAAAGAGTTGCTCTGCGGTGCAGCTACGCAAAGAGATCCTCTGCGGTGCAACAACGCAAAGAGATCCTCTGCTGTGCAATGACACAAGGCAAAGATATTCTCTGCGGTGCAATGATGCAAGGAGATCCTCTGCGGTGCAACGACACGAGGCAAACAGATCCTCTGCGGTGCAATGACACAAGGAGATCCTCTGCAGTGCAACGACACGAGGCAAACAGATCCTCTGCAGTGCAATGACGCGAGGCAAAGAGATCCTCTGGGTGCAACAACGCAAACAGATCCTCTGCGGTGCAATGACGCAAGGCAAAGATATCCTCTGTGATGCAATGATGCAAGGAGATCCTCTGCGATGCAACGACACAAACAGATTCTCTGTGATGCAAGGATGTGATACAAACAAATCCTCTGAAAGGCAAATACTCGACACAAACAGAAGCTCTGCGGATGAACGACGTGAGACAAACAGATCCTCTGAGGTGAAATGATGCAAGGCAAACAGATCCTCTGCGGTGTCACGACGCAAGGATATCCTCTGTGGCGCAACGACACAAGGAGATCCTCTGAGGTGCAACGATGCAAACAGATCCTCTGCGGTGCAACGATGCGAGGCAAAGAGATCCTCTGCTGTGCAACGACGCGAGGCAGAGATCCTCTGCAGTGCAACGATGCAAGGAGATCCTGTGCGGTGCAACACCGCGAGGTAAACAAAACCTCTGCGGTGAAACGATGCAAGGCAAAGAGATCCTCTGCGGTGCAACAACGCAAACAGATCCTCTGCGTTGCAAGGATGCAATGCAAAGAGATCCTCTGCGGTGAACCTACGCGATGCAAACAAATCCTCTGCGAATAAATGACGTGACGCAAACAGATCCTCTGAGGTGTAAGGATGCGATGCAAAGACATCCTCTGGGGTGCAACTACGCAAAGGCATCCTCTGCGTTGCAAAGACGCGAGGCAAACAGATCCTCTGCGGTGCAACGACGCAAAGAGATCCTCTGTGGTGCAACGACACGAGGCAAACAGATCCTCTGCGGTGCAACGATGCAAAGAGATCCTCTGCGGTGCAACGACGCGAGGCAAAGAGATCTTCTGCGGTGCAACGACGCAAAGAGATCCTCTGCGTTGCAATGACGCAAGGCAAAGATATCCTCTGTGATGCAATGATGCAAGGAGATCCTCTGCGGTGCAACGACACAAACAGATTCTCTGCGATGCAAGGATGTGATACAAACAAATCCTCTGAAAGGCAAATACGCGACACAAACAGATGCTCTGCGGAGGAACGACGTGAGGCAAACAGATCCTCTGCGGTGCAACGACGCGAGGCAAAGAGATCTTCTGCGGTGCGACTATGCAAAGAGTTCCTCTGCGGTGCAACGAAGCAAGGAGATCCTGTGCAGTGCAACGATGCGAGGCAAAGATATCCTCTACGGTGCAATGATGCAAGGATATCCTCTGCGGTGCAACGACACGAGGCAAACAGATCCTCTTCGGTGCAATGACGCGACGCAAAGAGATCCTCTGGGTGCAACAACTCAAACAGATCCTCTGCGGTGCAATGACGCGAGGCAAAGACATCCTCTGTGGTGCAACGACATGACGCAAGGTGATCCTCTGCGGTGCCACAATGCAAACAGATCCTCTGCGGTGTAAGGACACAAGGCAAAGACATCCTCTGCGGTGCAACTACGCAAAGAGATCCTCTGCGTTGCAAAGACGCGAGGCAATCAGATCCTCTGCGGTGCAATGACGCAAAGAGATCCTCTGCGGTGCAACGACACGAGGCAAAGAGATCCTCTGTGGTGAAGCGACGCGAGGCAAGACATCCTTTGCAGTGCAACAACGCAAACAAATCCTCTGCGGTGCAAGGACACAAGGCAAAGATATCCTCTGCGGTGCAATGACACAAACATATTCTCTGCGATGCAATGCAAAGAAATCCTCTGAAAGGCAAATACGCGACACAAACAGAAGCTCTGCGGATGAACGACGTGAGACAAACAGATCCTCTGAGGTGAAATGATGCAAGGCAAACAGATCCTCTGCGGTGTCACGACGCAAGGATATCCTCTGTGGCGCAACGACACAAGGAGATCCTCTGCGGTGCAACGATGCAAACAGATCCTCTGCGGTGCAACGATGCAAGCAAAGAGAGCCTCTGCTGTGCAACGACGCGAGGCAAAGAGATCCTCTGCAGTGCAACGATGCAAGGAGATCCTCTGCGGTGCAACGACGCGAGGGAAAGAGATCCTCTGCGGTGAAACGACGCGAGGCAAAGAGATCCTCTGCGGTGCAACGACGCAAAGATATCCTTTGCAGTGCAACAACGCAAACAGATCCTCTGCGGTGCAAGGACACAAGGCAAAGATATCCTCTGCGGTGCAATGACACAAACATATTCTCTGCGATGCAATGCAAAGAAATCCTCTGAAAGGCAAATACGCGACACAAACAGAAGCTCTGCGGATGAACGACGTGAGACAAACAGATCCTCTGAGGTGAAATGATGCAAGGCAAACAGATCCTCTGCGGTGTCACGACGCAAGGATATCCTCTGTGGCGCAACGACACAAGGAGATCCTCTGCGGTGCAACGATGCAAACAGATCCTCTGCGGTGCAACGATGCAAGCAAAGAGATCCTCTGCAGTGCAACGATGCAAGGAGATCCTGTGTGGTGCAACACCGCGAGGTAAACAAATCCTCTGCGGTGAAACGATGCGAGGCAAAGAGATCCTCTGCGTTGAACCTACGCGACGCAAACAAATCCTCTGCGAATAAATGACGCGAGGCAAACAGATCCTCTGCGGTGCAACGACGCAAAGAGATCCTCTGCGGTGCAACAACGCAAAAAGATCCTCTGCGGTGCAATGACGCAAGGCAAAGATATCCTCTGTGATGCAATGATGCAAGGAGATCCTCTGCGGTGCAACGACACAAACAGATTCTCTGCGATGCAAGGATGTGATACAAACAAATCCTCTGAAAGGCAAATACGCGACACAAACAGATGCTCTGCGGAGGAACGACGTGAGGCAAACAGATCCTCTGCGGTGCAACGACGCGAGGCAAAGAGATCCTCTGCGGTGCGACTATGCAAAGAGTTCCTCTGCGGTGCAACGAAGCAAGGAGATCCTGTGCAGTGCAACGATGCGATGCAAAGATATCCTCTGCAGTGCAACGATGCAAGGATATCCTCTGCAGTGCAACGACGCGAGGCAAAGAGTTGCTCTGCGGTGCAGCTACGCAAAGAGATCCTCTGCGGTGCAACAACGCAAAGAGATCCTCTGCTGTGCAATGACACAAGGCAAAGATATTCTCTGCGGTGCAATGATGCAAGGAGATCCTCTGCGGTGCAACGACACGAGGCAAACAGATCCTCTGCGGTGCAATGACACAAGGAGATCCTCTGCAGTGCAACGACACGAGGCAAACAGATCCTCTGCAGTGCAATGACGCGAGGCAAAGAGATCCTCTGGGTGCAACAACGCAAACAGATCCTCTGCGGTGCAATGACGCAAGGCAAAGATATCCTCTGTGATGCAATGATGCAAGGAGATCCTCTGCGATGCAACGACACAAACAGATTCTCTGTGATGCAAGGATGTGATACAAACAAATCCTCTGAAAGGCAAATACTCGACACAAACAGAAGCTCTGCGGATGAACGACGTGAGACAAACAGATCCTCTGAGGTGAAATGATGCAAGGCAAACAGATCCTCTGCGGTGTCACGACGCAAGGATATCCTCTGTGGCGCAACGACACAAGGAGATCCTCTGAGGTGCAACGATGCAAACAGATCCTCTGCGGTGCAACGATGCGAGGCAAAGAGATCCTCTGCTGTGCAACGACGCGAGGCAGAGATCCTCTGCAGTGCAACGATGCAAGGAGATCCTGTGCGGTGCAACACCGCGAGGTAAACAAAACCTCTGCGGTGAAACGATGCAAGGCAAAGAGATCCTCTGCGGTGCAACAACGCAAACAGATCCTCTGCGTTGCAAGGATGCAATGCAAAGAGATCCTCTGCGGTGAACCTACGCGATGCAAACAAATCCTCTGCGAATAAATGACGTGACGCAAACAGATCCTCTGAGGTGTAAGGATGCGATGCAAAGACATCCTCTGGGGTGCAACTACGCAAAGGCATCCTCTGCGTTGCAAAGACGCGAGGCAAACAGATCCTCTGCGGTGCAACGACGCAAAGAGATCCTCTGTGGTGCAACGACACGAGGCAAACAGATCCTCTGCGGTGCAACGATGCAAAGAGATCCTCTGCGGTGCAACGACGCGAGGCAAAGAGATCTTCTGCGGTGCAACGACGCAAAGAGATCCTCTGCGTTGCAATGACGCAAGGCAAAGATATCCTCTGTGATGCAATGATGCAAGGAGATCCTCTGCGGTGCAACGACACAAACAGATTCTCTGCGATCCAAGGATGTGATACAAACAAATCCTCTGAAAGGCAAATACGCGACACAAACAGATGCTCTGCGGAGGAACGACGTGAGGCAAACAGATCCTCTGCGGTGCAACGACGCGAGGCAAAGAGATCTTCTGCGGTGCGACTATGCAAAGAGTTCCTCTGCGGTGCAACGAAGCAAGGAGATCCTGTGCAGTGCAACGATGCGAGGCAAAGATATCCTCTACGGTGCAATGATGCAAGGATATCCTCTGCGGTGCAACGACACGAGGCAAACAGATCCTCTTCGGTGCAATGACGCGACGCAAAGAGATCCTCTGGGTGCAACAACTCAAACAGATCCTCTGCGGTGCAATGACGCGAGGCAAAGACATCCTCTGTGGTGCAACGACATGACGCAAGGTGATCCTCTGCGGTGCCACAATGCAAACAGATCCTCTGCGGTGTAAGGACACAAGGCAAAGACATCCTCTGCGGTGCAACTACGCAAAGAGATCCTCTGCGTTGCAAAGACGCGAGGCAATCAGATCCTCTGCGGTGCAATGACGCAAAGAGATCCTCTGCGGTGCAACGACACGAGGCAAAGAGATCCTCTGTGGTGAAGCGACGCGAGGCAAGACATCCTTTGCAGTGCAACAACGCAAACAAATCCTCTGCGGTGCAAGGACACAAGGCAAAGATATCCTCTGCGGTGCAATGACACAAACATATTCTCTGCGATGCAATGCAAAGAAATCCTCTGAAAGGCAAATACGCGACACAAACAGAAGCTCTGCGGATGAACGACGTGAGACAAACAGATCCTCTGAGGTGAAATGATGCAAGGCAAACAGATCCTCTGCGGTGTCACGACGCAAGGATATCCTCTGTGGCGCAACGACACAAGGAGATCCTCTGCGGTGCAACGATGCAAACAGATCCTCTGCGGTGCAACGATGCAAGCAAAGAGAGCCTCTGCTGTGCAACGACGCGAGGCAAAGAGATCCTCTGCAGTGCAACGATGCAAGGAGATCCTCTGCGGTGCAACGACGCGAGGGAAAGAGATCCTCTGCGGTGAAACGACGCGAGGCAAAGAGATCCTCTGCGGTGCAACGACGCAAAGATATCCTTTGCAGTGCAACAACGCAAACAGATCCTCTGCGGTGCAAGGACACAAGGCAAAGATATCCTCTGCGGTGCAATGACACAAACATATTCTCTGCGATGCAATGCAAAGAAATCCTCTGAAAGGCAAATACGCGACACAAACAGAAGCTCTGCGGATGAACGACGTGAGACAAACAGATCCTCTGAGGTGAAATGATGCAAGGCAAACAGATCCTCTGCGGTGTCACGACGCAAGGATATCCTCTGTGGCGCAACGACACAAGGAGATCCTCTGCGGTGCAACGATGCAAACAGATCCTCTGCGGTGCAACGATGCAAGCAAAGAGATCCTCTGCAGTGCAACGATGCAAGGAGATCCTGTGTGGTGCAACACCGCGAGGTAAACAAATCCTCTGCGGTGAAACGATGCGAGGCAAAGAGATCCTCTGCGTTGAACCTACGCGACGCAAACAAATCCTCTGCGAATAAATGACGCGAGGCAAACAGATCCTCTGCGGTGCAACGACGCAAAGAGATCCTCTGCGGTGCAACAACGCAAAAAGATCCTCTGCGGTGCAATGACGCAAGGCAAAGATATCCTCTGTGATGCAATGATGCAAGGAGATCCTCTGCGGTGCAACGACACAAACAGATTCTCTGCGATGCAAGGATGTGATACAAACAAATCCTCTGAAAGGCAAATACGCGACACAAACAGATGCTCTGCGGAGGAACGACGTGAGGCAAACAGATCCTCTGCGGTGCAACGACGCGAGGCAAAGAGATCCTCTGCGGTGCGACTATGCAAAGAGTTCCTCTGCGGTGCAACGAAGCAAGGAGATCCTGTGCAGTGCAACGATGCGAGGCAAAGATATCCTCTGCAGTGCAACGATGCAAGGATATCCTCTGCAGTGCAACGACGCGAGGCAAAGAGTTGCTCTGCGGTGCAGCTACGCAAAGAGATCCTCTGCGGTGCAACAACGCAAAGAGATCCTCTGCTGTGCAATGACACAAGGCAAAGATATTCTCTGCGGTGCAATGATGCAAGGAGATCCTCTGCGGTGCAACGACACGAGGCAAACAGATCCTCTGCGGTGCAATGACACAAGGAGATCCTCTGCAGTGCAACGACACGAGGCAAACAGATCCTCTGCAGTGCAATGACGCGAGGCAAAGAGATCCTCTGGGTGCAACAACGCAAACAGATCCTCTGCGGTGCAATGACGCAAGGCAAAGATATCCTCTGTGATGCAATGATGCAAGGAGATCCTCTGCGATGCAACGACACAAACAGATTCTCTGTGATGCAAGGATGTGATACAAACAAATCCTCTGAAAGGCAAATACTCGACACAAACAGAAGCTCTGCGGATGAACGACGTGAGACAAACAGATCCTCTGAGGTGAAATGATGCAAGGCAAACAGATCCTCTGCGGTGTCACGACGCAAGGATATCCTCTGTGGCGCAACGACACAAGGAGATCCTCTGAGGTGCAACGATGCAAACAGATCCTCTGCGGTGCAACGATGCGAGGCAAAGAGATCCTCTGCTGTGCAACGACGCGAGGCAGAGATCCTCTGCAGTGCAACGATGCAAGGAGATCCTGTGCCGTGCAACACCGCGAGGTAAACAAAACCTCTGCGGTGAAACGATGCAAGGCAAAGAGATCCTCTGCGGTGCAACAACGCAAACAGATCCTCTGCGTTGCAAGGATGCAATGCAAAGAGATCCTCTGCGGTGAACCTACGCGATGCAAACAAATCCTCTGCGAATAAATGACGTGACGCAAACAGATCCTCTGAGGTGTAAGGATGCGATGCAAAGACATCCTCTGGGGTGCAACTACGCAAAGGCATCCTCTGCGTTGCAAAGACGCGAGGCAAACAGATCCTCTGCGGTGCAACGACGCAAAGAGATCCTCTGTGGTGCAACGACACGAGGCAAACAGATCCTCTGCGGTGCAACGATGCAAAGAGATCCTCTGCGGTGCAACGACGCGAGGCAAAGAGATCTTCTGCGGTGCAACGACGCAAAGAGATCCTCTGCGGTGCAATGACGCAAGGCAAAGATATCCTCTGTGATGCAATGATGCAAGGAGATCCTCTGCGGTGCAACGACACAAACAGATTCTCTGCGATCCAAGGATGTGATACAAACAAATCCTCTGAAAGGCAAATACGCGACACAAACAGATGCTCTGCGGAGGAACGACGTGAGGCAAACAGATCCTCTGCGGTGCAACGACGCGAGGCAAAGAGATCTTCTGCGGTGCGACTATGCAAAGAGTTCCTCTGCGGTGCAACGAAGCAAGGAGATCCTGTGCAGTGCAACGATGCGAGGCAAAGATATCCTCTACGGTGCAATGATGCAAGGATATCCTCTGCGGTGCAACGACACGAGGCAAACAGATCCTCTTCGGTGCAATGACGCGACGCAAAGAGATCCTCTGGGTGCAACAACTCAAACAGATCCTCTGCGGTGCAATGACGCGAGGCAAAGACATCCTCTGTGGTGCAACGACATGACGCAAGGTGATCCTCTGCGGTGCCACAATGCAAACAGATCCTCTGCGGTGTAAGGACACAAGGCAAAGACATCCTCTGCGGTGCAACTACGCAAAGAGATCCTCTGCGTTGCAAAGACGCGAGGCAATCAGATCCTCTGCGGTTGAATGACGCAAAGAGATCCTCTGCGGTGCAACGACACGAGGCAAAGAGATCCTCTGTGGTGAAGCGACGCGAGGCAAGACATCCTTTGCAGTGCAACAACGCAAACAAATCCTCTGCGGTGCAAGGACACAAGGCAAAGATATCCTCTGCGGTGCAATGACACAAACATATTCTCTGCGATGCAATGCAAAGAAATCCTCTGAAAGGCAAATACGCGACACAAACAGAAGCTCTGCGGATGAACGACGTGAGACAAACAGATCCTCTGAGGTGAAATGATGCAAGGCAAACAGATCCTCTGCGGTGTCACGACGCAAGGATATCCTCTGTGGCGCAACGACACAAGGAGATCCTCTGCGGTGCAACGATGCAAACAGATCCTCTGCGGTGCAACGATGCAAGCAAAGAGAGCCTCTGCTGTGCAACGACGCGAGGCAAAGAGATCCTCTGCAGTGCAACGATGCAAGGAGATCCTCTGCGGTGCAACGACGCGAGGGAAAGAGATCCTCTGCGGTGAAACGACGCGAGGCAAAGAGATCCTCTGCGGTGCAACGACGCAAAGATATCCTTTGCAGTGCAACAACGCAAACAGATCCTCTGCGGTGCAAGGACACAAGGCAAAGATATCCTCTGCGGTGCAACGACGCAACGAGATCCTCTGTGCTGCAACGACACGAGGCAAACAGATCCTCTGCGGTGCAACGACACAAACAGATTCTCTGCGATGCAAGGATGTGATACAAACAAATCCTCTGAAAGGCAAATACGCGACACAAACAGATGCTCTGCGGAGGAACGACGTGAGGCAAACAGATCCTCTGCAGTGCAAGGACACAAGGCAAAGATATTCTCTGCGGTGCAACGGTGCAAAGAGATCCTCTGCGGTGCAACGACACGAGGCAAACAGATCCTCTGCGGTGCAACGACGCAAAGAGATCCTCTGCGGTGCAACGACGCAAGGCAAAGAAATCCTCTGCGGTGCAACGACGCAAAGAGATCCTCTGCGGTGCAACGACACAAACAGATTCTCTGCGATGCAAGGATGTGATACAAACAAATCCTCTGAAAGGCAAATACGCGACACAAACAGATGCTCTGCGGAGGAACGACGTGAGGCAAACAGATCCTCTGCGGTGCAACGACGCGAGGCAAAGAGATCCTCTGCGGTGCGACTATGCAAACAGTTCCTCTGTGGTGCAAGGAAGCAAGGAGATCCTGTGCAGTGCAACGACGCGAGGCAAAGAGTTGCTCTGCGGTGCAACAACGCAAAGAGATCCTCTGCTGTGCAATGACACAAGGCAAAGATATCCTCTGCGGTGCAATGATGCAAGGAGATCCTCTGCGGTGCAACGATGCAAACCGATCCTCTGCGGTGCAACGATGCGAGGCAAAGAGATCCTCTGCAGTGCAACGATGCAAGGAGATCCTGTGCGGTGCAACACCGCGAGGTAAACAAATCCTCTGCGGTGAAACGATGCAAGGCAAAGAGATCCTCTGCGGTGCAACAACGCAAACAGATCCTCTGCGTTGCAAGGATGCAATGCAAAGAGATCCTCTGCGGTGAACCTACGCGATGCAAACAAATCCTCTGCGAATAAATGACGTGACGCAAACAGATCCTCTGAGGTGTAAGGATGCGATGCAAAGACATCCTCTGGGGTGCAACTACGCAAAGGCATCCTCTGCGTTGCAAAGACGCGAGGCAAACAGATCCTCTGCGGTGCAACGACGCAAAGAGATCCTCTGCGGTGCAACGACACGAGGCAAACAGATCCTCTGCGGTGCAACGATGCAAAGAGATCCTCTGCGGTGCAACGACGCGAGGCAAAGAGATCCTCTGCGGTGCAACGACGCAAAGAGATCCTCTGCGGTGCAACGACACAAACAGATTCTCTGCGATGCAAGGATGTGATACAAACAAATCCTCTGAAAGGCAAATACGCGACACAAACAGATGCTCTGCGGAGGAACGACGTGAGGCAAACAGATCCTCTGCGGTGCAACGACGCGAGGCAAAGAGATCCTCTGCGGTGCGACTATGCAAAGAGTTCCTCTGCGGTGCAACGAAGCAAGGAGATCCTGTGCAGTGCAACGATGCGAGGCAAAGATATCCTCTACGGTGCAATGATGCAAGGAGATCCTCTGCGGTGCAACGACACGAGGCAAACAGATCCTCTGCGGTGCAATGACACGAGGTAAAGAGATCCTCTGGGTGCAACAACTCAAACAGATCCTCTGCGGTGCAATGACGCGAGGCAAAGACATCCTCTGTGGTGCAACGCCATGACGCAAGGTGATCCTCTGCGGTGCCACAACGCAAACAGATCCTCTGCGGTGTAACGATGCAATGCAAAGACATCCTCTGTGGTGCAACTACGCAAAGAGATTCTCTGCGTTGCAAAGACGCGAGGCAATCAGATCCTCTGCGGTGCAACGACGCAAAGAGATCCTCTGCGGTGCAACGACACGAGGCAAAGAGATCCTCTGCGGTGAAACGACACGAGGCAAGACATCCTTTGCAGTGCAACAACGCAAACAAATCCTCTGCGGTGCAAGGACACAAGGCAAAGATATCCTCTGCGGTGCAATGACACAAACATAGTCTCTGCGATGCAATGCAAAGAAATCCTCTGAAAGGCAAATACGCGACACAAACAGAAGCTCTGCGGATGAACGACGTGAGACAAACAGATCCTCTGAGGTGAAATGATGCAAGGCAAACAGATCCTCTGCGGTGTCACGACGCAAGGATATCCTCTGCGGTGCAACGACACAAGGAGATCCTCTGCGGTGCAACGATGCAAACAGATCCTCTGCGGTGCAACGATGCAAGCAAAGAGATCCTCTGCTGTGCAACGACGTGAGGCAAAGAGATCCTCTGCAGTGCAACGATGCAAGGAGATCCTGTGCGGTGCAACACCGCAAGGTAAACAAATCCTCTGCGGTGAAACGATGCAAGGCAAAGAGATCCTCTGCGGTGCAACAACGCAAACAGATCCTCTGCGTTGCAAGGATGCAATGCAAAGAGATCCTCTGCGGTGAACCTACGCGACGCAAACAAATCCTCTGCGAATAAATGACGCGAGGCAAACAGATCCTCTGCGGTGTAAGGATGCGATGCAAAGACATCCTCTGCGCTGCAACTACACAAAGACATCCTCTGCGTTGCAAAGACGCGAGGCAAACAGATCCTCTGCTGTGCAACGACGCGAGTGAAAGAGATCCTCTGCGGTGCAACGACGCAACGAGATCCTCTGCGGTGCAACGATGCGAGGCAAAGAGATCCTCTGCGGTGCAACGACGCAAAGAGATCCTCTGCGGTGCAACGACGCGAGGGAAAGAGATCCTCTGCGGTGCAATGACGCGAGGCAAGACATCCTCTGCAATGCAACGACGCAAAGAGATCCTCTGCGGTGCAACAACGCAAGGCAAACAGATCCTCTGCGGTGCAACAATGCAAACAGATCCTCTGCGGTGCAAGGACACAAGGCAAAGATATTCTCTGCGGTGCAACGATGCAAAGAGATCCTCTGCGGTGCAACGACACGAGGCAAACAGATCCTCTGCGGTGCAACGACGCAAAGAGATCCTCTGCGGTGCAACGACGCAAGGCAAAGAAATCCTCTGCGGTGCAACGACGCAAAGAGATCCTCTGCGGTGCAACAACGCAAAAAGATCCTCTGCGGTGCAATGACGCAAGGCAAAGATATCCTCTGTGATGCAATGATGCAAGGAGATCCTCTGCGGTGCAACGACACAAACAGATTCTCTGCGATGCAAGGATGTGATACAAACAAATCCTCTGAAAGGCAAATACGCGACACAAACAGATGCTCTGCGGAGGAACGACGTGAGGCAAACAGATCCTCTGCGGTGCAACGACGCTAGGCAAAGAGATCCTCTGTGGTGCGACTATGCAAAGAGTTCCTCTGCGGTGCAACGAAGCAAGGAGATCCTGAGCAGTGCAACGATGCGAGGCAAAGATATCCTCTACGGTGCAATGATGCAAGGAGATCCTCTGCGGTGCAACGACACGAGGCAAACAGATCCTCTGCGGTGCAATGACGCGAGGCAAAGACATCCTCTGGGTGCAACAACTCAAACAGATCCTCTGCGGTGTAAGGATGCGATGCAAAGACATCCTCTGCGGTGCAATGACACAAAGAGATCCTCTGCGTTGCAAAGACTCGAGGCAATCAGATCCTCTGCGGTGCAACGACGCAAAGAGATCCTCTGCGATGCAACGACACGAGGCAAAGAGATCCTCTGCGGTGAAACGACACGAGGCAAGACATCCTTTGCAGTGCAACAACGCAAACAAATCCTCTGCGGTGCAAGGACACAAGGCAAAGATATCCTCTGCGGTGCAATGACACAAACATATTCTCTGCGATGCAATGCAAAGAAATCCTCTGAAAGGCAAATACGCGACACAAACAGAAGCTCTGCGGATGAACGACGTGAGACAAACAGATCCTCGGAGGTGAAATGATGCAAGGCAAACAGATCCTCTGCGGTGTCACGACGCAAGGATATCCTCTGTGGCGCAACGACACAAGGAGATCCTCTGCGGTGCAACGATGCAAACAGATCCTCTACGATGCAACGATGCAAGCAAAGAGATCCTCTGCAGTGCAACGATGCAAGGAGATCCTCTGCGGTGCAACACCGCAAGGTAAACAAATCCTCTGCGGTGAAACGATGCAAGGCAAAGAGATCCTCTGCGGTGCAACAACGCAAACAGATCCTCTGCGTTGCAAGGATGCAATGCAAAGAGATCCTCTGCGGTGAACCTACGCGACGCAAACAAATCCTCTGCGAATAAATGACGCGACGCAAACAGATCCTCTGCGGTGTAAGGATGCGATGCAAAGACATCCTCTGCGCTGCAACTACACAAAGACATCCTCTGCGTTGCAAAGGCGCGAGGCAAACAGATCCTCTGCTGTGCAACGACGCGAGTGAAAGAGATCCTCTGCGGTGCAACGACGCAAAGAGATCCTCTGCGGTGCAACGACGCGAGGCAAAGAGATCCTCTGCGATGCAACGACGCAAAGAGATCCTCTGCGGTGCAACGACGCGAGGGAAAGAGATCCTCTGCGGTGCAATGACGCGAGGCAAGATATCCTCTGCAATGCAACGACGCAAAGAGATCCTCTGCGGTGCAACAACGCAAGGCAAGCAGATCCTCTGCGGTGCAACAACGCAAACAGATCCTCTGCGGTGCAAGGACACAAGGCAAAGATATTCTCTGCGGTGCAACGACACAAGGAGATCCTCTGAGGTGCAACGATGCAAACAGATCCTCTGCGGTGCAACGATGCGAGGCAAAGAGATCCTCTGCTGTGCAACGACGCGAGGCAGAGATCCTCTGCAGTGCAACGATGCAAGGAGATCCTGTGCGGTGCAACACCGCGAGGTAAACAAAACCTCTGCGGTGAAACGATGCAAGGCAAAGAGATCCTCTGCGGTGCAACAACGCAAACAGATCCTCTGCGTTGCAAGGATGCAATGCAAAGAGATCCTCTGCGGTGAACCTACGCGATGCAAACAAATCCTCTGCGAATAAATGACGTGACGCAAACAGATCCTCTGAGGTGTAAGGATGCGATGCAAAGACATCCTCTGGGGTGCAACTACGCAAAGGCATCCTCTGCGTTGCAAAGACGCGAGGCAAACAGATCCTCTGCGGTGCAACAACGCAAAGAGATCCTCTGTGGTGCAACGACACGAGGCAAACAGATCCTCTGCGGTGCAACGATGCAAAGAGATCCTCTGCGGTGCAACGACGCGAGGCAAAGAGATCTTCTGCGGTGCAACGACGCAAAGAGATCCTCTGCGGTGCAATGACGCAAGGCAAAGATATCCTCTGTGATGCAATGATGCAAGGAGATCCTCTGCGGTGCAACGACACAAACAGATTCTCTGCGATGCAAGGATGTGATACAAACAAATCCTCTGAAAGGCAAATACGCGACACAAACAGATGCTCTGCGGAGGAACGACGTGAGGCAAACAGATCCTCTGCGGTGCAACGACGCGAGGCAAAGAGATCTTCTGCGGTGCGGCTATGCAAAGAGTTCCTCTGCGGTGCAATGAAGCAAGGAGATCCTGTGCAGTGCAACGATGCGAGGCAAAGATATCCTCTACGGTGCAATGATGCAAGGATATCCTCTGCGGTGCAACGACACGAGGCAAACAGATCCTCTTCGGTGCAATGACGCGACGCAAAGAGATCCTCTGGGTGCAACAACTCAAACAGATCCTCTGCGGTGCAATGACGCGAGGCAAAGACATCCTCTGTGGTGCAACGACATGACGCAAGGTGATCCTCTGCGGTGCCACAATGCAAACAGATCCTCTGCGGTGTAAGGACACAAGGCAAAGACATCCTCTGCGGTGCAACTACGCAAAGAGATCCTCTGCGTTGCAAACACGCGAGGCAATCAGATCCTCTGCGGTGCAATGACGCAAAGAGATCCTCTGCGGTGCAACGACACGAGGCAAAGAGATCCTCTGTGGTGAAGCGACGCGAGGCAAGACATCCTTTGCAGTGCAACAACGCAAACAAATCCTCTGCGGTGCAAGGACACAAGGCAAAGATATCCTCTGCGGTGCAATGACACAAACATATTCTCTGTGATGCAATGCAAAGAAATCCTCTGAAAGGCAAATACGCGACACAAACAGAAGCTCTGCGGATGAACGACGTGAGACAAACAGATCCTCTGAGGTGAAATGATGCAAGGCAAACAGATCCTCTGCGGTGTCACGACGCAAGGATATCCTCTGTGGCGCAACGACACAAGGAGATCCTCTGCGGTGCAACGATGCAAACAGATCCTCTGCGGTGCAACGATGCAAGCAAAGAGAGCCTCTGCTGTGCAACGACGCGAGGCAAAGAGATCCTCTGCAGTGCAACGATGCAAGGAGATCCTCTGCGGTGCAACGACGCGAGGGAAAGAGATCCTCTGCGGTGAAACGACGCGAGGCAAAGAGATCCTCTGCGGTGCAACGACGCAAAGATATCCTTTGCAGTGCAACAACGCAAACAGATCCTCTGCGGTGCAAGGACACAAGGCAAAGATATCCTCTGCGGTGCAACGACGCAAAGAGATCCTCTGTGCTGCAACGACACGAGGCAAACAGATCCTCTGCGGTGCAACGACACAAACAGATTCTCTGCGATGCAAGGATGTGATACAAACAAATCCTCTGAAAGGCAAATACGCGACACAAACAGATGCTCTGCGGAGGAACGACGGGAGGCAAACAGATCCTCTGAGGTGAAATGATGCAAGGCAAACAGATCCTCTGCGGTGTCACGACGCAAGGAAATCCTCTGTGGCGCAACGACACAAGGAGATCCTCTGCGGTGCAACGATGCAAACAGATCCTCTGCAGTGCAATGATGCAAGCAAAGAGATCCTCTGCTGTGCAACGATGCAAGGAGATCCTGTGTGGTGCAACACCGCGAGGTAAACAAATCCTCTGCGGTGAAACGATGCGAGGCAAAGAGATCCTCTGCGTTGAACCTACGCGACGCAAACAAATCCTCTGCGAATAAATGACGTGAGGCAAACAGATCCTCTGCGGTGCAACGACGCAAAGAGATCCTCTGCGGTGCAACAACGCAAAAAGATCCTCTGCGGTGCAATGACGCAAGGCAAAGATATCCTCTGTGATGCAATGATGCAAGGAGATCCTCTGCGGTGCAACGACACAAACAGATTCTCTGCGATGCAAGGATGTGATACAAACAAATCCTCTGAAAGGCAAATACGCGACACAAACAGATGCTCTGCGGAGGAACGACGTGAGGCAAACAGATCCTCTGCGGTGCAATGACACAAGGAGATCCTCTGCAGTGCAACGACACGAGGCAAACAGATCCTCTGCAGTGCAATGACGCGAGGCAAAGAGATCCTCTGGGTGCAACAACGCAAACAGATCCTCTGCGGTGCAATGACGCAAGGCAAAGATATCCTCTGTGATGCAATGATGCAAGGAGATCCTCTGCGATGCAACGACACAAACAGATTCTCTGTGATGCAAGGATGTGATACAAACAAATCCTCTGAAAGGCAAATACTCGACACAAACAGAAGCTCTGCGGATGAACGACGTGAGACAAACAGATCCTCTGAGGTGAAATGATGCAAGGCAAACAGATCCTCTGCGGTGTCACGACGCAAGGATATCCTCTGTGGCGCAACGACACAAGGAGATCCTCTGAGGTGCAACGATGCAAACAGATCCTCTGCGGTGCAACGATGCGAGGCAAAGAGATCCTCTGCTGTGCAACGACGCGAGGCAGAGATCCTCTGCAGTGCAACGATGCAAGGAGATCCTGTGCGGTGCAACACCGCGAGGTAAACAAAACCTCTGCGGTGAAACGATGCAAGGCAAAGAGATCCTCTGCGGTGCAACAACGCAAACAGATCCTCTGCGTTGCAAGGATGCAATGCAAAGAGATCCTCTGCGGTGAACCTACGCGATGCAAACAAATCCTCTGCGAATAAATGACGTGACGCAAACAGATCCTCTGAGGTGTAAGGATGCGATGCAAAGACATCCTCTGGGGTGCAACTACGCAAAGGCATCCTCTGCGTTGCAAAGACGCGAGGCAAACAGATCCTCTGCGGTGCAACGACGCAAAGAGATCCTCTGCGGTGCAACGACACGAGGCAAACAGATCCTCTGCGGTGCAACGATGCAAAGAGATCCTCTGCGGTGCAACGACGCGAGGCAAAGAGATCTTCTGCGGTGCAACGACGCAAAGAGATCCTCTGCGGTGCAATGACGCAAGGCAAAGATATCCTCTGTGATGCAATGATGCAAGGAGATCCTCTGCGGTGCAACGACACAAACAGATTCTCTGCGATCCAAGGATGTGATACAAACAAATCCTCTGAAAGGCAAATACGCGACACAAACAGATGCTCTGCGGAGGAACGACGTGAGGCAAACAGATCCTCTGCGGTGCAACGACGCGAGGCAAAGAGATCTTCTGCGGTGCGACTATGCAAAGAGTTCCTCTGCGGTGCAACGAATCAAGGAGATCCTGTGCAGTGCAACGATGCGAGGCAAAGATATCCTCTACGGTGCAATGATGCAAGGATATCCTCTGCGGTGCAACGACACGAGGCAAACAGATCCTCTTCGGTGCAATGACGCGACGCAAAGAGATCCTCTGGGTGCAACAACTCAAACAGATCCTCTGCGGTGCAATGACGCGAGGCAAAGACATCCTCTGTGGTGCAACGACATGACGCAAGGTGATCCTCTGCGGTGCCACAATGCAAACAGATCCTCTGCGGTGTAAGGACACAAGGCAAAGACATCCTCTGCGGTGCAACGATGCAAACAGATCCTCTGCAGTGCAATGATGCAAGCAAAGAGATCCTCTGCTGTGCAACGACGTGAGGGAAAGAGATCCTCTGCAGTGCAACGATGCAAGGAGATCCTGTGCGGTGCAACACCGCAAGGTAAACAAATCCTCTGCGGTGAAACGATGCAAGGCAAAGAGATCCTCTGCGGTGCAACAACGCAAAGAGATCCTCTGCGTTGCAAGTATGCAATGCAAAGAGATCCTCTGCGGTGAACCTACGCGACGCAAACAAATCCTCTGCGAATAAATGACGCGAGGCAAACAGATCCTCTGCGGTGTAACGATGCAAAGAGATCCTCTGCGGTGCAACGACACGAGGCAAACAGATCCTCTGCGGTGTCACGACGCAAGGATATCCTCTGTGGCGCAACGACACAAGGAGATCCTCTGCGGTGCAACGATGCAAACAGATCCTCTACGATGCAACGATGCAAGCAAAGAGATCCTCTGCAGTGCAACGATGCAAGGAGATCCTCTGCGGTGCAACACCGCAAGGTAAACAAATCCTCTGCGGTGAAACGATGCAAGGCAAAGAGATCCTCTGCGGTGCAACAACGCAAACAGATCCTCTGCGTTGCAAGGATGCAATGCAAAGAGATCCTCTGCGGTGAACCTACGCGACGCAAACAAATCCTCTGCGAATAAATGACGCGACGCAAACAGATCCTCTGCGGTGTAAGGATGCGATGCAAAGACATCCTCTGCGCTGCAACTACACAAAGACATCCTCTGCGTTGCAAAGGCGCGAGGCAAACAGATCCTCTGCTGTGCAACGACGCGAGTGAAAGAGATCCTCTGCGGTGCAACGACGCAAAGAGATCCTCTGCGGTGCAACGACGCGAGGCAAAGAGATCCTCTGCGATGCAACGACGCAAAGAGATCCTCTGCGGTGCAACGACGCGAGGGAAAGAGATCCTCTGCGGTGCAATGACGCGAGGCAAGATATCCTCTGCAATGCAACGACGCAAAGAGATCCTCTGCGGTGCAACAACGCAAGGCAAGCAGATCCTCTGCGGTGCAACAACGCAAACAGATCCTCTGCGGTGCAAGGACACAAGGCAAAGATATTCTCTGCGGTGCAACGACACAAGGAGATCCTCTGAGGTGCAACGATGCAAACAGATCCTCTGCGGTGCAACGATGCGAGGCAAAGAGATCCTCTGCTGTGCAACGACGCGAGGCAGAGATCCTCTGCAGTGCAACGATGCAAGGAGATCCTGTGCGGTGCAACACCGCGAGGTAAACAAAACCTCTGCGGTGAAACGATGCAAGGCAAAGAGATCCTCTGCGGTGCAACAACGCAAACAGATCCTCTGCGTTGCAAGGATGCAATGCAAAGAGATCCTCTGCGGTGAACCTACGCGATGCAAACAAATCCTCTGCGAATAAATGACGTGACGCAAACAGATCCTCTGAGGTGTAAGGATGCGATGCAAAGACATCCTCTGGGGTGCAACTACGCAAAGGCATCCTCTGCGTTGCAAAGACGCGAGGCAAACAGATCCTCTGCGGTGCAACGACGCAAAGAGATCCTCTGCGGTGCAACGACACGAGGCAAACAGATCCTCTGCGGTGCAACGATGCAAAGAGATCCTCTGCGGTGCAACGACGCGAGGCAAAGAGATCTTCTGCGGTGCAACGACGCAAAGAGATCCTCTGCGGTGCAATGACGCAAGGCAAAGATATCCTCTGTGATGCAATGATGCAAGGAGATCCTCTGCGGTGCAACGACACAAACAGATTCTCTGCGATGCAAGGATGTGATACAAACAAATCCTCTGAAAGGCAAATACGCGACACAAACAGATGCTCTGCGGAGGAACGACGTGAGGCAAACAGATCCTCTGCGGTGCAACGACGCGAGGCAAAGAGATCTTCTGCGGTGCGACTATGCAAAGAGTTCCTCTGCGGTGCAACGAAGCAAGGAGATCCTGTGCAGTGCAACGATGCGAGGCAAAGATATCCTCTACGGTGCAATGATGCAAGGATATCCTCTGCGGTGCAACGACACGAGGCAAACAGATCCTCTTCGGTGCAATGACGCGACGCAAAGAGATCCTCTGGGTGCAACAACTCAAACAGATCCTCTGCGGTGCAATGACGCGAGGCAAAGACATCCTCTGTGGTGCAACGACATGACGCAAGGTGATCCTCTGCGGTGCCACAATGCAAACAGATCCTCTGCGGTGTAAGGACACAAGGCAAAGACATCCTCTGCGGTGCAACTACGCAAAGAGATCCTCTGCGTTGCAAAGACGCGAGGCAATCAGATCCTCTGCGGTGCAATGACGCAAAGAGATCCTCTGCGGTGCAACGACACGAGGCAAAGAGATCCTCTGTGGTGAAGCGACGCGAGGCAAGACATCCTTTGCAGTGCAACAACGCAAACAAATCCTCTGCGGTGCAAGGACACAAACATATTCTCTGTGATGCAATGCAAAGAAATCCTCTGAAAGGCAAATACGCGACACAAACAGAAGCTCTGCGGATGAACGACGTGAGACAAACAGATCCTCTGAGGTGAAATGATGCAAGGCAAACAGATCCTCTGCGGTGTCACGACGCAAGGATATCCTCTGTGGCGAAACGACACAAGGAGATCCTCTGCGGTGCAACGACACGAGGCAAACAGATCCTCTGCGGTGCAACGATGCAAAGAGATCCTCTGCGGTGCAACGACGCGAGGCAAAGAGATCCTCTGCGGTGCAACGACGCAAAGAGATCCTCTGCGGTGCAATGACGCAAGGCAAAGATATCCTCTGTGATGCAATGATGCAAGGAGATCCTCTGCGGTGCAACGACACAAACAGATTCTCTGCGATGCAAGGATGTGATACAAACAAATCCTCTGAAAGGCAAATACGCGACACAAACAGATGCTCTGCGGAGGAACGACGTGAGGCAAACAGATCCTCTGCGGTGCAACGACGCTAGGCAAAGAGATCCTCTGTGGTGCGACTATGCAAAGAGTTCCTCTGCGGTGCAACGAAGCAAGGAGATCCTGAGCAGTGCAACGATGCGAGGCAAAGATATCCTCTACGGTGCAATGATGCAAGGAGATCCTCTGCGGTGCAACGACACGAGGCAAACAGATCCTCTGCGGTGCAATGACGCGAGGCAAAGACATCCTCTGGGTGCAACAACTCAAACAGATCCTCTGCGGTGTAAGGATGCGATGCAAAGACATCCTCTGCGGTGCAATGACACAAAGAGATCCTCTGCGTTGCAAAGACTCGAGGCAATCAGATCCTCTGCGGTGCAACGACGCAAAGAGATCCTCTGCGATGCAACGACACGAGGCAAAGAGATCCTCTGCGGTGAAACGACACGAGGCAAGACATCCTTTGCAGTGCAACAACGCAAACAAATCCTCTGCGGTGCAAGGACACAAGGCAAAGATATCCTCTGCGGTGCAATGACACAAACATAGTCTCTGCGATGCAATGCAAAGAAATCCTCTGAAAGGCAAATACGCGACACAAACAGAAGCTCTGCGGATGAACGACGTGAGACAAACAGATCCTCGGAGGTGAAATGATGCAAGGCAAACAGATCCTCTGCGGTGTCACGACGCAAGGATATCCTCTGTGGCGCAACGACACAAGGAGATCCTCTGCGGTGCAACGATGCAAACAGATCCTCTGCGGTGCAACGATGCAAGCAAAGAGATCCTCTGCAGTGCAACGATGCAAGGAGATCCTCTGCGGTGCAACACCGCAAGGTAAACAAATCCTCTGCGGTGAAACGATGCAAGGCAAAGAGATCCTCTGCGGTGCAACAACGCAAACAGATCCTCTGCGTTGCAAGGATGCAATGCAAAGAGATCCTCTGCGGTGAACCTACGCGACGCAAACAAATCCTCTGCGAATAAATGACGCGACGCAAACAGATCCTCTGCGGTGTAAGGATGCGATGCAAAGACATCCTCTGCGCTGCAACTACACAAAGACATCCTCTGCGTTGCAAAGGCGCGAGGCAAACAGATCCTCTGCTGTGCAACGACGCGAGTGAAAGAGATCCTCTGCGGTGCAACGACGCAAAGAGATCCTCTGCGGTGCAACGACGCGAGGCAAAGAGATCCTCTGCGATGCAACGACGCAAAGAGATCCTCTGCGGTGCAACGACGCGAGGGAAAGAGATCCTCTGCGGTGCAATGACGCGAGGCAAGATATCCTCTGCAATGCAACGACGCAAAGAGATCCTCTGCGGTGCAACAACGCAAGGCAAGCAGATCCTCTGCGGTGCAACAACGCAAACAGATCCTCTGCGGTGCAAGGACACAAGGCAAAGATATTCTCTGCGGTGCAACGACACAAGGAGATCCTCTGAGGTGCAACGATGCAAACAGATCCTCTGCGGTGCAACGATGCGAGGCAAAGAGATCCTCTGCTGTGCAACGACGCGAGGCAGAGATCCTCTGCAGTGCAACGATGCAAGGAGATCCTGTGCGGTGCAACACCGCGAGGTAAACAAAACCTCTGCGGTGAAACGATGCAAGGCAAAGAGATCCTCTGCGGTGCAACAACGCAAACAGATCCTCTGCGTTGCAAGGATGCAATGCAAAGAGATCCTCTGCGGTGAACCTACGCGATGCAAACAAATCCTCTGCGAATAAATGACGTGACGCAAACAGATCCTCTGAGGTGTAAGGATGCGATGCAAAGACATCCTCTGGGGTGCAACTACGCAAAGGCATCCTCTGCGTTGCAAAGACGCGAGGCAAACAGATCCTCTGCGGTGCAACAACGCAAAGAGATCCTCTGCGGTGCAACGACACGAGGCAAACAGATCCTCTGCGGTGCAACGATGCAAAGAGATTCTCTGCGGTGCAACGACGCGAGGCAAAGAGATCTTCTGCGGTGCAACGACGCAAAGAGATCCTCTGCGGTGCAATGACGCAAGGCAAAGATATCCTCTGTGATGCAATGATGCAAGGAGATCCTCTGCGGTGCAACGACACAAACAGATTCTCTGCGATGCAAGGATGTGATACAAACAAATCCTCTGAAAGGCAAATACGCGACACAAACAGATGCTCTGCGGAGGAACGACGTGAGGCAAACAGATCCTCTGCGGTGCAACGACGCGAGGTAAAGAGATCTTCTGCGGTGCGACTATGCAAAGAGTTCCTCTGCGGTGCAATGAAGCAAGGAGATCCTGTGCAGTGCAACGATGCGAGGCAAAGATATCCTCTACGGTGCAATGATGCAAGGATATCCTCTGCGGTGCAACGACACGAGGCAAACAGATCCTCTTCGGTGCAATGACGCGACGCAAAGAGATCCTCTGGGTGCAACAACTCAAACAGATCCTCTGCGGTGCAATGACGCGAGGCAAAGACATCCTCTGTGGTGCAACGACATGACGCAAGGTGATCCTCTGCGGTGCCACAATGCAAACAGATCCTCTGCGGTGTAAGGACACAAGGCAAAGACATCCTCTGCGGTGCAACTACGCAAAGAGATCCTCTGCGTTGCAAAGACGCGAGGCAATCAGATCCTCTGCGGTGCAATGACGCAAAGAGATCCTCTGCGGTGCAACGACACGAGGCAAAGAGATCCTCTGTGGTGAAGCGACGCGAGGCAAGACATCCTTTGCAGTGCAACAACGCAAACAAATCCTCTGCGGTGCAAGGACACAAGGCAAAGATATCCTCTGCGGTGCAATGACACAAACATATTCTCTGTGATGCAATGCAAAGAAATCCTCTGAAAGGCAAATACGCGACACAAACAGAAGCTCTGCGGATGAACGACGTGAGACAAACAGATCCTCTGAGGTGAAATGATGCAAGGCAAACAGATCCTCTGCGGTGTCACGACGCAAGGATATCCTCTGTGGCGCAACGACACAAGGAGATCCTCTGCGGTGCAACGATGCAAACAGATCCTCTGCGGTGCAACGATGCAAGCAAAGAGAGCCTCTGCTGTGCAACGACGCGAGGCAAAGAGATCCTCTGCAGTGCAACGATGCAAGGAGATCCTCTGCGGTGCAACGACGCGAGGGAAAGAGATCCTCTGCGGTGAAACGACGCGAGGCAAAGAGATCCTCTGCGGTGCAACGACGCAAAGATATCCTTTGCAGTGCAACAACGCAAACAGATCCTCTGCGGTGCAAGGACACAAGGCAAAGATATCCTCTGCGGTGCAACGACGCAAAGAGATCCTCTGTGCTGCAACGACACGAGGCAAACAGATCCTCTGCGGTGCAACGACACAAACAGATTCTCTGCGATGCAAGGATGTGATACAAACAAATCCTCTGAAAGGCAAATACGCGACACAAACAGATGCTCTGCGGAGGAACGACGTGAGGCAAACAGATCCTCTGAGGTGAAATGATGCAAGGCAAACAGATCCTCTGCGGTGTCACGACGCAAGGAAATCCTCTGTGGCGCAACGACACAAGGAGATCCTCTGCGGTGCAACGATGCAAACAGATCCTCTGCAGTGCAATGATGCAAGCAAAGAGATCCTCTGCTGTGCAACGACGTGAGGGAAAGAGATCCTCTGCAGTGCAACGATGCAAGGAGATCCTGTGCGGTGCAACACCGCAAGGTAAACAAATCCTCTGCGGTGCAAGGACACAAGGCAAAGATATCCTCTGCGGTGCAATGACACAAACATATTCTCTGCGATGCAATGCAAAGAAATCCTCTGAAAGGCAAATACGCGACACAAACAGAAGCTCTGCGGATGAACGACGTGAGACAAACAGATCCTCTGAGGTGAAATGATGCAAGGCAAACAGATCCTCTGCGGTGTCACGACGCAAGGATATCCTCTGTGGCGCAACGACACAAGGAGATCCTCTGCGGTGCAACGATGCAAGCAAAGAGATCCTCTGCAGTGCAACGATGCAAGGAGATCCTGTGTGGTGCAACACCGCGAGGTAAACAAATCCTCTGCGGTGAAACGATGCGAGGCAAAGAGATCCTCTGCGTTGAACCTACGCGACGCAAACAAATCCTCTGCGAATAAATGACGCGAGGCAAACAGATCCTCTGCGGTGCAACGACGCAAAGAGATCCTCTGCGGTGCAGCTACGACGCAAAAAGATCCTCTGCGGTGCAATGACGCAAGGCAAAGATATCCTCTGTGATGCAATGATGCAAGGAGATCCTCTGCGGTGCAACGACACAAACAGATTCTCTGCGATGCAAGGATGTGATACAAACAAATCCTCTGAAAGGCAAATACGCGACACAAACAGATGCTCTGCGGAGGAACGACGTGAGGCAAACAGATCCTCTGCGGTGCAACGACGCGAGGCAAAGAGATCCTCTGCGGTGCGACTATGCAAAGAGTTCCTCTGCGGTGCAACGAAGCAAGGAGATCCTGTGCAGTGCAACGATGCGAGGCAAAGATATCCTCTGCAGTGCAACGATGCAAGGATATCCTCTGCAGTGCAACGACGCGAGGCAAAGAGTTGCTCTGCGGTGCAGCTACGCAAAGAGATCCTCTGCGGTGCAACAACGCAAAGAGATCCTCTGCTGTGCAATGACACAAGGCAAAGATATTCTCTGCGGTGCAATGATGCAAGGAGATCCTCTGCGGTGCAACGACACGAGGCAAACAGATCCTCTGCGGTGCAATGACACAAGGAGATCCTCTGCAGTGCAACGACACGAGGCAAACAGATCCTCTGCAGTGCAATGACGCGAGGCAAAGAGATCGTCTGGGTGCAACAACGCAAACAGATCCTCTGCGGTGCAATGACGCAAGGCAAAGATATCCTCTGTGATGCAATGATGCAAGGAGATCCTCTGCGATGCAACGACACAAACAGATTCTCTGTGATGCAAGGATGTGATACAAACAAATCCTCTGAAAGGCAAATACTCGACACAAACAGAAGCTCTGCGGATGAACGACGTGAGACAAACAGATCCTCTGAGGTGAAATGATGCAAGGCAAACAGATCCTCTGCGGTGTCACGACGCAAGGATATCCTCTGTGGCGCAACGACACAAGGAGATCCTCTGAGGTGCAACGATGCAAACAGATCCTCTGCGGTGCAACGATGCGAGGCAAAGAGATCCTCTGCTGTGCAACGACGCGAGGCAGAGATCCTCTGCAGTGCAACGATGCAAGGAGATCCTGTGCGGTGCAACACCGCGAGGTAAACAAAACCTCTGCGGTGAAACGATGCAAGGCAAAGAGATCCTCTGCGGTGCAACAACGCAAACAGATCCTCTGCGTTGCAAGGATGCAATGCAAAGAGATCCTCTGCGGTGAACCTACGCGATGCAAACAAATCCTCTGCGAATAAATGACGTGACGCAAACAGATCCTCTGAGGTGTAAGGATGCGATGCAAAGACATCCTCTGGGGTGCAACTACGCAAAGGCATCCTCTGCGTTGCAAAGACGCGAGGCAAACAGATCCTCTGCGGTGCAACGACGCAAAGAGATCCTCTGCGGTGCAACGACACGAGGCAAACAGATCCTCTGCGGTGCAACGATGCAAAGAGATCCTCTGCGGTGCAACGACGCGAGGCAAAGAGATCTTCTGCGGTGCAACGACGCAAAGAGATCCTCTGCGGTGCAATGACGCAAGGCAAAGATATTATCTCTGTGATGCAATGATGCAAGGAGATCCTCTGCGGTGCAACGACACAAACAGATTCTCTGCGATGCAAGGATGTGATACAAACAAATCCTCTGAAAGGCAAATACGCGACACAAACAGATGCTCTGCGGAGGAACGACGTGAGGCAAACAGATCCTCTGCGGTGCAACGACGCGAGGCAAAGAGATCTTCTGCGGTGCGACTATGCAAAGAGTTCCTCTGCGGTGCAACGAAGCAAGGAGATCCTGTGCAGTGCAACGATGCGAGGCAAAGATATCCTCTACGGTGCAATGATGCAAGGATATCCTCTGCGGTGCAACGACACGAGGCAAACAGATCCTCTTCGGTGCAATGACGCGACGCAAAGAGATCCTCTGGGTGCAACAACTCAAACAGATCCTCTGCGGTGCAATGACGCGAGGCAAAGACATCCTCTGTGGTGCAACGACATGACGCAAGGTGATCCTCTGCGGTGCCACAATGCAAACAGATCCTCTGCGGTGTAAGGACACAAGGCAAAGACATCCTCTGCGGTGCAACGATGCAAACAGATCCTCTGCAGTGCAATGATGCAAGCAAAGAGATCCTCTGCTGTGCAACGACGTGAGGGAAAGAGATCCTCTGCAGTGCAACGATGCAAGGAGATCCTGTGCGGTGCAACACCGCAAGGTAAACAAATCCTCTGCGGTGAAACGATGCAAGGCAAAGAGATCCTCTGCGGTGCAACAACGCAAAGAGATCCTCTGCGTTGCAAGTATGCAATGCAAAGAGATCCTCTGCGGTGAACCTACGCGACGCAAACAAATCCTCTGCGAATAAATGACGCGAGGCAAACAGATCCTCTGCGGTGTAACGATGCAAAGAGATCCTCTGCGGTGCAACGACACGAGGCAAACAGATCCTCTGCGGTGTCACGACGCAAGGATATCCTCTGTGGCGCAACGACACAAGGAGATCCTCTGCGGTGCAACGATGCAAACAGATCCTCTACGATGCAACGATGCAAGCAAAGAGATCCTCTGCAGTGCAACGATGCAAGGAGATCCTCTGCGGTGCAACACCGCAAGGTAAACAAATCCTCTGCGGTGAAACGATGCAAGGCAAAGAGATCCTCTGCGGTGCAACAACGCAAACAGATCCTCTGCGTTGCAAGGATGCAATGCAAAGAGATCCTCTGCGGTGAACCTACGCGACGCAAACAAATCCTCTGCGAATAAATGACGCGACGCAAACAGATCCTCTGCGGTGTAAGGATGCGATGCAAAGACATCCTCTGCGCTGCAACTACACAAAGACATCCTCTGCGTTGCAAAGGCGCGAGGCAAACAGATCCTCTGCTGTGCAACGACGCGAGTGAAAGAGATCCTCTGCGGTGCAACGACGCAAAGAGATCCTCTGCGGTGCAACGACGCGAGGCAAAGAGATCCTCTGCGATGCAACGACGCAAAGAGATCCTCTGCGGTGCAACGACGCGAGGGAAAGAGATCCTCTGCGGTGCAATGACGCGAGGCAAGATATCCTCTGCAATGCAACGACGCAAAGAGATCCTCTGCGGTGCAACAACGCAAGGCAAGCAGATCCTCTGCGGTGCAACAACGCAAACAGATCCTCTGCGGTGCAAGGACACAAGGCAAAGATATTCTCTGCGGTGCAACGACACAAGGAGATCCTCTGAGGTGCAACGATGCAAACAGATCCTCTGCGGTGCAACGATGCGAGGCAAAGAGATCCTCTGCTGTGCAACGACACGAGGCAAACAGATCCTCTGCGGTGCAACGATGCAAAGAGATCCTCTGCGGTGCAACGACGCGAGGCAAAGAGATCTTCTGCGGTGCAACGACGCAAAGAGATCCTCTGCGGTGCAATGACGCAAGGCAAAGATATCCTCTGTGATGCAATGATGCAAGGAGATCCTCTGCGGTGCAACGACACAAACAGATTCTCTGCGATGCAAGGATGTGATACAAACAAATCCTCTGAAAGGCAAATACGCGACACAAACAGATGCTCTGCGGAGGAACGACGTGAGGCAAACAGATCCTCTGCGGTGCAACGACGCGAGGCAAAGAGATCTTCTGCGGTGCGACTATGCAAAGAGTTCCTCTGCGGTGCAACGAAGCAAGGAGATCCTGTGCAGTGCAACGATGCGAGGCAAAGATATCCTCTACGGTGCAATGATGCAAGGATATCCTCTGCGGTGCAACGACACGAGGCAAACAGATCCTCTTCGGTGCAATGACGCGACGCAAAGAGATCCTCTGGGTGCAACAACTCAAACAGATCCTCTGCGGTGCAATGACGCGAGGCAAAGACATCCTCTGTGGTGCAACGACATGACGCAAGGTGATCCTCTGCGGTGCCACAATGCAAACAGATCCTCTGCGGTGTAAGGACACAAGGCAAAGACATCCTCTGCGGTGCAACTACGCAAAGAGATCCTCTGCGTTGCAAAGACGCGAGGCAATCAGATCCTCTGCGGTGCAATGACGCAAAGAGATCCTCTGCGGTGCAACGACACGAGGCAAAGAGATCCTCTGTGGTGAAGCGACGCGAGGCAAGACATCCTTTGCAGTGCAACAACGCAAACAAATCCTCTGCGGTGCAAGGACACAAGGCAAAGATATCCTCTGCGGTGCAATGACACAAACATATTCTCTGTGATGCAATGCAAAGAAATCCTCTGAAAGGCAAATACGCGACACAAACAGAAGCTCTGCGGATGAACGACGTGAGACAAACAGATCCTCTGAGGTGAAATGATGCAAGGCAAACAGATCCTCTGCGGTGTCACGACGCAAGGATATCCTCTGTGGCGAAACGACACAAGGAGATCCTCTGCGGTGCAACGATGCAAACAGATCCTCTGCGGTGCAACGATGCAAGCAAAGAGAGCCTCTGCTGTGCAACGACGCGAGGCAAAGAGATCCTCTGCAGTGCAACGATGCAAGGAGATCCTCTGCGGTGCAACGACGCGAGGGAAAGAGATCCTCTGCGGTGAAACGACGCGAGGCAAAGAGATCCTCTGCGGTGCAACGACGCAAAGATATCCTTTGCAGTGCAACAACGCAAACAGATCCTCTGCGGTGCAACGACGCGAGGCAAAGAGATCTTCTGCGGTGCGACTATGCAAAGAGTTCCTCTGCGGTGCAACGAATCAAGGAGATCCTGTGCAGTGCAACGATGCGAGGCAAAGATATCCTCTACGGTGCAATGATGCAAGGATATCCTCTGCGGTGCAACGACACGAGGCAAACAGATCCTCTTCGGTGCAATGACGCGACGCAAAGAGATCCTCTGGGTGCAACAACTCAAACAGATCCTCTGCGGTGCAATGACGCGAGGCAAAGACATCCTCTGTGGTGCAACGACATGACGCAAGGTGATCCTCTGCGGTGCCACAATGCAAACAGATCCTCTGCGGTGTAAGGACACAAGGCAAAGACATCCTCTGCGGTGCAACGATGCAAACAGATCCTCTGCAGTGCAATGATGCAAGCAAAGAGATCCTCTGCTGTGCAACGACGTGAGGGAAAGAGATCCTCTGCAGTGCAACGATGCAAGGAGATCCTGTGCGGTGCAACACCGCAAGGTAAACAAATCCTCTGCGGTGAAACGATGCAAGGCAAAGAGATCCTCTGCGGTGCAACAACGCAAAGAGATCCTCTGCGTTGCAAGTATGCAATGCAAAGAGATCCTCTGCGGTGAACCTACGCGACGCAAACAAATCCTCTGCGAATAAATGACGCGAGGCAAACAGATCCTCTGCGGTGTAACGATGCAAAGAGATCCTCTGCGGTGCAACGACACGAGGCAAACAGATCCTCTGCGGTGTCACGACGCAAGGATATCCTCTGTGGCGCAACGACACAAGGAGATCCTCTGCGGTGCAACGATGCAAACAGATCCTCTACGATGCAACGATGCAAGCAAAGAGATCCTCTGCAGTGCAACGATGCAAGGAGATCCTCTGCGGTGCAACACCGCAAGGTAAACAAATCCTCTGCGGTGAAACGATGCAAGGCAAAGAGATCCTCTGCGGTGCAACAACGCAAACAGATCCTCTGCGTTGCAAGGATGCAATGCAAAGAGATCCTCTGCGGTGAACCTACGCGACGCAAACAAATCCTCTGCGAATAAATGACGCGACGCAAACAGATCCTCTGCGGTGTAAGGATGCGATGCAAAGACATCCTCTGCGCTGCAACTACACAAAGACATCCTCTGCGTTGCAAAGGCGCGAGGCAAACAGATCCTCTGCTGTGCAACGACGCGAGTGAAAGAGATCCTCTGCGGTGCAACGACGCAAAGAGATCCTCTGCGGTGCAACGACGCGAGGCAAAGAGATCCTCTGCGATGCAACGACGCAAAGAGATCCTCTGCGGTGCAACGACGCGAGGGAAAGAGATCCTCTGCGGTGCAATGACGCGAGGCAAGATATCCTCTGCAATGCAACGACGCAAAGAGATCCTCTGCGGTGCAACAACGCAAGGCAAGCAGATCCTCTGCGGTGCAACAACGCAAACAGATCCTCTGCGGTGCAAGGACACAAGGCAAAGATATTCTCTGCGGTGCAACGACACAAGGAGATCCTCTGAGGTGCAACGATGCAAACAGATCCTCTGCGGTGCAACGATGCGAGGCAAAGAGATCCTCTGCTGTGCAACGACGCGAGGCAGAGATCCTCTGCAGTGCAACGATGCAAGGAGATCCTGTGCGGTGCAACACCGCGAGGTAAACAAAACCTCTGCGGTGAAACGATGCAAGGCAAAGAGATCCTCTGCGGTGCAACAACGCAAACAGATCCTCTGCGTTGCAAGGATGCAATGCAAAGAGATCCTCTGCGGTGAACCTACGCGATGCAAACAAATCCTCTGCGAATAAATGACGTGACGCAAACAGATCCTCTGAGGTGTAAGGATGCGATGCAAAGACATCCTCTGGGGTGCAACTACGCAAAGGCATCCTCTGCGTTGCAAAGACGCGAGGCAAACAGATCCTCTGCGGTGCAACAACGCAAAGAGATCCTCTGCGGTGCAACGACACGAGGCAAACAGATCCTCTGCGGTGCAACGATGCAAAGAGATCCTCTGCGGTGCAACGACGCGAGGCAAAGAGATCTTCTGCGGTGCAACGACGCAAAGAGATCCTCTGCGGTGCAATGACGCAAGGCAAAGATATCCTCTGTGATGCAATGATGCAAGGAGATCCTCTGCGGTGCAACGACACAAACAGATTCTCTGCGATGCAAGGATGTGATACAAACAAATCCTCTGAAAGGCAAATACGCGACACAAACAGATGCTCTGCGGAGGAACGACGTGAGGCAAACAGATCCTCTGCGGTGCAACGACGCGAGGCAAAGAGATCTTCTGCGGTGCGACTATGCAAAGAGTTCCTCTGCGGTGCAATGAAGCAAGGAGATCCTGTGCAGTGCAACGATGCGAGGCAAAGATATCCTCTACGGTGCAATGATGCAAGGATATCCTCTGCGGTGCAACGACACGAGGCAAACAGATCCTCTTCGGTGCAATGACGCGACGCAAAGAGATCCTCTGGGTGCAACAACTCAAACAGATCCTCTGCGGTGCAATGACGCGAGGCAAAGACATCCTCTGTGGTGCAACGACATGACGCAAGGTGATCCTCTGCGGTGCCACAATGCAAACAGATCCTCTGCGGTGTAAGGACACAAGGCAAAGACATCCTCTGCGGTGCAACTACGCAAAGAGATCCTCTGCGTTGCAAACACGCGAGGCAATCAGATCCTCTGCGGTGCAATGACGCAAAGAGATCCTCTGCGGTGCAACGACACGAGGCAAAGAGATCCTCTGTGGTGAAGCGACGCGAGGCAAGACATCCTTTGCAGTGCAACAACGCAAACAAATCCTCTGCGGTGCAAGGACACAAGGCAAAGATATCCTCTGCGGTGCAATGACACAAACATATTCTCTGTGATGCAATGCAAAGAAATCCTCTGAAAGGCAAATACGCGACACAAACAGAAGCTCTGCGGATGAACGACGTGAGACAAACAGATCCTCTGAGGTGAAATGATGCAAGGCAAACAGATCCTCTGCGGTGTCACGACGCAAGGATATCCTCTGTGGCGCAACGACACAAGGAGATCCTCTGCGGTGCAACGATGCAAACAGATCCTCTGCGGTGCAACGATGCAAGCAAAGAGAGCCTCTGCTGTGCAACGACGCGAGGCAAAGAGATCCTCTGCAGTGCAACGATGCAAGGAGATCCTCTGCGGTGCAACGACGCGAGGGAAAGAGATCCTCTGCGGTGAAACGACGCGAGGCAAAGAGATCCTCTGCGGTGCAACGACGCAAAGATATCCTTTGCAGTGCAACAACGCAAACAGATCCTCTGCGGTGCAAGGACACAAGGCAAAGATATCCTCTGCGGTGCAACGACGCAAAGAGATCCTCTGTGCTGCAACGACACGAGGCAAACAGATCCTCTGCGGTGCAACGACACAAACAGATTCTCTGCGATGCAAGGATGTGATACAAACAAATCCTCTGAAAGGCAAATACGCGACACAAACAGATGCTCTGCGGAGGAACGACGTGAGGCAAACAGATCCTCTGAGGTGAAATGATGCAAGGCAAACAGATCCTCTGCGGTGTCACGACGCAAGGAAATCCTCTGTGGCGCAACGACACAAGGAGATCCTCTGCGGTGCAACGATGCAAACAGATCCTCTGCAGTGCAATGATGCAAGCAAAGAGATCCTCTGCTGTGCAACGATGCAAGGAGATCCTGTGTGGTGCAACACCGCGAGGTAAACAAATCCTCTGCGGTGAAACGATGCGAGGCAAAGAGATCCTCTGCGTTGAACCTACGCGACGCAAACAAATCCTCTGCGAATAAATGACGTGAGGCAAACAGATCCTCTGCGGTGCAACGACGCAAAGAGATCCTCTGCGGTGCAACAACGCAAAAAGATCCTCTGCGGTGCAATGACGCAAGGCAAAGATATCCTCTGTGATGCAATGATGCAAGGAGATCCTCTGCGGTGCAACGACACAAACAGATTCTCTGCGATGCAAGGATGTGATACAAACAAATCCTCTGAAAGGCAAATACGCGACACAAACAGATGCTCTGCGGAGGAACGACGTGAGGCAAACAGATCCTCTGCGGTGCAATGACACAAGGAGATCCTCTGCAGTGCAACGACACGAGGCAAACAGATCCTCTGCAGTGCAATGACGCGAGGCAAAGAGATCCTCTGGGTGCAACAACGCAAACAGATCCTCTGCGGTGCAATGACGCAAGGCAAAGATATCCTCTGTGATGCAATGATGCAAGGAGATCCTCTGCGATGCAACGACACAAACAGATTCTCTGTGATGCAAGGATGTGATACAAACAAATCCTCTGAAAGGCAAATACTCGACACAAACAGAAGCTCTGCGGATGAACGACGTGAGACAAACAGATCCTCTGAGGTGAAATGATGCAAGGCAAACAGATCCTCTGCGGTGTCACGACGCAAGGATATCCTCTGTGGCGCAACGACACAAGGAGATCCTCTGAGGTGCAACGATGCAAACAGATCCTCTGCGGTGCAACGATGCGAGGCAAAGAGATCCTCTGCTGTGCAACGACGCGAGGCAGAGATCCTCTGCAGTGCAACGATGCAAGGAGATCCTGTGCGGTGCAACACCGCGAGGTAAACAAAACCTCTGCGGTGAAACGATGCAAGGCAAAGAGATCCTCTGCGGTGCAACAACGCAAACAGATCCTCTGCGTTGCAAGGATGCAATGCAAAGAGATCCTCTGCGGTGAACCTACGCGATGCAAACAAATCCTCTGCGAATAAATGACGTGACGCAAACAGATCCTCTGAGGTGTAAGGATGCGATGCAAAGACATCCTCTGGGGTGCAACTACGCAAAGGCATCCTCTGCGTTGCAAAGACGCGAGGCAAACAGATCCTCTGCGGTGCAACGACGCAAAGAGATCCTCTGCGGTGCAACGACACGAGGCAAACAGATCCTCTGCGGTGCAACGATGCAAAGAGATCCTCTGCGGTGCAACGACGCGAGGCAAAGAGATCTTCTGCGGTGCAACGACGCAAAGAGATCCTCTGCGGTGCAATGACGCAAGGCAAAGATATCCTCTGTGATGCAATGATGCAAGGAGATCCTCTGCGGTGCAACGACACAAACAGATTCTCTGCGATCCAAGGATGTGATACAAACAAATCCTCTGAAAGGCAAATACGCGACACAAACAGATGCTCTGCGGAGGAACGACGTGAGGCAAACAGATCCTCTGCGGTGCAACGACGCGAGGCAAAGAGATCTTCTGCGGTGCGACTATGCAAAGAGTTCCTCTGCGGTGCAACGAATCAAGGAGATCCTGTGCAGTGCAACGATGCGAGGCAAAGATATCCTCTACGGTGCAATGATGCAAGGATATCCTCTGCGGTGCAACGACACGAGGCAAACAGATCCTCTTCGGTGCAATGACGCGACGCAAAGAGATCCTCTGGGTGCAACAACTCAAACAGATCCTCTGCGGTGCAATGACGCGAGGCAAAGACATCCTCTGTGGTGCAACGACATGACGCAAGGTGATCCTCTGCGGTGCCACAATGCAAACAGATCCTCTGCGGTGTAAGGACACAAGGCAAAGACATCCTCTGCGGTGCAATGATGCAAACAGATCCTCTGCAGTGCAATGATGCAAGCAAAGAGATCCTCTGCTGTGCAACGACGTGAGGGAAAGAGATCCTCTGCAGTGCAACGATGCAAGGAGATCCTGTGCGGTGCAACACCGCAAGGTAAACAAATCCTCTGCGGTGAAACGATGCAAGGCAAAGAGATCCTCTGCGGTGCAACAACGCAAAGAGATCCTCTGCGTTGCAAGTATGCAATGCAAAGAGATCCTCTGCGGTGAACCTACGCGACGCAAACAAATCCTCTGCGAATAAATGACGCGAGGCAAACAGATCCTCTGCGGTGTAACGATGCAAAGAGATCCTCTGCGGTGCAACGACACGAGGCAAACAGATCCTCTGCGGTGTCACGACGCAAGGATATCCTCTGTGGCGCAACGACACAAGGAGATCCTCTGCGGTGCAACGATGCAAACAGATCCTCTACGATGCAACGATGCAAGCAAAGAGATCCTCTGCAGTGCAACGATGCAAGGAGATCCTCTGCGGTGCAACACCGCAAGGTAAACAAATCCTCTGCGGTGAAACGATGCAAGGCAAAGAGATCCTCTGCGGTGCAACAACGCAAACAGATCCTCTGCGTTGCAAGGATGCAATGCAAAGAGATCCTCTGCGGTGAACCTACGCGACGCAAACAAATCCTCTGCGAATAAATGACGCGACGCAAACAGATCCTCTGCGGTGTAAGGATGCGATGCAAAGACATCCTCTGCGCTGCAACTACACAAAGACATCCTCTGCGTTGCAAAGGCGCGAGGCAAACAGATCCTCTGCTGTGCAACGACGCGAGTGAAAGAGATCCTCTGCGGTGCAACGACGCAAAGAGATCCTCTGCGGTGCAACGACGCGAGGCAAAGAGATCCTCTGCGATGCAACGACGCAAAGAGATCCTCTGCGGTGCAACGACGCGAGGGAAAGAGATCCTCTGCGGTGCAATGACGCGAGGCAAGATATCCTCTGCAATGCAACGACGCAAAGAGATCCTCTGCGGTGCAACAACGCAAGGCAAGCAGATCCTCTGCGGTGCAACAACGCAAACAGATCCTCTGCGGTGCAAGGACACAAGGCAAAGATATTCTCTGCGGTGCAACGACACAAGGAGATCCTCTGAGGTGCAACGATGCAAACAGATCCTCTGCGGTGCAACGATGCGAGGCAAAGAGATCCTCTGCTGTGCAACGACGCGAGGCAGAGATCCTCTGCAGTGCAACGATGCAAGGAGATCCTGTGCGGTGCAACACCGCGAGGTAAACAAAACCTCTGCGGTGAAACGATGCAAGGCAAAGAGATCCTCTGCGGTGCAACAACGCAAACAGATCCTCTGCGTTGCAAGGATGCAATGCAAAGAGATCCTCTGCGGTGAACCTACGCGATGCAAACAAATCCTCTGCGAATAAATGACGTGACGCAAACAGATCCTCTGAGGTGTAAGGATGCGATGCAAAGACATCCTCTGGGGTGCAACTACGCAAAGGCATCCTCTGCGTTGCAAAGACGCGAGGCAAACAGATCCTCTGCGGTGCAACGACGCAAAGAGATCCTCTGCGGTGCAACGACACGAGGCAAACAGATCCTCTGCGGTGCAACGATGCAAAGAGATCCTCTGCGGTGCAACGACGCGAGGCAAAGAGATCTTCTGCGGTGCAACGACGCAAAGAGATCCTCTGCGGTGCAATGACGCAAGGCAAAGATATCCTCTGTGATGCAATGATGCAAGGAGATCCTCTGCGGTGCAACGACACAAACAGATTCTCTGCGATGCAAGGATGTGATACAAACAAATCCTCTGAAAGGCAAATACGCGACACAAACAGATGCTCTGCGGAGGAACGACGTGAGGCAAACAGATCCTCTGCGGTGCAACGACGCGAGGCAAAGAGATCTTCTGCGGTGCGACTATGCAAAGAGTTCCTCTGCGGTGCAACGAAGCAAGGAGATCCTGTGCAGTGCAACGATGCGAGGCAAAGATATCCTCTACGGTGCAATGATGCAAGGATATCCTCTGCGGTGCAACGACACGAGGCAAACAGATCCTCTTCGGTGCAATGACGCGACGCAAAGAGATCCTCTGGGTGCAACAACTCAAACAGATCCTCTGCGGTGCAATGACGCGAGGCAAAGACATCCTCTGTGGTGCAACGACATGACGCAAGGTGATCCTCTGCGGTGCCACAATGCAAACAGATCCTCTGCGGTGTAAGGACACAAGGCAAAGACATCCTCTGCGGTGCAACTACGCAAAGAGATCCTCTGCGTTGCAAAGACGCGAGGCAATCAGATCCTCTGCGGTGCAATGACGCAAAGAGATCCTCTGCGGTGCAACGACACGAGGCAAAGAGATCCTCTGTGGTGAAGCGACGCGAGGCAAGACATCCTTTGCAGTGCAACAACGCAAACAAATCCTCTGCGGTGCAAGGACACAAACATATTCTCTGTGATGCAATGCAAAGAAATCCTCTGAAAGGCAAATACGCGACACAAACAGAAGCTCTGCGGATGAACGACGTGAGACAAACAGATCCTCTGAGGTGAAATGATGCAAGGCAAACAGATCCTCTGCGGTGTCACGACGCAAGGATATCCTCTGTGGCGAAACGACACAAGGAGATCCTCTGCGGTGCAACGACACGAGGCAAACAGATCCTCTGCGGTGCAACGATGCAAAGAGATCCTCTGCGGTGCAACGACGCGAGGCAAAGAGATCCTCTGCGGTGCAACGACGCAAAGAGATCCTCTGCGGTGCAATGACGCAAGGCAAAGATATCCTCTGTGATGCAATGATGCAAGGAGATCCTCTGCGGTGCAACGACACAAACAGATTCTCTGCGATGCAAGGATGTGATACAAACAAATCCTCTGAAAGGCAAATACGCGACACAAACAGATGCTCTGCGGAGGAACGACGTGAGGCAAACAGATCCTCTGCGGTGCAACGACGCTAGGCAAAGAGATCCTCTGTGGTGCGACTATGCAAAGAGTTCCTCTGCGGTGCAACGAAGCAAGGAGATCCTGAGCAGTGCAACGATGCGAGGCAAAGATATCCTCTACGGTGCAATGATGCAAGGAGATCCTCTGCGGTGCAACGACACGAGGCAAACAGATCCTCTGCGGTGCAATGACGCGAGGCAAAGACATCCTCTGGGTGCAACAACTCAAACAGATCCTCTGCGGTGTAAGGATGCGATGCAAAGACATCCTCTGCGGTGCAATGACACAAAGAGATCCTCTGCGTTGCAAAGACTCGAGGCAATCAGATCCTCTGCGGTGCAACGACGCAAAGAGATCCTCTGCGATGCAACGACACGAGGCAAAGAGATCCTCTGCGGTGAAACGACACGAGGCAAGACATCCTTTGCAGTGCAACAACGCAAACAAATCCTCTGCGGTGCAAGGACACAAGGCAAAGATATCCTCTGCGGTGCAATGACACAAACATAGTCTCTGTGATGCAATGCAAAGAAATCCTCTGAAAGGCAAATACGCGACACAAACAGAAGCTCTGCGGATGAACGACGTGAGACAAACAGATCCTCGGAGGTGAAATGATGCAAGGCAAACAGATCCTCTGCGGTGTCACGACGCAAGGATATCCTCTGTGGCGCAACGACACAAGGAGATCCTCTGCGGTGCAACGATGCAAACAGATCCTCTGCGGTGCAACGATGCAAGCAAAGAGATCCTCTGCAGTGCAACGATGCAAGGAGATCCTCTGCGGTGCAACACCGCAAGGTAAACAAATCCTCTGCGGTGAAACGATGCAAGGCAAAGAGATCCTCTGCGGTGCAACAACGCAAACAGATCCTCTGCGTTGCAAGGATGCAATGCAAAGAGATCCTCTGCGGTGAACCTACGCGACGCAAACAAATCCTCTGCGAATAAATGACGCGACGCAAACAGATCCTCTGCGGTGTAAGGATGCGATGCAAAGACATCCTCTGCGCTGCAACTACACAAAGACATCCTCTGCGTTGCAAAGGCGCGAGGCAAACAGATCCTCTGCTGTGCAACGACGCGAGTGAAAGAGATCCTCTGCGGTGCAACGACGCAAAGAGATCCTCTGCGGTGCAACGACGCGAGGCAAAGAGATCCTCTGCGATGCAACGACGCAAAGAGATCCTCTGCGGTGCAACGACGCGAGGGAAAGAGATCCTCTGCGGTGCAATGACGCGAGGCAAGATATCCTCTGCAATGCAACGACGCAAAGAGATCCTCTGCGGTGCAACAACGCAAGGCAAGCAGATCCTCTGCGGTGCAACAACGCAAACAGATCCTCTGCGGTGCAAGGACACAAGGCAAAGATATTCTCTGCGGTGCAACGACACAAGGAGATCCTCTGAGGTGCAACGATGCAAACAGATCCTCTGCGGTGCAACGATGCGAGGCAAAGAGATCCTCTGCTGTGCAACGACGCGAGGCAGAGATCCTCTGCAGTGCAACGATGCAAGGAGATCCTGTGCGGTGCAACACCGCGAGGTAAACAAAACCTCTGCGGTGAAACGATGCAAGGCAAAGAGATCCTCTGCGGTGCAACAACGCAAACAGATCCTCTGCGTTGCAAGGATGCAATGCAAAGAGATCCTCTGCGGTGAACCTACGCGATGCAAACAAATCCTCTGCGAATAAATGACGTGACGCAAACAGATCCTCTGAGGTGTAAGGATGCGATGCAAAGACATCCTCTGGGGTGCAACTACGCAAAGGCATCCTCTGCGTTGCAAAGACGCGAGGCAAACAGATCCTCTGCGGTGCAACAACGCAAAGAGATCCTCTGCGGTGCAACGACACGAGGCAAACAGATCCTCTGCGGTGCAACGATGCAAAGAGATCCTCTGCGGTGCAACGACGCGAGGCAAAGAGATCTTCTGCGGTGCAACGACGCAAAGAGATCCTCTGCGGTGCAATGACGCAAGGCAAAGATATCCTCTGTGATGCAATGATGCAAGGAGATCCTCTGCGGTGCAACGACACAAACAGATTCTCTGCGATGCAAGGATGTGATACAAACAAATCCTCTGAAAGGCAAATACGCGACACAAACAGATGCTCTGCGGAGGAACGACGTGAGGCAAACAGATCCTCTGCGGTGCAACGACGCGAGGTAAAGAGATCTTCTGCGGTGCGACTATGCAAAGAGTTCCTCTGCGGTGCAATGAAGCAAGGAGATCCTGTGCAGTGCAACGATGCGAGGCAAAGATATCCTCTACGGTGCAATGATGCAAGGATATCCTCTGCGGTGCAACGACACGAGGCAAACAGATCCTCTTCGGTGCAATGACGCGACGCAAAGAGATCCTCTGGGTGCAACAACTCAAACAGATCCTCTGCGGTGCAATGACGCGAGGCAAAGACATCCTCTGTGGTGCAACGACATGACGCAAGGTGATCCTCTGCGGTGCCACAATGCAAACAGATCCTCTGCGGTGTAAGGACACAAGGCAAAGACATCCTCTGCGGTGCAACTACGCAAAGAGATCCTCTGCGTTGCAAAGACGCGAGGCAATCAGATCCTCTGCGGTGCAATGACGCAAAGAGATCCTCTGCGGTGCAACGACACGAGGCAAAGAGATCCTCTGTGGTGAAGCGACGCGAGGCAAGACATCCTTTGCAGTGCAACAACGCAAACAAATCCTCTGCGGTGCAAGGACACAAGGCAAAGATATCCTCTGCGGTGCAATGACACAAACATATTCTCTGTGATGCAATGCAAAGAAATCCTCTGAAAGGCAAATACGCGACACAAACAGAAGCTCTGCGGATGAACGACGTGAGACAAACAGATCCTCTGAGGTGAAATGATGCAAGGCAAACAGATCCTCTGCGGTGTCACGACGCAAGGATATCCTCTGTGGCGCAACGACACAAGGAGATCCTCTGCGGTGCAACGATGCAAACAGATCCTCTGCGGTGCAACGATGCAAGCAAAGAGAGCCTCTGCTGTGCAACGACGCGAGGCAAAGAGATCCTCTGCAGTGCAACGATGCAAGGAGATCCTCTGCGGTGCAACGACGCGAGGGAAAGAGATCCTCTGCGGTGAAACGACGCGAGGCAAAGAGATCCTCTGCGGTGCAACGACGCAAAGATATCCTTTGCAGTGCAACAACGCAAACAGATCCTCTGCGGTGCAAGGACACAAGGCAAAGATATCCTCTGCGGTGCAACGACGCAAAGAGATCCTCTGTGCTGCAACGACACGAGGCAAACAGATCCTCTGCGGTGCAACGACACAAACAGATTCTCTGCGATGCAAGGATGTGATACAAACAAATCCTCTGAAAGGCAAATACGCGACACAAACAGATGCTCTGCGGAGGAACGACGTGAGGCAAACAGATCCTCTGAGGTGAAATGATGCAAGGCAAACAGATCCTCTGCGGTGTCACGACGCAAGGAAATCCTCTGTGGCGCAACGACACAAGGAGATCCTCTGCGGTGCAACGATGCAAACAGATCCTCTGCAGTGCAATGATGCAAGCAAAGAGATCCTCTGCTGTGCAACGACGTGAGGGAAAGAGATCCTCTGCAGTGCAACGATGCAAGGAGATCCTGTGCGGTGCAACACCGCAAGGTAAACAAATCCTCTGCGGTGCAAGGACACAAGGCAAAGATATCCTCTGCGGTGCAATGACACAAACATATTCTCTGCGATGCAATGCAAAGAAATCCTCTGAAAGGCAAATACGCGACACAAACAGAAGCTCTGCGGATGAACGACGTGAGACAAACAGATCCTCTGAGGTGAAATGATGCAAGGCAAACAGATCCTCTGCGGTGTCACGACGCAAGGATATCCTCTGTGGCGCAACGACACAAGGAGATCCTCTGCGGTGCAACGATGCAAGCAAAGAGATCCTCTGCAGTGCAACGATGCAAGGAGATCCTGTGTGGTGCAACACCGCGAGGTAAACAAATCCTCTGCGGTGAAACGATGCGAGGCAAAGAGATCCTCTGCGTTGAACCTACGCGACGCAAACAAATCCTCTGCGAATAAATGACGCGAGGCAAACAGATCCTCTGCGGTGCAACGACGCAAAGAGATCCTCTGCGGTGCAGCTACGACGCAAAAAGATCCTCTGCGGTGCAATGACGCAAGGCAAAGATATCCTCTGTGATGCAATGATGCAAGGAGATCCTCTGCGGTGCAACGACACAAACAGATTCTCTGCGATGCAAGGATGTGATACAAACAAATCCTCTGAAAGGCAAATACGCGACACAAACAGATGCTCTGCGGAGGAACGACGTGAGGCAAACAGATCCTCTGCGGTGCAACGACGCGAGGCAAAGAGATCCTCTGCGGTGCGACTATGCAAAGAGTTCCTCTGCGGTGCAACGAAGCAAGGAGATCCTGTGCAGTGCAACGATGCGAGGCAAAGATATCCTCTGCAGTGCAACGATGCAAGGATATCCTCTGCAGTGCAACGACGCGAGGCAAAGAGTTGCTCTGCGGTGCAGCTACGCAAAGAGATCCTCTGCGGTGCAACAACGCAAAGAGATCCTCTGCTGTGCAATGACACAAGGCAAAGATATTCTCTGCGGTGCAATGATGCAAGGAGATCCTCTGCGGTGCAACGACACGAGGCAAACAGATCCTCTGCGGTGCAATGACACAAGGAGATCCTCTGCAGTGCAACGACACGAGGCAAACAGATCCTCTGCAGTGCAATGACGCGAGGCAAAGAGATCGTCTGGGTGCAACAACGCAAACAGATCCTCTGCGGTGCAATGACGCAAGGCAAAGATATCCTCTGTGATGCAATGATGCAAGGAGATCCTCTGCGATGCAACGACACAAACAGATTCTCTGTGATGCAAGGATGTGATACAAACAAATCCTCTGAAAGGCAAATACTCGACACAAACAGAAGCTCTGCGGATGAACGACGTGAGACAAACAGATCCTCTGAGGTGAAATGATGCAAGGCAAACAGATCCTCTGCGGTGTCACGACGCAAGGATATCCTCTGTGGCGCAACGACACAAGGAGATCCTCTGAGGTGCAACGATGCAAACAGATCCTCTGCGGTGCAACGATGCGAGGCAAAGAGATCCTCTGCTGTGCAACGACGCGAGGCAGAGATCCTCTGCAGTGCAACGATGCAAGGAGATCCTGTGCGGTGCAACACCGCGAGGTAAACAAAACCTCTGCGGTGAAACGATGCAAGGCAAAGAGATCCTCTGCGGTGCAACAACGCAAACAGATCCTCTGCGTTGCAAGGATGCAATGCAAAGAGATCCTCTGCGGTGAACCTACGCGATGCAAACAAATCCTCTGCGAATAAATGACGTGACGCAAACAGATCCTCTGAGGTGTAAGGATGCGATGCAAAGACATCCTCTGGGGTGCAACTACGCAAAGGCATCCTCTGCGTTGCAAAGACGCGAGGCAAACAGATCCTCTGCGGTGCAACGACGCAAAGAGATCCTCTGCGGTGCAACGACACGAGGCAAACAGATCCTCTGCGGTGCAACGATGCAAAGAGATCCTCTGCGGTGCAACGACGCGAGGCAAAGAGATCTTCTGCGGTGCAACGACGCAAAGAGATCCTCTGCGGTGCAATGACGCAAGGCAAAGATATCCTCTGTGATGCAATGATGCAAGGAGATCCTCTGCGGTGCAACGACACAAACAGATTCTCTGCGATGCAAGGATGTGATACAAACAAATCCTCTGAAAGGCAAATACGCGACACAAACAGATGCTCTGCGGAGGAACGACGTGAGGCAAACAGATCCTCTGCGGTGCAACGACGCGAGGCAAAGAGATCTTCTGCGGTGCGACTATGCAAAGAGTTCCTCTGCGGTGCAACGAAGCAAGGAGATCCTGTGCAGTGCAACGATGCGAGGCAAAGATATCCTCTACGGTGCAATGATGCAAGGATATCCTCTGCGGTGCAACGACACGAGGCAAACAGATCCTCTTCGGTGCAATGACGCGACGCAAAGAGATCCTCTGGGTGCAACAACTCAAACAGATCCTCTGCGGTGCAATGACGCGAGGCAAAGACATCCTCTGTGGTGCAACGACATGACGCAAGGTGATCCTCTGCGGTGCCACAATGCAAACAGATCCTCTGCGGTGTAAGGACACAAGGCAAAGACATCCTCTGCGGTGCAACGATGCAAACAGATCCTCTGCAGTGCAATGATGCAAGCAAAGAGATCCTCTGCTGTGCAACGACGTGAGGGAAAGAGATCCTCTGCAGTGCAACGATGCAAGGAGATCCTGTGCGGTGCAACACCGCAAGGTAAACAAATCCTCTGCGGTGAAACGATGCAAGGCAAAGAGATCCTCTGCGGTGCAACAACGCAAAGAGATCCTCTGCGTTGCAAGTATGCAATGCAAAGAGATCCTCTGCGGTGAACCTACGCGACGCAAACAAATCCTCTGCGAATAAATGACGCGAGGCAAACAGATCCTCTGCGGTGTAACGATGCAAAGAGATCCTCTGCGGTGCAACGACACGAGGCAAACAGATCCTCTGCGGTGTCACGACGCAAGGATATCCTCTGTGGCGCAACGACACAAGGAGATCCTCTGCGGTGCAACGATGCAAACAGATCCTCTACGATGCAACGATGCAAGCAAAGAGATCCTCTGCAGTGCAACGATGCAAGGAGATCCTCTGCGGTGCAACACCGCAAGGTAAACAAATCCTCTGCGGTGAAACGATGCAAGGCAAAGAGATCCTCTGCGGTGCAACAACGCAAACAGATCCTCTGCGTTGCAAGGATGCAATGCAAAGAGATCCTCTGCGGTGAACCTACGCGACGCAAACAAATCCTCTGCGAATAAATGACGCGACGCAAACAGATCCTCTGCGGTGTAAGGATGCGATGCAAAGACATCCTCTGCGCTGCAACTACACAAAGACATCCTCTGCGTTGCAAAGGCGCGAGGCAAACAGATCCTCTGCTGTGCAACGACGCGAGTGAAAGAGATCCTCTGCGGTGCAACGACGCAAAGAGATCCTCTGCGGTGCAACGACGCGAGGCAAAGAGATCCTCTGCGATGCAACGACGCAAAGAGATCCTCTGCGGTGCAACGACGCGAGGGAAAGAGATCCTCTGCGGTGCAATGACGCGAGGCAAGATATCCTCTGCAATGCAACGACGCAAAGAGATCCTCTGCGGTGCAACAACGCAAGGCAAGCAGATCCTCTGCGGTGCAACAACGCAAACAGATCCTCTGCGGTGCAAGGACACAAGGCAAAGATATTCTCTGCGGTGCAACGACACAAGGAGATCCTCTGAGGTGCAACGATGCAAACAGATCCTCTGCGGTGCAACGATGCGAGGCAAAGAGATCCTCTGCTGTGCAACGACACGAGGCAAACAGATCCTCTGCGGTGCAACGATGCAAAGAGATCCTCTGCGGTGCAACGACGCGAGGCAAAGAGATCTTCTGCGGTGCAACGACGCAAAGAGATCCTCTGCGGTGCAATGACGCAAGGCAAAGATATCCTCTGTGATGCAATGATGCAAGGAGATCCTCTGCGGTGCAACGACACAAACAGATTCTCTGCGATGCAAGGATGTGATACAAACAAATCCTCTGAAAGGCAAATACGCGACACAAACAGATGCTCTGCGGAGGAACGACGTGAGGCAAACAGATCCTCTGCGGTGCAACGACGCGAGGCAAAGAGATCTTCTGCGGTGCGACTATGCAAAGAGTTCCTCTGCGGTGCAACGAAGCAAGGAGATCCTGTGCAGTGCAACGATGCGAGGCAAAGATATCCTCTACGGTGCAATGATGCAAGGATATCCTCTGCGGTGCAACGACACGAGGCAAACAGATCCTCTTCGGTGCAATGACGCGACGCAAAGAGATCCTCTGGGTGCAACAACTCAAACAGATCCTCTGCGGTGCAATGACGCGAGGCAAAGACATCCTCTGTGGTGCAACGACATGACGCAAGGTGATCCTCTGCGGTGCCACAATGCAAACAGATCCTCTGCGGTGTAAGGACACAAGGCAAAGACATCCTCTGCGGTGCAACTACGCAAAGAGATCCTCTGCGTTGCAAAGACGCGAGGCAATCAGATCCTCTGCGGTGCAATGACGCAAAGAGATCCTCTGCGGTGCAACGACACGAGGCAAAGAGATCCTCTGTGGTGAAGCGACGCGAGGCAAGACATCCTTTGCAGTGCAACAACGCAAACAAATCCTCTGCGGTGCAAGGACACAAGGCAAAGATATCCTCTGCGGTGCAATGACACAAACATATTCTCTGTGATGCAATGCAAAGAAATCCTCTGAAAGGCAAATACGCGACACAAACAGAAGCTCTGCGGATGAACGACGTGAGACAAACAGATCCTCTGAGGTGAAATGATGCAAGGCAAACAGATCCTCTGCGGTGTCACGACGCAAGGATATCCTCTGTGGCGAAACGACACAAGGAGATCCTCTGCGGTGCAACGATGCAAACAGATCCTCTGCGGTGCAACGATGCAAGCAAAGAGAGCCTCTGCTGTGCAACGACGCGAGGCAAAGAGATCCTCTGCAGTGCAACGATGCAAGGAGATCCTCTGCGGTGCAACGACGCGAGGGAAAGAGATCCTCTGCGGTGAAACGACGCGAGGCAAAGAGATCCTCTGCGGTGCAACGACGCAAAGATATCCTTTGCAGTGCAACAACGCAAACAGATCCTCTGCGGTGCAAGGACACAAGGCAAAGATATCCTCTGCGGTGCAACGACGCAAAGAGATCCTCTGTGCTGCAACGACACGAGGCAAACAGATCCTCTGCGGTGCAACGACACAAACAGATTCTCTGCGATGCAAGGATGTGATACAAACAAATCCTCTGAAAGGCAAATACGCGACACAAACAGATGCTCTGCGGAGGAACGACGTGAGGCAAACAGATCCTCTGCGGTGCAAGGACACAAGGCAAAGATATTCTCTGCGGTGCAACGGTGCAAAGAGATCCTCTGCGGTGCAACGACACGAGGTAAACAGATCCTCTGCGGTGCAACGACGCAAAGAGATCCTCTGCGGTGCAACGACGCAAGGCAAAGAAATCCTCTGCGGTGCAACGACGCAAAGAGATCCTCTGCGGTGCAACGACACAGATTCTCTGCGATGCAAGGATGTGATACAAACAAATCCTCTGAAAGGCAAATACGCGACACAAACAGATGCTCTGCGGAGGAACGACGTGAGACAAACAGATCCTCTGAGGTGAAATGATGCAAGGCAAACAGATCCTCTGCGGTGTCACGACGCAAGGAAATCCTCTGTGGCGCAACGACACAAGGAGATCCTCTGCGGTGCAACGATGCAAACAGATCCTCTGCAGTGCAATGATGCAAGCAAAGAGATCCTCTGCTGTGCAACGACGTGAGGGAAAGAGATCCTCTGCAGTGCAACGATGCAAGGAGATCCTGTGCGGTGCAACACCGCAAGGTAAACAAATCCTCTGCGGTGCAAGGACACAAGGCAAAGATATCCTCTGCGGTGCAATGACACAAACATATTCTCTGCGATGCAATGCAAAGAAATCCTCTGAAAGGCAAATACGCGACACAAACAGAAGCTCTGCGGATGAACGACGTGAGACAAACAGATCCTCTGAGGTGAAATGATGCAAGGCAAACAGATCCTCTGCGGTGTCACGACGCAAGGATATCCTCTGTGGCGCAACGACACAAGGAGATCCTCTGCGGTGCAACGATGCAAGAAAAGAGATCCTCTGCAGTGCAACGATGCAAGGAGATCCTGTGTGGTGCAACACCGCGAGGTAAACAAATCCTCTGCGGTGAAACGATGCGAGGCAAAGAGATCCTCTGCGTTGAACCTACGCGACGCAAACAAATCCTCTGCGAATAAATGACGCGAGGCAAACAGATCCTCTGCGGTGCAACGACGCAAAGAGATCCTCTGCGGTGCAACAACGCAAAAAGATCCTCTGCGGTGCAATGACGCAAGGCAAAGATATCCTCTGTGATGCAATGATGCAAGGAGATCCTCTGCGGTGCAACGACACAAACAGATTCTCTGCGATGCAAGGATGTGATACAAACAAATCCTCTGAAAGGCAAATACGCGACACAAACAGATGCTCTGCGGAGGAACGACGTGAGGCAAACAGATCCTCTGCGGTGCAACGACGCGAGGCAAAGAGATCCTCTGCGGTGCGACTATGCAAAGAGTTCCTCTGCGGTGCAACGAAGCAAGGAGATCCTGTGCAGTGCAACGATGCGAGGCAAAGATATCCTCTGCAGTGCAACGATGCAAGGATATCCTCTGCAGTGCAACGACGCGAGGCAAAGAGTTGCTCTGCGGTGCAGCTACGCAAAGAGATCCTCTGCGGTGCAACAACGCAAAGAGATCCTCTGCTGTGCAATGACACAAGGCAAAGATATTCTCTGCGGTGCAATGATGCAAGGAGATCCTCTGCGGTGCAACGACACGAGGCAAACAGATCCTCTGCGGTGCAATGACACAAGGAGATCCTCTGCAGTGCAACGACACGAGGCAAACAGATCCTCTGCAGTGCAATGACGCGAGGCAAAGAGATCCTCTGGGTGCAACAACGCAAACAGATCCTCTGCGGTGCAATGACGCAAGGCAAAGATATCCTCTGTGATGCAATGATGCAAGGAGATCCTCTGCGATGCAACGACACAAACAGATTCTCTGTGATGCAAGGATGTGATACAAACAAATCCTCTGAAAGGCAAATACTCGACACAAACAGAAGCTCTGCGGATGAACGACGTGAGACAAACAGATCCTCTGAGGTGAAATGATGCAAGGCAAACAGATCCTCTGCGGTGTCACGACGCAAGGATATCCTCTGTGGCGCAACGACACAAGGAGATCCTCTGAGGTGCAACGATGCAAACAGATCCTCTGCGGTGCAACGATGCGAGGCAAAGAGATCCTCTGCTGTGCAACGACGCGAGGCAGAGATCCTCTGCAGTGCAACGATGCAAGGAGATCCTGTGCGGTGCAACACCGCGAGGTAAACAAAACCTCTGCGGTGAAACGATGCAAGGCAAAGAGATCCTCTGCGGTGCAACAACGCAAACAGATCCTCTGCGTTGCAAGGATGCAATGCAAAGAGATCCTCTGCGGTGAACCTACGCGATGCAAACAAATCCTCTGCGAATAAATGACGTGACGCAAACAGATCCTCTGAGGTGTAAGGATGCGATGCAAAGACATCCTCTGGGGTGCAACTACGCAAAGGCATCCTCTGCGTTGCAAAGACGCGAGGCAAACAGATCCTCTGCGGTGCAACGACGCAAAGAGATCCTCTGTGGTGCAACGACACGAGGCAAACAGATCCTCTGCGGTGCAACGATGCAAAGAGATCCTCTGCGGTGCAACGACGCGAGGCAAAGAGATCTTCTGCGGTGCAACGACGCAAAGAGATCCTCTGCGGTGCAATGACGCAAGGCAAAGATATCCTCTGTGATGCAATGATGCAAGGAGATCCTCTGCGGTGCAACGACACAAACAGATTCTCTGCGATCCAAGGATGTGATACAAACAAATCCTCTGAAAGGCAAATACGCGACACAAACAGATGCTCTGCGGAGGAACGACGTGAGGCAAACAGATCCTCTGCGGTGCAACGACGCGAGGCAAAGAGATCTTCTGCGGTGCGACTATGCAAAGAGTTCCTCTGCGGTGCAACGAAGCAAGGAGATCCTGTGCAGTGCAACGATGCGAGGCAAAGATATCCTCTACGGTGCAATGATGCAAGGATATCCTCTGCGGTGCAACGACACGAGGCAAACAGATCCTCTTCGGTGCAATGACGCGACGCAAAGAGATCCTCTGGGTGCAACAACTCAAACAGATCCTCTGCGGTGCAATGACGCGAGGCAAAGACATCCTCTGTGGTGCAACGACATGACGCAAGGTGATCCTCTGCGGTGCCACAATGCAAACAGATCCTCTGCGGTGTAAGGACACAAGGCAAAGACATCCTCTGCGGTGCAACGATGCAAACAGATCCTCTGCAGTGCAATGATGCAAGCAAAGAGATCCTCTGCTGTGCAACGACGTGAGGGAAAGAGATCCTCTGCAGTGCAACGATGCAAGGAGATCCTGTGCGGTGCAACACCGCAAGGTAAACAAATCCTCTGCGGTGAAACGATGCAAGGCAAAGAGATCCTCTGCGGTGCAACAACGCAAAGAGATCCTCTGCGTTGCAAGTATGCAATGCAAAGAGATCCTCTGCGGTGAACCTACGCGACGCAAACAAATCCTCTGCGAATAAATGACGCGAGGCAAACAGATCCTCTGCGGTGTAACGATGCAAAGAGATCCTCTGCGGTGCAACGACACGAGGCAAACAGATCCTCTGCGGTGTCACGACGCAAGGATATCCTCTGTGGCGCAACGACACAAGGAGATCCTCTGCGGTGCAACGATGCAAACAGATCCTCTACGATGCAACGATGCAAGCAAAGAGATCCTCTGCAGTGCAACGATGCAAGGAGATCCTCTGCGGTGCAACACCGCAAGGTAAACAAATCCTCTGCGGTGAAACGATGCAAGGCAAAGAGATCCTCTGCGGTGCAACAACGCAAACAGATCCTCTGCGTTGCAAGGATGCAATGCAAAGAGATCCTCTGCGGTGAACCTACGCGACGCAAACAAATCCTCTGCGAATAAATGACGCGACGCAAACAGATCCTCTGCGGTGTAAGGATGCGATGCAAAGACATCCTCTGCGCTGCAACTACACAAAGACATCCTCTGCGTTGCAAAGGCGCGAGGCAAACAGATCCTCTGCTGTGCAACGACGCGAGTGAAAGAGATCCTCTGCGGTGCAACGACGCAAAGAGATCCTCTGCGGTGCAACGACGCGAGGCAAAGAGATCCTCTGCGATGCAACGACGCAAAGAGATCCTCTGCGGTGCAACGACGCGAGGGAAAGAGATCCTCTGCGGTGCAATGACGCGAGGCAAGATATCCTCTGCAATGCAACGACGCAAAGAGATCCTCTGCGGTGCAACAACGCAAGGCAAGCAGATCCTCTGCGGTGCAACAACGCAAACAGATCCTCTGCGGTGCAAGGACACAAGGCAAAGATATTCTCTGCGGTGCAACGACACAAGGAGATCCTCTGAGGTGCAACGATGCAAACAGATCCTCTGCGGTGCAACGATGCGAGGCAAAGAGATCCTCTGCTGTGCAACGACACGAGGCAAACAGATCCTCTGCGGTGCAACGATGCAAAGAGATCCTCTGCGGTGCAACGACGCGAGGCAAAGAGATCTTCTGCGGTGCAACGACGCAAAGAGATCCTCTGCGGTGCAATGACGCAAGGCAAAGATATCCTCTGTGATGCAATGATGCAAGGAGATCCTCTGCGGTGCAACGACACAAACAGATTCTCTGCGATGCAAGGATGTGATACAAACAAATCCTCTGAAAGGCAAATACGCGACACAAACAGATGCTCTGCGGAGGAACGACGTGAGGCAAACAGATCCTCTGCGGTGCAACGACGCGAGGCAAAGAGATCTTCTGCGGTGCGACTATGCAAAGAGTTCCTCTGCGGTGCAACGAAGCAAGGAGATCCTGTGCAGTGCAACGATGCGAGGCAAAGATATCCTCTACGGTGCAATGATGCAAGGATATCCTCTGCGGTGCAACGACACGAGGCAAACAGATCCTCTTCGGTGCAATGACGCGACGCAAAGAGATCCTCTGGGTGCAACAACTCAAACAGATCCTCTGCGGTGCAATGACGCGAGGCAAAGACATCCTCTGTGGTGCAACGACATGACGCAAGGTGATCCTCTGCGGTGCCACAATGCAAACAGATCCTCTGCGGTGTAAGGACACAAGGCAAAGACATCCTCTGCGGTGCAACTACGCAAAGAGATCCTCTGCGTTGCAAAGACGCGAGGCAATCAGATCCTCTGCGGTGCAATGACGCAAAGAGATCCTCTGCGGTGCAACGACACGAGGCAAAGAGATCCTCTGTGGTGAAGCGACGCGAGGCAAGACATCCTTTGCAGTGCAACAACGCAAACAAATCCTCTGCGGTGCAAGGACACAAGGCAAAGATATCCTCTGCGGTGCAATGACACAAACATATTCTCTGTGATGCAATGCAAAGAAATCCTCTGAAAGGCAAATACGCGACACAAACAGAAGCTCTGCGGATGAACGACGTGAGACAAACAGATCCTCTGAGGTGAAATGATGCAAGGCAAACAGATCCTCTGCGGTGTCACGACGCAAGGATATCCTCTGTGGCGAAACGACACAAGGAGATCCTCTGCGGTGCAACGATGCAAACAGATCCTCTGCGGTGCAACGATGCAAGCAAAGAGAGCCTCTGCTGTGCAACGACGCGAGGCAAAGAGATCCTCTGCAGTGCAACGATGCAAGGAGATCCTCTGCGGTGCAACGACGCGAGGGAAAGAGATCCTCTGCGGTGAAACGACGCGAGGCAAAGAGATCCTCTGCGGTGCAACGACGCAAAGATATCCTTTGCAGTGCAACAACGCAAACAGATCCTCTGCGGTGCAAGGACACAAGGCAAAGATATCCTCTGCGGTGCAACGACGCAAAGAGATCCTCTGTGCTGCAACGACACGAGGCAAACAGATCCTCTGCGGTGCAACGACACAAACAGATTCTCTGCGATGCAAGGATGTGATACAAACAAATCCTCTGAAAGGCAAATACGCGACACAAACAGATGCTCTGCGGAGGAACGACGTGAGGCAAACAGATCCTCTGCGGTGCAAGGACACAAGGCAAAGATATTCTCTGCGGTGCAACGGTGCAAAGAGATCCTCTGCGGTGCAACGACACGAGGTAAACAGATCCTCTGCGGTGCAACGACGCAAAGAGATCCTCTGCGGTGCAACGACGCAAGGCAAAGAAATCCTCTGCGGTGCAACGACGCAAAGAGATCCTCTGCGGTGCAACGACACAGATTCTCTGCGATGCAAGGATGTGATACAAACAAATCCTCTGAAAGGCAAATACGCGACACAAACAGATGCTCTGCGGAGGAACGACGTGAGACAAACAGATCCTCTGAGGTGAAATGATGCAAGGCAAACAGATCCTCTGCGGTGTCACGACGCAAGGAAATCCTCTGTGGCGCAACGACACAAGGAGATCCTCTGCGGTGCAACGATGCAAACAGATCCTCTGCAGTGCAATGATGCAAGCAAAGAGATCCTCTGCTGTGCAACGACGTGAGGGAAAGAGATCCTCTGCAGTGCAACGATGCAAGGAGATCCTGTGCGGTGCAACACCGCAAGGTAAACAAATCCTCTGCGGTGCAAGGACACAAGGCAAAGATATCCTCTGCGGTGCAATGACACAAACATATTCTCTGCGATGCAATGCAAAGAAATCCTCTGAAAGGCAAATACGCGACACAAACAGAAGCTCTGCGGATGAACGACGTGAGACAAACAGATCCTCTGAGGTGAAATGATGCAAGGCAAACAGATCCTCTGCGGTGTCACGACGCAAGGATATCCTCTGTGGCGCAACGACACAAGGAGATCCTCTGCGGTGCAACGATGCAAGAAAAGAGATCCTCTGCAGTGCAACGATGCAAGGAGATCCTGTGTGGTGCAACACCGCGAGGTAAACAAATCCTCTGCGGTGAAACGATGCGAGGCAAAGAGATCCTCTGCGTTGAACCTACGCGACGCAAACAAATCCTCTGCGAATAAATGACGCGAGGCAAACAGATCCTCTGCGGTGCAACGACGCAAAGAGATCCTCTGCGGTGCAACAACGCAAAAAGATCCTCTGCGGTGCAATGACGCAAGGCAAAGATATCCTCTGTGATGCAATGATGCAAGGAGATCCTCTGCGGTGCAACGACACAAACAGATTCTCTGCGATGCAAGGATGTGATACAAACAAATCCTCTGAAAGGCAAATACGCGACACAAACAGATGCTCTGCGGAGGAACGACGTGAGGCAAACAGATCCTCTGCGGTGCAACGACGCGAGGCAAAGAGATCCTCTGCGGTGCGACTATGCAAAGAGTTCCTCTGCGGTGCAACGAAGCAAGGAGATCCTGTGCAGTGCAACGATGCGAGGCAAAGATATCCTCTGCAGTGCAACGATGCAAGGATATCCTCTGCAGTGCAACGACGCGAGGCAAAGAGTTGCTCTGCGGTGCAGCTACGCAAAGAGATCCTCTGCGGTGCAACAACGCAAAGAGATCCTCTGCTGTGCAATGACACAAGGCAAAGATATTCTCTGCGGTGCAATGATGCAAGGAGATCCTCTGCGGTGCAACGACACGAGGCAAACAGATCCTCTGCGGTGCAATGACACAAGGAGATCCTCTGCAGTGCAACGACACGAGGCAAACAGATCCTCTGCAGTGCAATGACGCGAGGCAAAGAGATCCTCTGGGTGCAACAACGCAAACAGATCCTCTGCGGTGCAATGACGCAAGGCAAAGATATCCTCTGTGATGCAATGATGCAAGGAGATCCTCTGCGATGCAACGACACAAACAGATTCTCTGTGATGCAAGGATGTGATACAAACAAATCCTCTGAAAGGCAAATACTCGACACAAACAGAAGCTCTGCGGATGAACGACGTGAGACAAACAGATCCTCTGAGGTGAAATGATGCAAGGCAAACAGATCCTCTGCGGTGTCACGACGCAAGGATATCCTCTGTGGCGCAACGACACAAGGAGATCCTCTGAGGTGCAACGATGCAAACAGATCCTCTGCGGTGCAACGATGCGAGGCAAAGAGATCCTCTGCTGTGCAACGACGCGAGGCAGAGATCCTCTGCAGTGCAACGATGCAAGGAGATCCTGTGCGGTGCAACACCGCGAGGTAAACAAAACCTCTGCGGTGAAACGATGCAAGGCAAAGAGATCCTCTGCGGTGCAACAACGCAAACAGATCCTCTGCGTTGCAAGGATGCAATGCAAAGAGATCCTCTGCGGTGAACCTACGCGATGCAAACAAATCCTCTGCGAATAAATGACGTGACGCAAACAGATCCTCTGAGGTGTAAGGATGCGATGCAAAGACATCCTCTGGGGTGCAACTACGCAAAGGCATCCTCTGCGTTGCAAAGACGCGAGGCAAACAGATCCTCTGCGGTGCAACGACGCAAAGAGATCCTCTGTGGTGCAACGACACGAGGCAAACAGATCCTCTGCGGTGCAACGATGCAAAGAGATCCTCTGCGGTGCAACGACGCGAGGCAAAGAGATCTTCTGCGGTGCAACGACGCAAAGAGATCCTCTGCGGTGCAATGACGCAAGGCAAAGATATCCTCTGTGATGCAATGATGCAAGGAGATCCTCTGCGGTGCAACGACACAAACAGATTCTCTGCGATCCAAGGATGTGATACAAACAAATCCTCTGAAAGGCAAATACGCGACACAAACAGATGCTCTGCGGAGGAACGACGTGAGGCAAACAGATCCTCTGCGGTGCAACGACGCGAGGCAAAGAGATCTTCTGCGGTGCGACTATGCAAAGAGTTCCTCTGCGGTGCAACGAAGCAAGGAGATCCTGTGCAGTGCAACGATGCGAGGCAAAGATATCCTCTACGGTGCAATGATGCAAGGATATCCTCTGCGGTGCAACGACACGAGGCAAACAGATCCTCTTCGGTGCAATGACGCGACGCAAAGAGATCCTCTGGGTGCAACAACTCAAACAGATCCTCTGCGGTGCAATGACGCGAGGCAAAGACATCCTCTGTGGTGCAACGACATGACGCAAGGTGATCCTCTGCGGTGCCACAATGCAAACAGATCCTCTGCGGTGTAAGGACACAAGGCAAAGACATCCTCTGCGGTGCAACGATGCAAACAGATCCTCTGCAGTGCAATGATGCAAGCAAAGAGATCCTCTGCTGTGCAACGACGTGAGGGAAAGAGATCCTCTGCAGTGCAACGATGCAAGGAGATCCTGTGCGGTGCAACACCGCAAGGTAAACAAATCCTCTGCGGTGAAACGATGCAAGGCAAAGAGATCCTCTGCGGTGCAACAACGCAAAGAGATCCTCTGCGTTGCAAGTATGCAATGCAAAGAGATCCTCTGCGGTGAACCTACGCGACGCAAACAAATCCTCTGCGAATAAATGACGCGAGGCAAACAGATCCTCTGCGGTGTAACGATGCAAAGAGATCCTCTGCGGTGCAACGACACGAGGCAAAAAGATCCTCTGCGGTGCAACGACGCAAAGAGATTCTCTGCGCTGCAATGACGCGAGGCAAAGACATCCTCTGTGGTGCAACGACATGACGCAAGGTGATCCTCTGCGGTGCCACAACGCAAACAGATCCTCTGCGGTGTAAGGATGCGATGCAAAGACATCCTCTGCGGTGCAACTACGCAAAGAGATCCTCTGCGTTGCAAAGACGCGAGGCAATCAGATCCTCTGTGGTGCACCGACGCAAAGAGATCCTCTGCGGTGCAACGACACGAGGCAAAGAGATCCTCTGCGGTGAAACGACGCGAGGCAAGACATCCTTTGCAGTGCAACAACGCAAACAAATCCTCTGCGGTGCAAGGACACAAGGCAAAGATATCCTCTGCGGTGCAATGACACAAACATATTCTCTGCGATGCAATGCAAAGAAATCCTCTGAAAGGCAAATACGCGACACAAACAGAAGCTCTGCGGATGAACGACGTGAGACAAACAGATCCTCTGAGGTGAAATGATGCAAGGCAAACAGATCCTCTGCGGTGTCACGACGCAAGGATATCCTCTGTGGCGCAACGACACAAGGAGATCCTCTGCGGTGCAACGATGCAAACAGATCCTCTGCGGTGCAACGATGCAAGCAAAGAGATCCTCTGCAGTGCAACGATGCAAGGAGATCCTGTGTGGTGCAACACCGCGAGGTAAACAAATCCTCTGCGGTGAAACGATGCGAGGCAAAGAGATCCTCTGCGTTGAACCTACGCGACGCAAACAAATCCTCTGCGAATAAATGACGCGAGGCAAACAGATCCTCTGCGGTGCAACGACGCAAAGAGATCCTCTGCGGTGCAACAACGCAAAAAGATCCTCTGCGGTGCAATGACGCAAGGCAAAGATATCCTCTGTGATGCAATGATGCAAGGAGATCCTCTGCGGTGCAACGACACAAACAGATTCTCTGCGATGCAAGGATGTGATACAAACAAATCCTCTGAAAGGCAAATACGCGACACAAACAGATGCTCTGCGGAGGAACGACGTGAGGCAAACAGATCCTCTGCGGTGCAACGACGCGAGGCAAAGAGATCCTCTGCGGTGCGACTATGCAAAGAGTTCCTCTGCGGTGCAACGAAGCAAGGAGATCCTGTGCAGTGCAACGATGCGAGGCAAAGATATCCTCTGCAGTGCAACGATGCAAGGATATCCTCTGCAGTGCAACGACGCGAGGCAAAGAGTTGCTCTGCGGTGCAGCTACGCAAAGAGATCCTCTGCGGTGCAACAACGCAAAGAGATCCTCTGCTGTGCAATGACACAAGGCAAAGATATTCTCTGCGGTGCAATGATGCAAGGAGATCCTCTGCGGTGCAACGACACGAGGCAAACAGATCCTCTGCGGTGCAATGACACAAGGAGATCCTCTGCAGTGCAACGACACGAGGCAAACAGATCCTCTGCAGTGCAATGACGCGAGGCAAAGAGATCCTCTGGGTGCAACAACGCAAACAGATCCTCTGCGGTGCAATGACGCAAGGCAAAGATATCCTCTGTGATGCAATGATGCAAGGAGATCCTCTGCGATGCAACGACACAAACAGATTCTCTGTGATGCAAGGATGTGATACAAACAAATCCTCTGAAAGGCAAATACTCGACACAAACAGAAGCTCTGCGGATGAACGACGTGAGACAAACAGATCCTCTGAGGTGAAATGATGCAAGGCAAACAGATCCTCTGCGGTGTCACGACGCAAGGATATCCTCTGTGGCGCAACGACACAAGGAGATCCTCTGAGGTGCAACGATGCAAACAGATCCTCTGCGGTGCAACGATGCGAGGCAAAGAGATCCTCTGCTGTGCAACGACGCGAGGCAGAGATCCTCTGCAGTGCAACGATGCAAGGAGATCCTGTGCGGTGCAACACCGCGAGGTAAACAAAACCTCTGCGGTGAAACGATGCAAGGCAAAGAGATCCTCTGCGGTGCAACAACGCAAACAGATCCTCTGCGTTGCAAGGATGCAATGCAAAGAGATCCTCTGCGGTGAACCTACGCGATGCAAACAAATCCTCTGCGAATAAATGACGTGACGCAAACAGATCCTCTGAGGTGTAAGGATGCGATGCAAAGACATCCTCTGGGGTGCAACTACGCAAAGGCATCCTCTGCGTTGCAAAGACGCGAGGCAAACAGATCCTCTGCGGTGCAACGACGCAAAGAGATCCTCTGTGGTGCAACGACACGAGGCAAACAGATCCTCTGCGGTGCAACGATGCAAAGAGATCCTCTGCGGTGCAACGACGCGAGGCAAAGAGATCTTCTGCGGTGCAACGACGCAAAGAGATCCTCTGCGGTGCAATGACGCAAGGCAAAGATATCCTCTGTGATGCAATGATGCAAGGAGATCCTCTGCGGTGCAACGACACAAACAGATTCTCTGCGATCCAAGGATGTGATACAAACAAATCCTCTGAAAGGCAAATACGCGACACAAACAGATGCTCTGCGGAGGAACGACGTGAGGCAAACAGATCCTCTGCGGTGCAACGACGCGAGGCAAAGAGATCTTCTGCGGTGCGACTATGCAAAGAGTTCCTCTGCGGTGCAAGAAAGCAAGGAGATCCTGTGCAGTGCAACGATGCGAGGCAAAGATATCCTCTACGGTGCAATGATGCAAGGATATCCTCTGCGGTGCAACGACACGAGGCAAACAGATCCTCTTCGGTGCAATGACGCGACGCAAAGAGATCCTCTGGGTGCAACAACTCAAACAGATCCTCTGCGGTGCAATGACGCGAGGCAAAGACATCCTCTGTGGTGCAACGACATGACGCAAGGTGATCCTCTGCGGTGCAACAATGCAAACAGATCCTCTGCGGTGTAAGGACACAAGGCAAAGACATCCTCTGCGGTGTAACGATGCAAAGAGATCCTCTGCGGTGCAACGACACGAGGCAAAAAGATCCTCTGCGGTGCAACGACGCAAAGAGATTCTCTGCGCTGCAATGACGCGAGGCAAAGACATCCTCTGTGGTGCAACGACATGACGCAAGGTGATCCTCTGCGGTGCCACAACGCAAACAGATCCTCTGCGGTGTAAGGATGCGATGCAAAGACATCCTCTGCGGTGCAACTACGCAAAGAGATCCTCTGCGTTGCAAAGACGCGAGGCAATCAGATCCTCTGTGGTGCACCGACGCAAAGAGATCCTCTGCGGTGCAACGACACGAGGCAAAGAGATCCTCTGCGGTGAAACGACGCGAGGCAAGACATCCTTTGCAGTGCAACAACGCAAACAAATCCTCTGCGGTGCAAGGACACAAGGCAAAGATATCCTCTGCGGTGCAATGACACAAACATATTCTCTGTGATGCAATGCAAAGAAATCCTCTGAAAGGCAAATACGCGACACAAACAGAAGCTCTGCGGATGAACGACGTGAGACAAACAGATCCTCTGAGGTGAAATGATGCAAGGCAAACAGATCCTCTGCGGTGTCACGACGCAAGGATATCCTCTGTGGCGCAACGACACAAGGAGATCCTCTGCGGTGCAACGATGCAAACAGATCCTCTGCGGTGCAACAATGCAAGCAAAGAGATCCTCTGCAGTGCAACGATGCAAGGAGATCCTGTGTGGTGCAACACCGCGAGGTAAACAAATCCTCTGCGGTGAAACGATGCAAGGCAAAGAGATCCTCTGCGTTGAACCTACGCGACGCAAACAAATCCTCTGCGAATAAATGACGCGAGGCAAACAGATCCTCTGCGGTGCAACGACGCAAAGAGATCCTCTGCGGTGCAACAACGCAAAAAGATCCTCTGCGGTGCAATGACGCAAGGCAAAGATATCCTCTGTGATGCAATGATGCAAGGAGATCCTCTGCGGTGCAACGACACAAACAGATTCTCTGCGATGCAAGGATGTGATACAAACAAATCCTCTGAAAGGCAAATACGCGACACAAACAGATGCTCTGCGGAGGAACGACGTGAGGCAAACAGATCCTCTGCGGTGCAACGACGCGAGGCAAAGAGATCCTCTGCGGTGCGACTATGCAAAGAGTTCCTCTGCGGTGCAACGAAGCAAGGAGATCCTGTGCAGTGCAACGATGCGAGGCAAAGATATCCTCTGCAGTGCAACGATGCAAGGATATCCTCTGCAGTGCAACGACGCGAGGCAAAGAGTTGCTCTGCGGTGCAGCTACGCAAAGAGATCCTCTGCGGTGCAACAACGCAAAGAGATCCTCTGCTGTGCAATGACACAAGGCAAAGATATTCTCTGCGGTGCAATGATGCAAGGAGATCCTCTGCGGTGCAACGACACGAGGCAAACAGATCCTCTGCGGTGCAATGACACAAGGAGATCCTCTGCAGTGCAACGACACGAGGCAAACAGATCCTCTGCAGTGCAATGACGCAAGGCAAAGATATCCTCTGTGATGCAATGATGCAAGGAGATCCTCTGCGATGCAACGACACAAACAGATTCTCTGTGATGCAAGGATGTGATACAAACAAATCCTCTGAAAGGCAAATACTCGACACAAACAGAAGCTCTGCGGATGAACGACGTGAGACAAACAGATCCTCTGAGGTGAAATGATGCAAGGCAAACAGATCCTCTGCGGTGTCACGACGCAAGGATATCCTCTGTGGCGCAACGACACAAGGAGATCCTCTGAGGTGCAACGATGCAAACAGATCCTCTGCGGTGCAACGATGCGAGGCAAAGAGATCCTCTGCTGTGCAACGACGCGAGGCAGAGATCCTCTGCAGTGCAACGATGCAAGGAGATCCTGTGCGGTGCAACACCGCGAGGTAAACAAAACCTCTGCGGTGAAACGATGCAAGGCAAAGAGATCCTCTGCGGTGCAACAACGCAAACAGATCCTCTGCGTTGCAAGGATGCAATGCAAAGAGATCCTCTGCGGTGAACCTACGCGATGCAAACAAATCCTCTGCGAATAAATGACGTGACGCAAACAGATCCTCTGAGGTGTAAGGATGCGATGCAAAGACATCCTCTGGGGTGCAACTACGCAAAGGCATCCTCTGCGTTGCAAAGACGCGAGGCAAACAGATCCTCTGCGGTGCAACGACGCAAAGAGATCCTCTGTGGTGCAACGACACGAGGCAAACAGATCCTCTGCGGTGCAACGATGCAAAGAGATCCTCTGCGGTGCAACGACGCGAGGCAAAGAGATCTTCTGCGGTGCAACGACGCAAAGAGATCCTCTGCGGTGCAATGACGCAAGGCAAAGATATCCTCTGTGATGCAATGATGCAAGGAGATCCTCTGCGGTGCAACGACACAAACAGATTCTCTGCGATCCAAGGATGTGATACAAACAAATCCTCTGAAAGGCAAATACGCGACACAAACAGATGCTCTGCGGAGGAACGACGTGAGGCAAACAGATCCTCTGCGGTGCAACGACGCGAGGCAAAGAGATCTTCTGCGGTGCGACTATGCAAAGAGTTCCTCTGCGGTGCAACGAAGCAAGGAGATCCTGTGCAGTGCAACGATGCGAGGCAAAGATATCCTCTACGGTGCAATGATGCAAGGATATCCTCTGCGGTGCAACGACACGAGGCAAACAGATCCTCTTCGGTGCAATGACGCGACGCAAAGAGATCCTCTGGGTGCAACAACTCAAACAGATCCTCTGCGGTGCAATGACGCGAGGCAAAGACATCCTCTGTGGTGCAACGACATGACGCAAGGTGATCCTCTGCGGTGCCACAATGCAAACAGATCCTCTGCGGTGTAAGGACACAAGGCAAAGACATCCTCTGCGGTGCAACTACGCAAAGAGATCCTCTGCGTTGCAAAGACGCGAGGCAATCAGATCCTCTGCGGTGCAATGACGCAAAGAGATCCTCTGCGGTGCAACGACACGAGGCAAAGAGATCCTCTGTGGTGAAGCGACGCGAGGCAAGACATCCTTTGCAGTGCAACAACGCAAACAAATCCTCTGCGGTGCAAGGACACAAGGCAAAGATATCCTCTGCGGTGCAATGACACAAACATATTCTCTGCGATGCAATGCAAAGAAATCCTCTGAAAGGCAAATACGCGACACAAACAGAAGCTCTGCGGATGAACGACGTGAGACAAACAGATCCTCTGAGGTGAAATGATGCAAGGCAAACAGATCCTCTGCGGTGTCACGACGCAAGGATATCCTCTGTGGCGCAACGACACAAGGAGATCCTCTGCGGTGCAACGATGCAAACAGATCCTCTGCGGTGCAACGATGCAAGCAAAGAGAGCCTCTGCTGTGCAACGACGCGAGGCAAAGAGATCCTCTGCAGTGCAACGACGCGAGGCAAAGAGATCTTCTGCGGTGCAACGACGCAAAGAGATCCTCTGCGGTGCAATGACGCAAGGCAAAGATATCCTCTGTGATGCAATGATGCAAGGAGATCCTCTGCGGTGCAACGACACAAACAGATTCTCTGCGATCCAAGGATGTGATACAAACAAATCCTCTGAAAGGCAAATACGCGACACAAACAGATGCTCTGCGGAGGAACGACGTGAGGCAAACAGATCCTCTGCGGTGCAACGACGCGAGGCAAAGAGATCTTCTGCGGTGCGACTATGCAAAGAGTTCCTCTGCGGTGCAACGAAGCAAGGAGATCCTGTGCAGTGCAACGATGCGAGGCAAAGATATCCTCTACGGTGCAATGATGCAAGGATATCCTCTGCGGTGCAACGACACGAGGCAAACAGATCCTCTTCGGTGCAATGACGCGACGCAAAGAGATCCTCTGGGTGCAACAACTCAAACAGATCCTCTGCGGTGCAATGACGCGAGGCAAAGACATCCTCTGTGGTGCAACGACATGACGCAAGGTGATCCTCTGCGGTGCCACAATGCAAACAGATCCTCTGCGGTGTAAGGACACAAGGCAAAGACATCCTCTGCGGTGCAACTACGCAAAGAGATCCTCTGCGTTGCAAAGACGCGAGGCAATCAGATCCTCTGCGGTGCAATGACGCAAAGAGATCCTCTGCGGTGCAACGACACGAGGCAAAGAGATCCTCTGTGGTGAAGCGACGCGAGGCAAGACATCCTTTGCAGTGCAACAACGCAAACAAATCCTCTGCGGTGCAAGGACACAAGGCAAAGATATCCTCTGCGGTGCAATGACACAAACATATTCTCTGCGATGCAATGCAAAGAAATCCTCTGAAAGGCAAATACGCGACACAAACAGAAGCTCTGCGGATGAACGACGTGAGACAAACAGATCCTCTGAGGTGAAATGATGCAAGGCAAACAGATCCTCTGCGGTGTCACGACGCAAGGATATCCTCTGTGGCGCAACGACACAAGGAGATCCTCTGCGGTGCAACGATGCAAACAGATCCTCTGCGGTGCAACGATGCAAGCAAAGAGAGCCTCTGCTGTGCAACGACGCGAGGCAAAGAGATCCTCTGCAGTGCAACGATGCAAGGAGATCCTCTGCGGTGCAACGACGCGAGGGAAAGAGATCCTCTGCGGTGAAACGACACGAGGCAAACAGAT